>NC_138877.1:74399631-74773651 GCF_965194805.1 Balaenoptera borealis
ATATTTGCAGATCATAGGCACGGAAGGAATTCTGAAGATAGGATGAGCTCGAGTTGGGATGGGGGTTGCTGAGAGCAGAGCGGGATCACCTCCGGTATGATGGTGCTTCTGGACAGCAAGGAGCACTGCGGATGGAGTTTTGGACCCGTTCTCTCAGGATTTATGAATATTGGCAGTTTTCTGGAATCCCTTCCTAGTTAAAATGCAAGGCAATTCACCACCTCCAGAAGCACTAATAACAGAAGCACTGCTGCTTTCGAGCACTTACTCTTCGCTAAGCACTGATCAAAGCACCTTCCACCACTGTCCTCATTCAGTCCCTGTACATGTGGCTTGACACGCAAACCAGGTGAAGACACGCCAGGCCAAAGGCGAGATGCGACAGGAAAAGCCCCTTTGCCTGCACACTTCTCAGCTCTCGCTGCGTCACATGAAAGCATAAATCTGGTTTGGGGAAATGCAGCTTTTCCTAAATTGAGCTTTTCATAGACAAGCCATGAAGTTAAGGGAAATTAAGAGAAAGTCCATCCACATGCAGGCATCTGCCCAGGCTTCAGAGATCAGGATACTCAGCAGCCAGAAGGATCTATCTTCTCGTCCATCACAAGGGCGGCCATCTGCTACCCCTGCCATGTCCTGGGAAGCCAAGGACCAAAGGGTGAGGAAGACACTTACCACACATGGAACTTGTGTTTTAAATGTAATATTACAGATGGATCCAGACGATTCATGAGAATTGCAGAATGTACGTGGAAAGGAAACGGGGTGAATTTTTTAATAGTATCATTTTCGAATGGAAAGCAATGCGTCCTATAGGTTAAAATCCAGCCAGTAACCAAAGAGTTCTATTTCTGAAGCCAGGTCACTTATATTTGGATTTTGTTACCTCAGGATTGCTCAGAGGCTTTAACAAGTCAGACCACATAGCACATCTATGCCCTGAATATTTGGTAATAGTCGATAAGACTTGTCTTATTATTGACTTTGGAAATGTTTTTCTTTTTTTTTTTTTTAAGAATAATTAGCGTGGTGACAACTAGCTAATTTTCAATTACTACACTGACTCTGCCTAGTGAATATGCAATGCAGATTTCTTTTTGTATGATGAGATAATGTCCATTTTTGTGGCCAAAGACACCTAGAGGAAAATGCCCATGTTTGTAACCCATACCACAGAGGTGAGGTTGTTTCTGTTAAACCACATCCAAAAAAAAAAAAAAAAAGTGGTCAGAAGTCTTCTTTAATAATATCTGCTGGGGTTTTTTTTTGTTTTTTTAAAAATTTTTATTTATTTATTTATGGCTGTGTTGGGTCTTCGTTTCTATGCGAGGGCTTTCTCTAGTTGCGGCAAGTGGGGGCCACTCTTCATCGCAGTGCGCGGGCCTCTCATTATCGCGGCCTCTCTTGTTGCGGAGCACAGGCTCCAGACGCGCAGGCTCAGTAGTTGTGGCTCATGGGCCCAGTTGCTCCGCGGCATGTGGGATCTTCCCAGACCAGGGCTCGAACCCGTGTCCCCTGCATTGGCAGGCAGATTCTCAACCACTGCGCCACCAGGGAAGCCCTATCTGCTGGTTTTTAATTCAAAACAAAAAACAAAGGAGACTCACAGTGCCTCTTGTCTTATACAGGAGAGCGGACACAGGAGGCCAGATCCCTTTCTGGGCCACGTACTCAAAATCTGAGCAAGTCACCCTGCTGTGCTCCTGGGACGCGGAAGCTGCATCTTCCTCCCCATCAAGAGAGTCTGGGGTCAGGACTGCTTCCTGGGCATTGGTGCTGTGGTTTTGTGTCTCGTGTCTCTCACTGGAGGGCTTCCCTGGGATGCCACAGCAGTGGGGTGTGCTGAGCAGAAATAGGCAACTCCTATGGTTTTTCCCAGTGAATCATTCCCAAGCAAGACAATAAGACGTGATGACTTTGAACTAAATCCAGAGACAGTATAACATGGAATAAAATGGAAACTCTGAGCAGGGTTTCCAAAGTTTCCCTGCCCGAAATGAAGTGATTGTTTTTTTGTTTTTTTTTTTGGCCGTACCACGTGGCAGGCAGGATCTTAGTTCCCCGACCAGGGATCGAACCTGCGCCCCCTGCAGTGGAAGCTCAGAGTCCTAACCACTGGACCACCAGGGAAGTCCCTGAAATGAAATGATTTGATATTAGAATCTGTTTTTACCTTCTGATTACCTATCAACCTGAATCCAAGTTTTTAAAAGTTATTCACCAAACTAAATTCTAATACTTCCACAGGGAATCAATCTAATAACACACATTAGACTTTAATCTTTAATAATCTAAATTAGATCTCTAATAATCTCAATTAGACATTTCAACTTTATATTCATCTTTGTAGGAACTTCTAAAATAATACAGCCATATGTGACACAACATTCTTTTTTTAAAATCTATTTTGTTGGAGTTGATTTACCATGTGTTCATTTCTGCTGTACAGCAAAGTGATCCAGTTATACATACATATACATTCTTTTTCAGATTCTTTTCCATTTTGGTTTATCACAGGATATTGACTAGAGTTCCCTGGCGACACAATATTCTTTAATGTTTTAACCCACTCTAGGAACACATGCTTGTTTCAAAAACTAGCATGATATGCATTTAAAGCCAAAACCTGCCACTTGAAGAATTCAGGGGTCACGACACACAATTGTCTTTGACTGATCAGAACATCACATGTTTTGATCTCAAGTCTGGACCCTTCTGTCGACCAGCATCGCATCCCCAGGTGTCACAGGGTAAATCAGATGGGGGCAATGGTTGCTTGATTGACTTCTGAACCTGGCCCGATGGAACAGCAAGATCCACGGGAGCCAGGAGCTGAGATGCTCGGGGCCCGCTGGGTAGTGGAGCCACAGCTGCTCTCCCCAACCCCCCATGGATGCCCCATTTTCCTTGCTTCTCTTTTTTCCCCTTCCCGCTCCTGCATCTGCACCCGATCATAACATATGCACACAGTCATTTTGTGCAACGACTTCTTACACTTTTCTTCAAGGTTGCCAAAAATATGTAGGTGAACCTAGAAGAAGAGCCAAATCACTATAGTCCCTTGATGCTGAAAGAGTCTGTGAAAGGAGATTTGAAGTAAGAAGTCCTTGTTCTCCTGAGGGAAATACTACGTGGAGATATATAATTGAAGGATATGCCAAACTACCATATAAACAAGGGCAAATCAATATATTGTAGCCAAATGCAAAAATATCAAACTGGCACAGAATGAAAGAGATCAGAATGAAAGGATGTAGACAGGAATGACCACTTTCTGTGTCCAAACAAATAACTGGGTCACGTAAACCCCCTCCAGACAGACATGGTCTCAGTGCTTCTCATTTAAAGAGTGTCAGCTCAGATCCAGAGCCATTTCTGTGCACTGTTGTACACGTACAACTGTAATATCTATTTAAATATCTAATAGTTCTGCATACTTACGGCAGGTATCATCCGCCTGAGAAAGAGGACCGTCTTACTCACGTAACAGGACCAGTGCAAATCCTGCCAATGTGCAAATTGGGGGGAAAGAGACCTACAGATGCTACTCTTCTCCCTCTGGAGCAAACTGCTAAGCAAAAGAAGATTCAATGTCTGAGTGAACAGACTTTACTTTTCCATGGAGAACGGATTTCTCCTTTCGTTTCAAAACTCCATCATTAGAGTACATGATTATTTTAAGTAAATGGCTAAGTTCGGTTGAAAATATACACACATACACAGTAGGTGGTGTGTTGTTCTGCTCATTTTGCTGGCGATACAGACACAGATTTGGTCAGACACGGAGCCTTTATCTGCGGCTGCTTTGGGCTACTGGATGGTAGACTTGGGGTAATTTTTAGCTTTCTGTATTTTTCATAATTTTCTGCAATAAACATCAAATGCTTTTGCGATCAGATTGGAACATTACGTTTCAATGTACAGTTTCAAAGAACAAACCATCGTGTTCTTGAGCAATCTTTCATCACTCTGGTTTAAAACAGAATATTCAAGGCCGGTAGACTTTTTAAACTGTTTTGTGATGTATTTTCTGAGAATGCAACTAAATAAAATTATTCTTCTCTGAATTGTGGTCTATTTAACAAATCAATTCTTGAGTCTACAAAAGCTGTAGTAACACACAACTAGTTTATTCAAATAGATGAAAAATATGGGGTACAGTTTATGCTTCATCATTCAACTGCACAGATCTGGGAGTTGGCTAACATTTCAGGGACCCTGAATCCCAGCTTTAGGAACAAGTTTATTACCCTAGCAGTTGGCACACCCCAAATTATACCAAAGAATAGGTTTATTCTCAAGCCAGAGTTCTGTATTAAGTACACTTTGAGTTTACCACACTTTGGAAAACATGCACTTTTCCCAGAAAATGCTTTTAGTTTTAATTAAATGTCAAAGGCTGCGGAGGAAGAGCAGTCAGTTTGTAAACTGGTTCGTCTGAGATTCTGAAGGAGGACAAGCCACTGCTGCTTTGCTGTCACTGAGGCTCATCTTCCCAGTTCCTTCCTGACAAAAGACGCTCGCCGCTAGGGATGAGCCCAAACCCTTGACCCCATAACCTCCCCATGCACTTGGGGCCTTCCAGCTCTATGTGGAGCTAACACAGCATTAACACAGAAGCCCGAGATTCCTTTCAGAAATGCTCTGTACACTTGGGAACATAAATCCCCCAGAAAAAAAAATGACTTACATTCACAAGTATGTGAATCTGATGGCATATTTCATAAACAGGCAGGATACTTGGGCTTGCCTTACTTCTGTTTAATGTTAGATTGCTGCTATGGCTTAGTAAGATCAACTCCAAATGCCCCAAACAGAGGAGTTTGTCATAAATGAATAAAACTGGGGCCCAAGAAAGACTCAGGTAATATCGGCCATAAGAAATACTGGGGGAAACAATTTTTCTGTTTTTGTGGATAGCACTTTACTGCCCCCTTTTGCACTTTCATATCAGAACAAGTTTCTGCCCAAACTTATTCTGAAACCAGAGAGATAGTGGGGTGTCGCTATACGGGTGTCAGGCGGATACAGAATTAGGTTACCAGACACCACGCTTGGAGGAACAAGTAATTACCTTAAAACTTCAAGTAAATGCACCACTATCTTCTCAGTGGCTTTAAAGCTCCAAGAAATAAGGTAGTAATTGGAGGCTTTAATTGGCATTTTCTGCTGTATGGGTGCTGGGACGATTGTCTGTTTTCACAGGTGCCCCTTCTTTCACACTTTTCTAAAAACAAATATCATCTGCAACATGAAACTGATGTATTCAAGGAAAAGAAGAGGTGCCTAAAAGCAGGCTCTACAATTTAGACCATTACAGGGTTCCAAATCTGAGAGCTGAGAGTGGGGGGCAGGGTGCATTTCAAACTTCACACCGACAAGCAGCATCTTTTCAAGGCAAGGAAAGATGAGAAGCACTGAAGTTCACAGGTGTTGTGAGCCTCTAGGTCCCTGATCCGGTTTTGCAACTCTGCCCGGGGAGGTGGCCTCTTCATCTGTGCAGACACTTGGAAGAACCGTAAACTGCAGCATGAAGCAGAGTTTTATTTATAAAATTCTGATCTGCAGGGACAGCGCTCAGGGGCCCCATTCTTGGCCCAATGACCTCCACCTGCACTGGGCAGTCTGTGTGCCCTGAGGTGTATCCTTCTATTTCAACTTAATCCATTTCCCTCTGTCATTCTACAATTACCATACAAGTCAAAATAATATCAAATTTCACAGCCTACAATGCTGCACAATGGAATGGAAGCTGACTCTTTGTGATGTTAATCCTGTTTGTTATTTGCGATATAATGCTCAAAACACTGGTGGCTAAAGTAAATTTCATTTTCCAATGCTCAAAGATAAATAAGATGCTCACCGTTTAAATTTTCGTTCAGGAAAATAACACAAGTATGTATTTAATTTTTTTTATCCGTACCATAATTTCCACTGTAACAAAACCCTCCAATTCACAGAAGGATCGCCTGTAACGAGCTGACGCTGGAATAGATATCTTCATTGGTAAGTCAGACTTTAAGCATGTGATGGGCAGAGATCATCGTTTTCTTTTCCCAGGTTCACAGAGACTAGTTAATCTCTGGCATGGAATTAAAAACAAAAATCAAGCACCTACTTCAAAACAAAACAAAACAAAAAATCGAGGTCTTTATTTACGAAAGTGATCCAAACATCTCCTCCCTCAAAACTTTGCAAAAAAAAAAAAATCATGCCATGAATGTCGTAGCTAGCTGAGGCAAAAGTCGGGGGGGGCTGGAAAAGGAGGGCTGAGATGCCGAGATGTGCAGTGGGAAAGTGGCTGGGGAGTGAATCCCGGAGGCCAACCTTTGTCATGCTGGCCTGACCACGCACCCCCATCATCCAAACGGGGATTTCATAACCCTCGGGGGCAAGAGACGGTGCAAGCTTCTTTCCCAAGTGTAATTTGTTTGCACCTGTACTGTCTTGTTCCAAACCATGCTCTTAGCAAGAGTCTACAAAGGAAGGTGGAACTCTCATTATTCATAGGTGAGGCCCCAGAAAGAAAACTGGCTTTCCTAGAGAAAGAGCTGGTTCTCGGCTGTTTTACACCTAAGTGTGGACATCCCTGTGCTCATCCACCTGAGTGGGAGCCCTGCAGGGAGGAAAAGCATGTGGACATGATACAGAAAGAAACGGACTGGCGTTTTAAGAACCTGAAGAAATGGACTTAAGATCTTCGCGTGGTATTACAATCGAGCGCTCAGGAGCACCTTTTCCATCAACCCTACTCATCTCTTTCATTTCCATCAACACTTTTTTTTTTTTTTCTTTTTTCAAAGAATCTTGCCTATTTAGACAGACCATTCACCCATGTTTTATGGGTGAATGACACCTCTCCTTTTGGTGGGGAAAACAGCCCTGAAAGAAAGTACAAGTACCAAGGGGATGTGATGTCCGCTCTCCAGGTTGGAGTGTGACCCCAGGACTGAGCCTGTCCTGTTCCCCGCTGGACCCCGGGAACCCCACCCCAGTGCCTTGCGTCAAATGGGTGTTTGTGGAATCATAGAAGGAGCACTTTCATAAGTAAGGTTTAAAAAAAGAGACGAGACTCTAGTTCTCTCTTGGTATAAGCGGAGATCCCCCTTGCCAGGCAAGCATAATCTACCAACACAATTTATACGGCTGTGCACTAGCCCTTCACAGCGAGCTACCCGGCCGCCTTCTGGACACTTCCTTCTTCCTGGCTCCAGAGAGGGTCAGGGACGGGTCTGCTGTGGGCGGGTGACAGCAGCCCTTCCCCTGGACCTCTCCTGGCTCTGCCACAGCCCAGAGAGCAGGGGCAGGAGACAGAAGAAAGAAAGCAGCTCCGCAAGTCAGGTCTGCGCTGTGAACGTCAAAGAGGAGGAAAACCCGGACTGGGAGACTGACTCCTACACAGATCGTCCCCAAACTGCATAAAGCAGGAAAAAAGAAGTGAATGGTGCGCCACTGTAACTTTGAGGACAATACATTTCCTGCTCCGTCGCCACAAGCAGCCTGGAATGAGCCTGACCAAAAAACAAACACAACGTTCAACACCCTGAGTTATTCAGGCTGCTACTGAACTCAGGGAGGGGAACTGGACCTGAGGAGGTAAGAGGATGCCCGAGGCCCTCAGCTCTGAAAGGAAGGAGGACCTGGTGGTGTGAGACCCCTGAGGGCTGCAGGTGAGCAGACCCTAAGCCCTGGGGGGATGCAACCAGCGGCTGCTCAGGAGTCAAGAGCACCCCAGGCCCACCTATCCTCCCCGCCCTGCTTCCTGAAACAAACTGCTCCAAACTCGCAGAACATCAAAAGCCAGATGGGCTACACTGAATGAATCCACAGGCAGGGAGCCAGAAGCCCAGTTTGCTGTAGAAATAGGCCTGGACTTGATTTGAGTCTTCTCAGCTCTGACAAGCTGGAAGCTGGCACAGATCCCCAAATCCAAAATAAAATGGCATTTAATTGTGACTGGACTCTAAAAAAGATGTCATACTATCTCCTTAGCTTGACACACGCGTGGCATCGAACCTCATGGAACTCTCCTCCGAAACCTGACCCTGTCTTCTCCCAGCAAAGAAACAATCAGATGTTTCCATTTTTAAAACGAAAATGTTAAGGGTCAAAGGAATAACATGCAATAAATGCATTAATATGATAGACTTTCATAACTATCGAGTTTCCACCAGGTAGAACCTCGTTATCAAAGATTCAAAGGATCCATTTAGAACCGCATGCCCATCATAGGAAAGATTATAAATCAAGGTGGACAAGGGAAGAATTATACGCAAAACCTTCTTTTAATCCACCTCGTATGTACTGCTTTGAGCAAACACAGGCTTCATTTAATTATGTGATTTCTAATCACTCCATGCCACAGCATAAGAAAGAGAGCTGGAGAATTACGAGGAAGGATCCCGGAAACAGCATACTCAGGTTCAAATACAGACGGTACCCACTTATTAGCTATATGACTTTGGGCAAGATAATGAACCAGTCTCTGCCTTGGTTTCCCCATTGGGGATCATGAAAGTATCTCCCTCAGATGGTTATTATGAAGGTTTAATGAGTCAGTATTTGTGCAGCAGTTGGAACAGCCACTGGTCCCTCGTATGTGCTCTATACCACTGCTGTTAAATGAAACAAACCGTGTCCACCAGGTAAGGAGGTTTCTTAATAAGAAACAGCATGTGACGTTAATGCAGAAAGGCTACACTGGTCACCCCTATGGGTTGCCTTCGTGTATTCACTGAACAACCCAAGCCCTTACTGTGCCCTGCACATAAAGGGGATGCAGCCCAGGCCCTCCCCCGTCCACGGTGGAGAAGCTGAATGAATTCAGGGTTACAAATGTTACAACAAAGCATCAGCGTAGGAAGCAGAGGAGAGAGCATCTAATTTGGCAGCTGAAGGGAAATAAAAAGGTGCCTCTTGTAGCAGAGAGGTCTGCAAGAATGAGTGAAGTCTGGCAGCTAAACAAGGTTCCATATAACATCGGGGGCTTGAAAAGGCACAGGTGCCACGGCATAATCTTTACTAGCATTTTATTTATTCTGCATTTGTATGTAGAAGGCAAACTGAACCAGAGACAGGCACACAGTAGATGCTCAATTAACTTTCAACAGCAAGAGGTGACATTTATTGGTTCGTTGTGCTAAGTCCAGAGCTAAGGTCTTTAAAATCCTGACCACAGTTTTATTGCTTTTCTTCAGTCCTGTTAAGATTACTGTCCCCATTTTAGAGACGGGACAAGTGAGAGACACGGAGGATTCTGCTCCCAAAGTTACACAGCTAAAAAAATGACAAACCTGGGAGTAGGCTCATACAGCCAGATTCCAAGGCACGTCCTCTTCACTAAACTAAAATAGCACTGGCCCGGCTCGCTCTGCTCAATTGAACTGCCTGACCTTTTCCATTATCAGCACAGACCTTCTGAAAACCAAAAGGTACTGCTAATTCTCATGAGGATAAGGCGGCTGAAATCGCTGGCGTAGCTCTCCCACAGGGTCTATTTGTTCATCTGTGGGAATCTGTCTTTGAGCTCTGCTCAGACGTAGGAAACAATGTAGATGATTACAGAAGTACAGTGTAGATACTCACCTCCCGTACCTGAAATGTGTTTCTTTGACTTGCTTACTGTGGTTTTTGTTTCGGAGCTCTCCCTGGACCGCTGTCTCTCCTGCCTCAGTTTCCCCTCCCCCGGGAGGAACTCCGTTCCCCACCTTCCTCCGTTCTCACGGCCACACTTGCCACGCACCACGGCACAGAATGTGTTTCCTGCACCAGGGAGTCCCCCTACTCCCTTAGGATTTAAGCCTCTTGAGGCTAGAGATCGCTCTTCACTGTATTCTCAGAGCTTAGTGTAACAGAGGTCACAGTTCATAAATGCTTGTCCAACAAATCAACGAATTATCTACCGTCAACAATCAACCAAGCAAGAACGGAAGCCGAGAGTAGGGAGGCAAGGGCCACGGATTTCTTCAGGAATCCACAACAGCCTTTAAGAGGATGATGATCTAATCTTGAGTCGTTACCCAAAAAAAGTTGTTACCCAAGAAAATGTGATCCAGGGCAACAGTTCTCAAGGTGTGGTCTCAGAGCAGCATCAGCTGAGAGCCTGTTAGAAATGTGAATTTCAAGTCCCACCCAGACCTCAGGAATCTGGATCTCTTGGGGGGCGGGCGGCAAGCCTGTTTTAACAAGTGATTCTGATGCCCTGAAGTTCTAGAGCCGCGGGGCTGGAGGTAGATCTCCAGTAGCAGGTGATTTGTTAATGGGAGCGGCCAGGAACAGACATCTGGGCTGTGTCTGCTCTTCCGAGTAATACTCATTGGATGCCAGTGCTCGCCGGCAGAGACCGATGACATGAAAGCCTTCTGGAGCCTGCCTCTTAGGGATAGGCAGGGTGGTGAAGGGGATTAAGACCTGCATATGAATCATGACCGAGCCATGTACCATGTTCCTCCAATGCCCTCGGTATTTAACTAAAGTGCCGTGGGATTACAGAGAAAAGATTTAAAGAAGTTATGTTTGATCTACACCATAAAGAGAGAGCAGTCATTTCAGGGAAATCGTGAACTTTAAGGACAGTCCATTCTCATGAAGATCCATTTTCCCATAGACAAAGGGGGATGCAGGGCTTAGGAGAGCCTGTTTTTATCTGAAATGTACCCCAAATATAGTTCTGGTAAGCTAAGTGAAAACTGGCATTTTCTAACTTCTTCTGCAGGTAGATGCATTCTGAGCGGGACTTGGACGTAACTGGCTCAGCCCCACTCACTCATCAGACAGTTCTCATTCAGGACACATGTTTCAGACCAGAGTGAGCCACCTTCACAGGGGGAAAAAGCAAGGACCGAGATTCAGAAGCATTTCAGTAGGTGGTGGTGTCACGCTGGACCTCGGGTTCCTCAGCTGGAACACGAGAGGCTGGAGTGAGTCTGGAAGGTGGCATTTCAGACACGGGCTCTGCAGGTCAGAGCTTCTGATGTGCACAGGAGTATGTGGGTAGCACTCATCACTACTCTGGCGGGATACGGGAGTCATCAGTATGTGAAAAGCACAGAGTAATGCCTCAGAGGCAAGAGAGACGTAACTAGCAAGTACTGGTAGAAGGATCCAAGGACCGTAATTAAAATTGGATGCAACCAAACGTGAATTGAGAAAACGAACTGGATTGTTTTAAGAGTTTCATATAGAAAACATGAAGAAAATGAAGTTTTCAAAGCACGGTTCACGCATAGCCTTCTGAATGCTTGCCCACCACTGAGCAGTTAGAACATTTACCTACCCATGCTCTCGAGAATGGAAACAGCAAACTATTAACACTTCACTACTGCCAATTTTTTCTTCATATTTTGTTTGTAGGATTACTAAGAGTAGAAACAACTTGTTTTCCTTCAATGGCGCTTTCTCCTACTATGGTTTTTCATTTGAAACCAGCACGTCTGTGTCCAAAACCACAAAATGCTTTGGACTAGAATTACATATTTGATATCTATACATGAAAAGGGAAATAAAGAGCCTCTGCTGATTCTCTGCAGGAGCCACAGAAATTGGTGCACCTGGCGTTCAGTGTGCATGGAAAACATTTCATAATTTATCGCCTACTCTTTTCACTGGGTCGCCGGATCCAACCATCCTTATCCCTAATGCTCCTGCGATAGGTTCTTGCAGGTAGAACGCAAAGCTACGTGTTGGACGCTGGTTTGTAAACAAGTGGCAGGACTTTCCTATATCATTTCTTTAATCACTTTAACCCTGTTCCTCATAGAAAGCTGGAGGCCAGGGCAATTCAGCCCCTCCTTTTGTCCTTTGCCTACCATAAATATGCACCAGTCTGCATCTGAAAGGCGGAAGGAGGCCGCAAGCTTGCTGGACATTTATCATGCTCTGTTCCCTGCTAACAAGCAAATACTTTGGCTGAATGGACCATTAGCAATCATTGTCAGATGTAGAATGCAAGGTGCTGGGATGTGACCAGCTTGTAAATTAGGGAGTGTCCGTTCTCTTTGATGAATCTGGACAAATGCACTGGATCTTTTGATATGTTTTCTGAATTAAATTAGAAAGGAAGGTAAAGTAGCTGGCACTGGGTAGGGCAGGTCTCTGTGCAATGTTTTAAATGTTTTAAAATGGTGAAAGCGACACAGTAATGACCAGAAAAACAGGCAACAAATGCAATAAATCCATAGCTCCAAACAGTTGAGTCAGCTCTCTGAGAATTAGGAACGAAATCCACGAAATGGGTCTGAAATAGAATATTTAGGATTTAGTGAAGATCTTCAGACATAGAATGTGTTCCTCTAGAAAGTCCCCATGTTGCTGTTCAGAGACCAGCCCTGAATCCCCTCCATCCACGCCAGCAAGACAGACACTTGGGGTGTTTGTAAGCTTTCAGTATTGTCAGCGTCTTAAGAGTTCAGACTTTCCTAAAGAAATGCTGGGACTTTTCTAGGGCTCCAAATAGGGGGCAATAAAGCACAAATCTCCTTTCCGGCTTGACGCAACTGCAATGCCACTCTGCCCGGAACCCAATGACAGCTTCAATGGCTGATTTTGGGTAACGACTAAAATGGAAAGTGTGGACGGCCAAAACAAAAGCCCAGCTTATTTACAAGGTTGTTCAGGACAGAGGGCAATAAGATTCAACAGCCTGGCGAGCTTCTGCTGTTTTTAACTTTCAAGCTGGCAGCACTCACACTTTTATAATCCTATCGTTTACACGAAAGGGGCCTGTCCCATTCAGCTCAACTCACAGGAGTGAAACACCATCTCCACAGGGCCCGTTGGTTTGGGCATATTGGATTACTACCGATTTGAATGAAAACTCAATTCCCCCTGTTATTTGTTTTATTATATGTTTTTTTCCAGGGTGGGAGAGACAAAACTCATAGAGGAGAGCTCTCTGGCAGAGGGAGGGGGACAACGTATAATGTTTACCTCGGCTTCTCCGGGGCTGAAAGATGGCTGAAATCAAAAGGTCTGTGTTTTCTTTTCGGATCCCTCTGGGCCTACCTAGCTCCTCTGGGCTCTGTTCCTTCCCAGCAGGTCCCTGCCCGGAGCCCGAAGAGATGAAGGCAAGCACCGCCAACTGCAGCTAATCCTACAGAACGGCCGCCACTGTCAGGCCAGGAGCTAAAAAGCAAAACCTTGCAGGCCTGAACTAACTGCAGTGATCTGAAGTTTTAATCAGCCCCCAATCTCAATCTCTGGAAAAGGCAGTCAATGGAATCTACCTTTGCCATATTATCCGCCACCAATGAGCAAGAACTGAGCATCTTTTCTTCCCGGCTTCAACCATCCCGGGCCACAAGTGGGGCTTTCATACTTTCTAATCCGAGTTTCCAAGTCTGTGTGGCTCACACATAATAGCCAACAGCCTGGAGCAAGGGCCTTCCTTTCTACACCCTTTTCAGAGACATGTCATTGCCCACATCCAGCTAATCTATATGTTGCCATGGCTTCACCCTTTATCTGCCTTTACATCTTATGAACTGCATGGATTTACCACATTATTTTTATCTGAAAGACAGAAAATGGTGGTTTTATTGCCATACAATCAGATTACCGCTGCTAGTTTCTCTATGCCTTTTTACCATACTTCAATCAAAAGGGATCAGTTTCTTTATACTCTGCCCTTGATTTACATTACATCTGTAAAGACCCAGTCTGGGTTGTAATCCCCTTATTAACTATGACCAGGGTTGATTTGCCTAAAAATAAAAGCAAATTGTGTCAGACCCTTTCACTTTGTTTTTGATTCGGAACTACAAAATGGATTACTAAAGAAATCTTCAGAGTTCACACGGCTCGTATAGTACTGAATTTAAAATGAGAATTAAACAAGTCAAACAGGAGAGCCATGTCCACGGTTTACATTTTCCATCATGGGAGAAGGGCTGAATTGCTTATGTCTTTGTATTCTTTGGCTTTAGAGAGACAATGAAGCCACAGGAGTTTTTCCAAGCTGCTCGGAACCCTGTCCCATACCCTACCCTTCCCTCTTTGCTTTTCTTCTACCCTTCTCCCAGCCTCATTCTAATTCCTCCCCTAAAAAAAAAAAAAAAAAAAAAAAAACTGGTGTGGAGGGGAGCTCTTCCCTGAAAGAACTAATTCCCGACTAGAAGCTTCTAGTTCTATGGGTTCTGCATATTTTAACCAAAATATTTTAAACAGTTGAACACTCCTGTTTAAGGCTCTACTCCACCACACAAAGGGCGAGCTCATAAGCAAATCTATGTAGATATATGGTAGATGACCTGAAAAACAGGCTCTTTAGGTCAGCAGCCAGCGAAGGCGGAGATTGGGTGGGCCCGAGTACCATTTCAATGATTATTTTCCTTACAAGAGCCCTTCTTTTTGTCTAATTTGCAGTGGGAGAGTTTAAGAATAAAGTTGTCATGAAATGCTCAAGAAATGTCCTTCTTAGATTTTTTTTTTTTTCTTTTCTGACGAGGGTCTCCCGTCTGTATTTCCTTCCCCCGCCACTCCTATTCCTGTGACGCGTCCCTGCAGTTATGCTGGGATCTCAAATCATTGCCCATTAGGTGACCTCGCTGGGGACCGCTGCCGGATGGTGGGTGTCACCCTCAACCTCCCTGGCGCTACCTGAAGCATTTCAGTGCAAGGCCAGGTAGCATGCCCCTCTGCGGGTAATTCTCACGCTGACCCACCCACCAAAGGATTCCTCTCTGTAAATTTCCAGATAAGAGGTTTTACCGATAATTACTCTAAACATACCGTTTACTCTCCAGCTGACTCTGTATGGAGAGAAACCATGCCCATCGGCAGTTCTCAGCTGGTCTGGGCCTTGATAGCTAAGCTACCTGTCTCCCCGCTTCAGCCTGGGAGTCAGGGACACTTCGGAATGCTGGAGTCATTTGCATTTCTTTGCATCCTGGGACAAGCGTCAAGAGCTGCGCTTTGTGAAAGATTTAGAAGCAAGTGCTTGACAGAATCATCTTAACCTCCAGCTCCCGTTTCTGAGGCTCGAAGCTGTAATTGCCGAGGTTACAAAGTACAGTCCCTGGACGCACGATTCCCAAATAAATTCTGTCCTCGTCTGAAAAGACGGCTCCCAAACATGTTGTGCGACCTCGCGGCGGTCCTGTCTTTGTGCTCTCCCCGCTCAGTCGTCCCGCGGAACAGCGACAGTCCATTACCTACAGTTTATCATCCTGACAAAATGTGAGGAATGTGAATGTGAAAGCACTAACAATTCCACCCCTTGGTGCTTTGGGCTTTTTTTCTCTCTATATTAAAACCGACAAGATTAACCCAAACGCAAACTGGGGAGCACAGTTCAAGGAGCTATTCAATCCGTGTTGAGTGTGCATTTGTTTACCTACAAAAATAAGAATTTCAGACACAATGGAAGGCAGGCTGGCTTATATATGGTACTGAATGGACTGTTTAAACAGCACTACCCACTGTAGTTTATTTTATCAATCTCTGACAGGTCCATATTTATTCAGAGCCTGACTGTGGTGGAGCCCACGTATTATAGGTTATCTGGATATTATCCAGCCATTCTCTTGTATCAAGGCAATCAATACCAGGAATTCACCATTATGTAGGAAAAAATGACCTGGGAAAAGCAAAACTCTTGGTTAACTAGTATATGGTGCCTAGGGAATAGCACCCCTAGACATAAGAAATGAATGCTCTGCTGAAATTTTCAACAAAGTCAGTGTAATTCACTCTAGAATACCATACCAATACTTTTTTTAAAAAGAGCCAACCATTTTATTTTGGCAAAAACATCGTGCTGGAAAAAAATTGTTCTACTGAAATGCTAAGCCAGGCTTTGCTTTTCTCTCCAGAGTTAAAAAAAAACAACAACAGAAAAACAGGAAAAAAAACCAACAAACTACACAACCTGAATGGCTACAACTGACACAACTCTTCCAGAACCCATGGGTGCAGTGATTACCGTTTCAGTACTTGGAACTTCTTCCCACTACTGCAAAAACTCTCTGGAGTGGGAGAGGCAGACAGTGTGATTAAAGTAGTTATGGAGACGGTGAATTTACAAAGGATTTTCTGGACCCTGTATCCAAACAGCTGCTGCTCGCCCCCTCTTTCCACCACCTGCTAAAAAAGCTGACCTCGGAATGAAACAAATCTAATTACTGATGGCTGCTTCATTACAAATGAATTGTTCCACAGTTCCGAGGAACTGATGGGCAACTTCAATGCCTTTGATTACCTTCCTGCCCCATCCCATTTACTGACCGAAACTTTTCCCTGGAAATAAACATGAAACTCCCCCAACAAATAGGGCAACTCCTTGGCACCGGGTTTTTTGGGTTTTTTAAAAATTCATTCTCAAACTTAGAAAAGGCTCTGTCATATCATTCCTCCAGGAAGAAATCTTTCTGATCTCTCAAGCTAGCATTCAGCTGCATAACTTTGTTAAGCAGATCTTTTCCAGGGGACAAATTATCCCTTCCTCTAGGCCAGCCATTACGTGCGAATTTTAAAAGAAATTCTACTCTTGAGGGCAGAAGTAATCACGCCAACAGCAACGTCGTCTGTGCGGGGAGGGAGGCTTCTCCAAAAGCAGGCCTCCAGGAGGGTCTAAATCAGTAGCCACAGCTCAGAAAAACAGCCCGACCCTCACAGGAGGCTAGTGAGTAAATATCAGGTACTCCCCTCCCCCAGCGCACGAGGGAAAGAAGACATTGGTGTCGAAACCTTAGGCTGAAATAATGACTGCTCTACCTTTTTTTTTTTTTTTCTCCAAGTAGGTATTTGTGATCCTACAAACCAGATAACGTCTACTGAGCCGAACGCTTAAGGGATTAATGGGAATTTCTTTAAACAAGATAGAAATGTAAAAATTAAATCCTGTTGGGGGGCGGGGAGGGAAACCCCAAACCAGAAAGCGGCTCCCGAAGACATTCGGCGAGCGAAAGCGCCAAGCGGCGCAGAGCAGGAGGCCTGGGGGGCAGAGGCGCGGCCGGCGCGGCGAGCATCGCGCAGGAAAGAGTGACCCCTGGAGGCAGAAAGCGAAGCCGACGGCTCCCCCGGCTCCCGGCCCGGCTCCCGGCCCGGCTCCCGGCCCGGCTCCCGGCCCGGCTCCCCCAGCTCCCGGGCCGCAGGTCCCAGCCCCGCGCTTTCCCGCACCACCCGGCGCCTCACGCTGCGGTGGTGGAGCAGAGCCGTCACTGCCGCGACTTTCTCAGCAATTACGATGATCTTACACCCAGGGAAAAAAAAGAAGTACATCCAAGATCAGGCTCCAGGGAAGGAGGCTGCATTAAGTAACTTCTACACAGGAGCAGTGTTGGGAAGTGCCAACCAGCATCCTGAAAGAATCTCTGTTTCATCCCATTTACAGCGGTGACGTCTTTCGCCCTTTAATAGGGAATTCTTGCTTAACATGTTGGTGAATTTGAAACTGACCACTCTTAAGAGTGGATATAATTATTTAACTACGATGTTATCTTTAAATCGATCCCCCATCCCTTTCTTTCTAAATCCATGGCCGATTTGCTCAAATTAAGTCATTGATTTTGCTTTTGACAAAGTATGAACAGCCAATGTCTTCATACTTTCCCCAAGTTTCCCAAGGTTAAAATTCCATGATTCTGTAAAATATTTTTGACTAGGGTTCGAAATGTATCCCCAGAATGAGGTAATATGCAACCCTGAATGCACAGATGACTACGAGTCACGGCCATATGTATTTATGGATGGATCGCCTCTTCTAAATTCTAAATGAACTCTGGTTGCTCGGACTGAAAATCTCCGCAAGGCCTGGCTTTCTCCCGGCTGCACTGTTTGATAAAAGCAAGTCGGATCCAAGGATCCCATTCCCGCCCAGGCTCCCCAAGCGCGAAGGCTTCAGGAGCTGCGTCGACTGGGCAGGGCCTTAATTAAGCTTTTGCAGAAAGCGTCTCTAAAAAAAATCAAGTTAGCTGTCGGGGCCACAGAATTCGGGGCCATCGGTTCAGAAGCGAAGGGAGAGGCCGACCTGCAGAGGGTTCCCCGGGAGCCGCCTAAGGCCCGTCTCCCGGGCGAGGAGGAAAGGGCCCGCCGCCCGAGTTGTCCCGAGCAGGCGAGCTCCCCGCGCACCCCGCGGGCAGGCGGCGCGGCGCCGAGGCGCGCGAGCTCCGGGCGTGCCAGGGAAAACAGGCTCCCTTCTCCGCGGGGCGCTCCACTGCCCCCGGCCCGCGCTCCGCCGCTCCTCGGGAGCGCAGCATCGCTGCCTCTCCGGAGCCCGCCAGCCCCTGCGTGCCGCTCAGCCTGTTGGTGGCCCGGCTTCCCGTCCTCTGGAGGAAGTGAGGGTCAGGCCTCGCCATCGGACACCTTCCCGAACGCGACACCCGCGTCAACAGAGGCTTTTTTTTTTTTTTTTTTTTTTTAGCGCCGGGGAGCTCCCAGGGGGAAGGAGGACGAGGAGAGCGCCCCTTAGGGCCGGCGCTCCGGCTGGAAGGCCGAGCGGAGTCTCCACGAAGTAAAATGTGGTGGGGGACCCGGGGGCGCGAGGAATCGAGGGTCCAGAAACAGGCTCCGAGGCTCCGCGGCCCGACCCTTCCTCCCGCCGGGACAGCGCGACGCGGAGGACCCCGGGGCGGCGATCGAGGGGGGTCGTGGACGCGACTTACTTGGAGTTCGAGGAATTCCAATAGATGGGCTCTAAAACTATCGATCTGGAAATCGCAGTTCTGCATAAAACCATCAAAACTCCCCAGCAGTACTTCCACACGGAGTCCCTCCTCACGGCCATGGCCAAGCCGCTCCCAGCTCCGCGCACTCCTGGCGTCGGAGGAACAAGGTGCGGGCCGGGAGCCCCAATCCTCTGGGCAGACAAGGGAGAGACTGCAGGCAGCTCCGGGGCGCGCCGAGCAGCTCCAGCGGGCGCCGAGGCCGGTGGCGCTCCCCTCGGGGCCCTCAGAGCGCGGGGCGGGAGCGCACGCGAGGGGCGCGGCGGCGCGGCGGGCTCGGGGCTCCGGGGCGCCGCGCCGGACGCAGCTCGGACAGCCGGCTCCCGTGCGGCTCCAGGGTGCCGGGCGCGGGGCGGCAGGGAGGGCGCTCGGCCGGGACACAAAGGCCAAGGCCAAGAGACGGCTCGGCGGAGGCGGCGGGCCGCCTCGCACTATAGATCCAGGGGGGCGGGCAGCGGCCCGAGCGCGCGGGCGCCGCTTCGGCGCGGTTCCATGTCCCGGAGCGCGGAGCGCGGTGCGCGGGCGGCGAGGGGCGTCTCCGGGCGCACAGGAGCCTCCACAGTCCTCGCGGCTCCCAGCCCGCGGAGCAGGCAGGAGGGGCTCGGTGCTCGCCGCGGGCGCCGGATGCGCGCGGGCCTTTGTGTGCGGGGAGGGCGCCGGGACCAGCTCCGCGCGCGTCTCCTCGCCCCAGCCACCGCCGCCGTCCCCGCCGAGGAGAGTCAGCTCAGCCAGCGCGCTGTCAGAGCACTATAAACGCGGGGCCCCGCCCCGCACCGCTCAGCCCATTGGCCCGCCACTCGGCAGCCGCGAGCCGGTTGGGCGGCCGGCCGGTCCGTCAGCCGCCCCCGCCCGACATTGGGCGCCGCGAGGCGGGGCGCCGGCTGACAGGTGAGCCCCGCCCCCGGTCCCGGGCGGCGGCGCGAGCGGCGCGCGGGGGAGCCCGCGAAGGAAACGGGCCTGCGCGTGCACCCGGCGACCCCCGAGCTGGTAGGGGCGGGCGACTGGGCAACGGGACAGCCCGGGCCACCTGTCCCCGCGCCCAGCACGCGCTCTCATTGCCCGGCCAGTGTCCAAACTTCAGCAGAGGGACAACGTCGAGGGCGAAACTTTCCCTGCGGAGCGGAAGGCAGTGGGCTTCCCGTGGGTCTTCTTCCTTCACTGCAGAGCCCCCTCTGCGTAGACTGGCTCACACCCCGCTTGCGCAGCCCTTCGCCGCGCCCACCAGGCCTCTCAGTGATGCGTTTCACACCTGGTTTCGGTACCGAACGTCGGCTGGGGCCTGACCTAAGTCAGTGGGGCCGGGAGACGCAAAACGACTCCTGGGGACGTGGCGCCGGCGAGGCAGCCGACTCGCGGGGCGCGGCCGCCCGGGCCCCGCTCCCTCCGCGCCTCGCTTCCCGCGAAGGCAGCATCTCTCCCTCGAGTGCGCGGCGGCACACCCGCGCCCGCCGCGGGATCTTCTCCTTAATTAGCCTCCGGGCCGCGCTCATACCTCCCCAGAGTGACCGGGAATTTAGGGGTGACCGTGACGAATAGCGCCGAAACAGAGAGGCGGCAGGAATTCTTCCATTGGATTCCCGGCGAAGCGCCTGCCTAAGAGCCTCTGGGACGAGCGCCACCGCGCCGCCGCTTCCGCGGACCCACAGCGCCCACTAGCGGCCGGCCTGCGCGCTCTGCGGGCGAGAGCACGACTCTCGGGCCACCCGGACCCAGAGCCCGCGCAGCTAACCGCGCAGAGGGTCCGAAGGAGAGTCGGCAGAAATGACCTGACCAACAGCAGGGAGAGCTCGGCACAAATAAGGCACAGTACAAATGTAACAGTTCGCAGTTTGAAAAAAGATACGGTATGCCGTATACCTGCAACATACTTGAAAAAAATTCCTTTCTACGCCAGGGTTTCTTTAATGCTTTAAAAGCAAAGAACCGGCCAGTATTCCTACAAATTCTAGTTTTTGTTTTTAAGGCAAATTATCCACGAAGTTAAATTTAAAAGAGAAAATATATATGGTAAAAACATCTCGTTTAGATACTTATTAGTTTTCCTTTCACTCTTCTTTGTAATACCTTTTGAAGGGCTTTATGGTGAGTTAAGTATTCGTTTTTTGAACATTAAACGTAAGTTAATGTACATTTCAACTGGGAGTGATACATACTTGTGAAGACTAGTTTATTAAGACCGGAAACACTAAGGCACGCGAGGTACCGAATACATTCATATTATTCCAAGTAGATCTGTGAAAGAAGAAAACTTTATTTTCCGCAATTTCTAGTTTTAAATGAAAGCCTCCACTTTGAAGAAACATTTTTCTTTAAAGGCTCGAAGACAGTAAACCGATTCGAAGTCATCGTCAGATTCCCAGAGGACTGAAAAACCAGGAAGGCGCAGGCGGTATTATTTCACAAAGGCAAAAGAGTCGTTTTCTAATAAGCTTACAACGTTTAAGGGATTCATTTGAAATTTAATATAAAGCTAGTTTACTATACTCTTTTAAAAGAACTAAAACTGAGTGTATCTCAGTAGCTGTTTCACATTTAGCAAACCTATATTGTGAAATTTAAGTTGTGAACTCTTAGCACCTACATCCTCTCTCGCCAAGTAAACTAGAGGAAATAAAGGAAATTTGCATTGTCTGAAAATAACACTGGCTCCCATTTTTAGTAAATCTGATACTCTCAAATCCAAAGCACTTTACCTTGGGAAAAATGTAAATGTACATGTTTAAACTGCTTCCTTTTTTTAAAACCAAGTATTTGAACAAAAAATAAAACCCTACACAAAGATTCCTATTGCATAACTTGTGTGAATATGTATTAACTTACTTTCAGTAAATATAATTAGCTGTAGAAACTATGTGAAAAGTATCAGCGGTAGCAACTCCACTGCTCTTTAGAGAGTAATTTCAGTAATTAAAAGCATCACCTCAAGCCACTTGTATCTATTGTAGGTATATCATGCTGGGAAAAAAAATCAACATCTGCGTGTACAAGACAAAGTTTAAACTTTAAATCCTCAGTCACATCAGTTGAATACCTCTTTGTATTTGGACTTTTGTTTTACAGTTTTTGGAGAAACGTGGTTATTTTTGAAAATCTGTAATTCTACCATCACATATTTAACCCGACATCAAAAAATGAGATTTTATTTCAGCAAAGAAAGCTACTTCAACTGTTTTCAGAGTTAAGGAAGAAATTTCTAAAAGCCTAATTAATAAAAATTGGGGGGATTTCAGAGACATAGCCAAGTATAAAAGTTGATGGATATAAATTTGAATAAATGTAGAATGAAGTGGCAAATACAAAAGTTGGATAGTTCCAGTTTTAAAAATAAGAGGGCAATGTACTTTGCCCAAGTAAGTGTGCCTTACTAAATAGTCAGGTTTCTGCCCCTTTTGAATCCATACGCAAGCTTTGGTGTTTAGAACTTATAGTTGTTTCTTACATATTCCTTGTACAGTAATCCACTGATTCTAAGATGTACTTCGAAAGACATCTTTAACTCCTATAAAAATAACAAAAGCCTTATCTAAATGTAACATTACAGAAAAATTATTGTCATTTGATTTATGTATGTTGATTAAATCTTGTCCAAGCCATGAACTTTCTACATAGCTGGAAGACTATTAAATTGCATGCAGTTTACCTCATACAAGTCACTGAAGTTTTTAGAACTCTCCCACAAATGACACTTTGCTCTGTTTATTCCACGGAAAGACCTTTCAAAACAAGAGTAAAATAAAACCCTTTCTTAGATCAACTCCGCCATACATTTGTCCATCTATCTGCTTCTAAAATTCCTATTATTACACATTGTAGCATGTTAGTATCTACTTATTAGTTTGGTAGGAAAAGTATTAGTCATTACACGGGGCTCTTGGTCAAAAGAATCATTTTTCCCTTTGGGAAGTTTCATAACTCATACCTTACAGACCATATCTATTCTTTATGGAATCAAAATAACCATCATTTTCCACTACAGTAATTTAAATCTCTAGCTCAAATTATCATTGCTTTTATAACATTATTAATGCAAAAGCAGCCTATGTGGAAAGAATACAGGTTTGGCTCCAACTAGGTAGGGTACCTGGCTCAAGACCTCATTTCCTTATTTGCAAACCAACAAGCAGAGAGGGCCAGCCATTTCTAGTCACCATTCCAAATTGGCCTAGGTAGTTCGGTGGAGATAAACACGCAGGTAACAGCTAGCTGTGCAGTTTTATCACTCATTAACTTTAGCATATCTGTGACTCCCACTTTGTGGACTGATATGATACAGACATACTGTATGTTATAATAAAGTTAAATTCTGCTCTTAGCATAGAAGGGGTATTACAGCAGTCATAAGGAGACAACCCATCTCCTATTATGGGTCCATCAAACCATTTTCGCTCCTTTATTCCACCTTATAATAAGCTATTCAACAGAACCAATTGCAATTATATATTCCTTTGTTAATTCATGTTGTCATAAATTTAATTGATGGTGAAAGCCTGGAAAATGAGGAAGGCAACAATCATCATGCAAATGTATACAAAGAACAAGCCCATTTTATTCGAACCCTAATAAACCAGGTTTAGTGATCAACAGTTCTATCAATCTTAGAAGATACTGACACTACTGAACACACACACACCTTTGCCTGAGTGACAGTAAAACTACTGAATGTTGATTTTACTCTTTTACTCTGAAACTTACTGGCTTCAGACGTGGAAAGATAAACAAATATGTATAAAAAACAAGACTGTTCCAACATCCTCTGGTCAACCACTGGAGGCTCAAGTAAGGAACAATCTTCTTTTAAAATGACTTCCCATGAATTTCCATCATACACACACCAACTTTAATTTCTATTGGGCCCTCTGTATCCCCCTTCCATTGCTTCCTAGCTGCAAGTCAGTTACTCTAGTAATTATAGATACACCATATATAATAGATCAGACAATGCCATCTAGTCATCTAAAAACCAATTATGGCAAATCTGCTACAAAACATACAGTGCAGTGTTATTAGCAAATTACTGCACCACTAGCAACTCCCTGACTATGGACAACAGAACGTTAAAAAGACAACAAACCCACCCTCAAAACGTAAGAGTAAACAAGAAACATTACAAATAACAAAGGTGATGGTGAAGAATCAATACCGCCACTAGTGGCAATTCAACAAATGAAAGAGTGGGGCCTCCTGCTTGGGCTTCAACACCTGTCCTAGATTTTTTACCTTCCTTCTGCTAATTAATAACACTCTGGTATTTGAGTGTTTATAAGACTCCTGGATGGACTGGCAAGTCTCAAAAATTAAGATATATTGTTTTCAGAATTTCTTATGGCCAATACAAAACAGATGGATGGTTCTGGAGGTAAAGGAGCAGAAAATTGGGACGACTGATAACAGAAGCTCTGGTTTTATTAACAGCTTTGGAGAAATTTTAGTTAAGAAGGACCCAAATATAAAATGAGGCATTAGAAACAACATATAGAGTTCAATTGGCCAGGATTCTATACTTATTTTACCTCAGAAAATTAAAAAGTACAAACTTCCTTTTGCAATTTTTTTTTTTGTAAACTATTGTTATTTTGGGGGAAATTCTTGAAGTACTGGTGGCCATACAGAAAAGCTATGGACATGTTACTACCACAACTAACTCAGAAGTTAACTGAGGACACAGAGAGCCTAATTTGCTACATCTTCGTAAGAGAAACTGGAGCAGTAAATCTTTTAACTACAAACCCCTTCCCCTCTTTGCAAGCATTAAAGAGTCCTCACACATAGCTAATTTAAAGGTTTAGTTTATACAATTGATTTAATTCTGCAAACTCCACAATATAAATGGCAATAACTACATATATTAAATACTGTAATAAAAATAAACAGTCATTAGTTAATTCTATAATGCATTAAGAGCAACTTTAAAAAACAAATTGTGAATAAAGGCATACTTAATAAATTAGGGAACATCTGAGCTGCTAATAGTTTGGGAAAGAATTTGAACTTTTATAATATGTATACAAAAGCAGTGGAAACAAAGAAAACAAATGACTACACATCGCCATAGCACAGAAAGGATTGGGTGAGTTTTATTAACCATGACATCCTCTTTCCTGCAGCCTGACACAGGAACAGTTCCATTATCTGATGTGAGTCTCCAACAGCAAGCAGATACTGCAGCCCGTTACTAAGCAACTTACTGTGATTTCACACCATATGTGGCAGGAAGAAATTTTTTAAAAATGAAAAGGCAGGCATAAGCTGATTTCTAATATTTTTAAGTCCAGGTTACTCTCTTAGATACAATGTTTAGAACACTTGTATACCAAAACAACTTTTAAATAAACATTTCCAAAAACTTGCATATACAACTTAGGTACAATGGATCTGCACCAAAAAAAAAAGATTACATTAAAAAAAAAGTGTAAGAATCATGAAATAATTAAAGCTAACCTAAATTCTTCAGGTAAATAAAGTGAATGTTTTAGAGTAATAGGTATCATGTTTACTAAAAGTCAGTTCTCACTAGAGTTCATGCCTATTTAAAATTCTATCTTTAAAGATATTTAAACCTATTTTATTGTTCCTTACCACAATTAGACTTATGGAAGAACTCAAACTAAAGCAACAGCATTTTTCTTAGCATGCACAAACAAAATAATCTACCATTTAGTCATCTCATGAACTTATGTTTTCACATTTAAAAGACTGATCAAACTGTCTCAAAAATATTGGAAAGTTTCTCTACTTTGATGACATGTCTATGCATCTCAGGTAGCATTTTTATATCCATATCCTTTTCTTGAATAAATGTTTTAATACCAGTTCACTTAAACATTATGTAAAGATAAATGAGGCAGATTTTAGTGTATCAAAGTCATCCATAAGATATAACATGCAAAAACAAAACAAAAGCTTGTAAGTTTAAATGTGTTTGTCCCCCCAAAAAACGTGCAGGTACCCTACACTGAAGATGATTTGACTACCTTAGCCTTCTGTAAAAGTACAAAGCTAAGTTCTTTCTGATGGCCCACTTCGAAAATAATCTAAAATACTATAAATTTTTAGAATCATTCTTCTAGTCTTTATTAAGTATAATTTGTGGTAATAATACTTATATCCTAAAATAGAGGCACAGGATTGAGAATTTAAATATTTTTCTGGGTGCTCAGTCTTTCTTAACGGTAATACTGTTGTCATAATTTGTTGTATCAGCATGAATTAGATATCTGTAAAATAGCCATTAAATATTAATTCTCAAGTATATTTAATGTACATATAAATCCTATGTTAAAAGTGAAAAGAAATATACAGCATAGTCCTAGGATTTCTAGATTGTTGACCATCAAAAAGTAAACCACCCTCTTTTAAGACTTAACAGAACTTTAAAAAAAATTGCTTCAACATATGAATTTAAGACTTTACTTTATTCAGCAAAATCATTTATTTACACAATGGGGAATGCTGGTTTGATTTCGTCAATGAAATAAAAACAAGTTGAACAGAGACAATACTGAACTGTATATATATTTTGTATCAGAGCTGACCAACTGTTTCCTTACCTGTGTCAGGAACATCAAGAGTAACAGTATCACGAGGACACTGGTTAACAATACACCACAAAGGTCCAGTAACACCTTGGGCGCTTCCAACGCAATTACCAACTTTTTCTTTTTTTATAAATATATAAAAAAACAAAAAGTCAGCAAAACCAGCATTATGATGTAGTAAACAGAGTATAACTCTGAAGTCAGTGGGTCAGTAAAAACCTTATCAGACCATCCATAGTTTACAAAGTGATCTGCTCTTCTTCAGATCACTAATACAGAATCCAACAGGTGAAAAAATATCGCTTTTTGGAAGATAACAATGATCTGATAAGGATTTGACTTAATGGACATTAAAGGGAGGGAGGGGAAAAAAAGGAATTGCAGAGCATAGCCCCTATTAGAACAAGCTAACTTTCCAGATTTTCCAAATTAAAAAAACAAAAACAAAACAAAACAAAACAAAAAACCACTTCAACATGAAGCTACCATACAAAGTTTTTCCATTTTTCTTTGTAAAAAGTTCAGAGTTTGCAATTTAATCCTGGGTTTTTAATGAGAAGGACAGTTTTGGCCTGGACTTCCCCTTGCCCAGGATAATTTTTTGTTCTTCTTTTTGTTGACGCTGTCGCTCTTGTTCTAGTTTCATCCTTTCCTCATGAATCTTTCTTTGTTCTTCAACAATTCTCAACTGTTCTTCAGCCTGAAAGGTAAAAGTAAAAAATTAGAATTTCATGTCTTCTATTAGTAATATTCCAGAAACTGGGTGACAAATTCATCAACAGGAGCACACAGAAGTATATGTTTAAAAAATCTTGCCTAAGATCACACAGAAAGTATCAGGAAAAAATACCTAGGAATTAGAAAAGAACTCCTTATTAATTATTCCAACATTTTCTGATTTTGTTTTTTATGAAAAATATATGAACAAATTGTAGGAAAGCACTTGAACATTGTGAAAATGAAAAGAAGTTTCTACAAATCATGTCGAGCTCAGTATACATTTTTGCCCTATTACCTATTTTTATTTTAGCTACACCCTCGGTGCACCAGATTAACAAACTGTCAATTATGAATCAAGGCATGAATTTTTCAGAGTATGTTATTACCAATTATTATAACTAAATTTATAATTAGAAAGGCATACAAAAATTATAGACAAAAATCCTCAACGGAGCTACATTATATTGTCAATATACAACCATGAAATAATAAGTTTTTTTCTGGAGAGAAAAATGATACCTTTTTGACCTGGCTAACTATAAAATGCTATCTAATTTCAAATAGATACCAATAAAATTCCTGCAATGCCTCTGACTCCTTCACAACTCCTTCAGTCTCAAGCAACCAACTTCCTTCCTGTGTTCTCTACAGAAGATTTCCCCTCTGTACCAAGAAAATTCAGGTCATTCTCACGAGCTCCGTCCTCATCAAGTTGCTCCTTCTCCCCAAAGATTCCATGTCCACTCCCTTAATTCTCAACCAGCTGTAATTTTACTCCTCT
Organism: Balaenoptera borealis; assembly: GCF_965194805.1. Classification (NCBI taxonomy): domain Eukaryota; kingdom Metazoa; phylum Chordata; class Mammalia; order Artiodactyla; family Balaenopteridae; genus Balaenoptera; species Balaenoptera borealis. The sequence continues at coordinate 74,427,327 of NC_138877.1, forward strand.
CCCAGGGGACATTAGGAAGTGTGTGTGTGGTTGGTTGTCACAACGGGCGGTGCCGTGTGTATAGTGTGCGTGTGTGTCGTGTGTGCACATGTGTGTGCGTGTGCCGTGTGTGTGGTGTGTCTCGTGTGTCGTGTGCATGTGGGTGCGTGTCGTGTGTGTGCCGTGTCTCGTGTGTGTGCGTGTGGCGTATGCGTGTGTGCGTATGCTGTCTCGTGTGCGTGCGGCGTGTGTGTGGTGTGTGTGTGCCGTGTGTGCCTCGTGTGTGTGGTGTGTGCACGTGTGGCGTGTGCGCGTCGTTTGTGTCGTGTGTGCATGTGTCGTGTGCGTGCGAGTGTGTGCATGTGGCGCATGTGTGTGCCGTGTGTGTCGTGTGTGTGGGTGGTGTTCCTGGCACCCAGTGGGCAGAGAACAGGCCGCCAGACGTCCTACAAGGCACAGGACAGCCCCCCTCCCCGACAACAAAGAATTATCTAACTCCGAAGATGAACAGTGCCAAGGTTTAGGAAACCTGCTCTAACCCTTGACTTTTAAATCTCAGCTATCATCAGAGTTGTCCTTTTCCCCCCCATCTGACCTTGATCTTAAAATACGCACTGCATCCTTCGAATGCCTTATTTCCATTCAAAGTCAAATTTTAAAAATTCATTGCTTCCATCTCCATTATTCTACCAAAATTGTTTTCTAGATGGTCAAAAACTAACAATAAGTTTAGTGGCCTTTCCCTTTACTCCTTCTTCTGTTCACTTGAACTTGTCTTTTAAAAATTTTCTCTCCTCCCATAAATGAAACACTAAGGTTCAAAAGGTTAAGGTCCTCCATGGATAGGTTATTCTTTTCAGGAATACTAAAAGTCAATGTGACTGAATTATAGGCTTTACGGCAGAAGATGGAAAAGGTAACAAATTCTGGTATTCAGCTTAATAAAACGTTTAAATTTTATCCTGTAGGTAAAAAAAAACCAACCCAACTTTTAAATACATAAGTCACACCAGAAAGAGGTTTGTTTTACTTTAAGATGGAGGCCAGTGGGGTGGGGAGCAAGTAAGGGGAAGGATAATGATCCTAAAGGGTGGAAGACAGTGGGCCAAATCCACTGTTACCAAGTACGGTCAGAGGTGAGGAAGACCCAAAACTGAAGAAGCGGGAATTAGGTGGGCAGGCAAGATGGGCAAGTGGATTTTCACAAACTTCTGTATCTTTGTATTCTCATAAGGTGGAAACCCAACGGAGAGCTGAAGTACCTCTCCCATACCTTTCTCCTAAGCTACATTTCCAGCTGGTTGATGAACATCCAACTGGGAAACCTCTTCAATACCTTCAAAACTCAACATGTTCAAGATTTAAATTCTTCAAGCCTAACCCTAAAATGAACCAGCCCTTTCTAGCCTCCCTATTGCCACGCATCTAGTATAGCTTATTTCCCCTCCTCCCTCTTCCTTTGACACAACCAAACAGCTCTCAGATTTGTCAATTCTCCCCTTATATCCTCTCTTCCTTTATATTCTCTCCCCTAGAGCTCTGTCCCTTCCCTCTGCCACCGTGCCAGTTCAGGGCCCCAGATCCCCCGCAAACCTAAAATGCTCTTGTCTCCAGTCTCTGCCCTTCAGTCCACCCTACACAGTGCCGCTGGCTTCACCCTTCCTGGGCACTGTGCTCTCCTGCCCTCAGACTTCCAATGATTTCCACTGTGCACAGACATGGCCTAACTTCCTGGATTAGCGTACTATTTATGACTTCCCATATCCTTTCTCTCTTGCCCCCCCCCCCAGCTCAGCTCACGCCATTCTTTCCTACGACAATCCTACCTGTGTGTCAAAGTCCATTGCAAATCACCATTCTCTTGTTTAGACTTTCACTGATAATTACAAGAGAAATAATCATCTGCTTCTGATCACCATTAGTAAATTCATATGCAAATTTATCCAGTTTTAATAAATCATCCCACATTTGGGGTAAGAGCATGGCACATGCAACTGAATCAAGACATAATAAAGACTCTTAGGGGGCACACTTGTGCTTTGAAAACTCTTTCCAGGATAAACACCCCAGACTCACTTTTCCATAAGGTTCTAACTCAGCCCCTAGGAAAGCAGATTAGAAAGAAGCTTGGGGGCTAAATGGTTTGAACATCACAACCTCAACCCATTTGAGAAATTTATGAAAACTACTTTGGCACTATCCACCCCAAACTACATTTCACAGTACTTTTATATCCAGCAATTTAATTTTCTAGATTTTATACTATAAACATACTTGCATACATGCAAAATTGAACAAGTTTATTCCAACATGGTTTGTAAAAGACTGGAAAAACCCAAATATTCATCAATATGGACTATTAAATACATTATGGTATATAAAAGAAAATACTGTGTAGCTGTTAAATCTTGAATCATGTGATATTACCTAATCAAAAAATTAAACAAGATTTAAAAAGTAACTTCCTTCACAGACAGAAAATACTATTTCTACTGCACTGAAATTATCTTTAGATTTGAGTGAAGAAAAAGGTTCAGTTTCATTGAAGTCTACAAATACAGGAGACAAAAGCGTGTCTATGTGTATAGAGGGAGAGCTGTAATCAACCAGGCCTTATAGCTGACAGTGTTATCCCCAGTGCTAAGCATATAGTGCCTATTACAAGTACCTGACAATGGAATGGTTTTTAAAAATGAAATCAAGCAGGTCTTTCCTGTCTTTACGTATAAATATTTGTATTTTGTTCTATTACAGCTTTAAACTAAGCATATTCAATTACACCTTGGCAAAAAAAAAAAGATGATGGATTTTCACTAAACTTATCACGGTAATCAAATGTAAGTCAAATCTTTATGCTATACAGTGCTGTTATGTTAATTATATCTCAATAAAACTGCAGAAAATAAGAATAACAAAAAAACACATTTTCAAGTAAAAAGAATGATGCAGATACAAGTGTCTTTACTTTATGTAAAAAAACATGTATCCTAAAATGTGGCCTGTAATAAGTTTTTAACAATTCTAATACATCAGGGGAGGACTCCCTATTTGTAAAACTAACACTCATAAGGCTTTTGTAAAACAAAGAAGAATTTTATGACATGCATAGTTGGTCTTTAAGTTTCAATACTTCAATAATCCTGGGAAAATCTTTTTTTTGACCCTTACTATATATATAAAGAGTGGCTCTAATACCAATGACAATAACAATGAAATGATCACAGAGTAACTATATCACAGGGTAATTACGAGATGAAATAATTATGAGAGAACACACTGTAAAGTGCAATACTTTATAAATGCTGGAAATTACCTTTTAAACCAAACAAAAAATATCTGAGGGCCTAAGTACAGTGACCAGAGAAGGAAAACAATTATTTTAGCTCTAAAGTAAGAAAACTGGGGCTTCCCCGGTGGTGCAGTGGTTAAGAATCCGCCTGCCAATGCAGGGGACACGAGTTTGAGCCCGGGTCCGGGAAGATCCCACATGCCGCGGAGCAACTAAGCCTGTGCGCTACAACTACTGAGCCTGCGCTCTTGAGCCCGTGAGCCACAACTACCGAAGCCCGCGCGCCTAGGGCCCGTGCTCCGCAACAAGAGAAGCCACAGCAATGAGAAGCCCACGCACCGCAACAAAGAGTAGCCCCCGCTCACCGCAACTACAGAAAGCCCACGCGCAGCAATGAAGACCCAATGCAGCCAAAAATAAATAAATAAAAAGTAAAACAAGAAAACTATGTTGAACTGAAAGTGACAAAAACTTTTTCAACTGGAAGTTAATGAATGTCTTGGTAAACTGATAAATCTTGACAATAAAAGTAAATTTTATCTATAAAAAAAAAACAGGCTAGTTGAGAAAAACCAAACCCGTCTCTCATTTTAATACAGTGGCTTTCAAGTGATGAAAAACTGTCTTATCCATCTGTAAGTGTGATATGACTCTACACCTTACTTGCTAGGTATTCTTCTAAAGCGTTGCCTCCCACCTCCCTCTGCAGTTAACTGTCTGATAGGCTGCTTTGTTCCTGGTGATCCCATCTGCTGGCACACATACACTGTTCCTCTCCCCTCGTTTCGTTTCAAATGTATGCAAAGGAAAGCATTATTCCAAATGGGGGCAGGGTATGCACATTCGTATTCATACAGGTGAACAACACTAAATTCTCCTACAAGGCTAATGTGGTGGACATCAGGGAGGCCAAAGAGAAAGGTAACACACCCACCATACTAGAGCCATTACAGTGGGGCAGTCCTTCCCAGCCACTACACCCAGGACCCTGTTTGGTCTCAAAAAGGCTTTCAACCTTGCACCCCACGCAACAGGAATGACTGTTGAGATGAAATACACAAGAGCAAAACATACTATTATAGTAGAAGGGTCTACTTAACCCCCTTCCCAGTATCTTTTGTCTCCCCCTCCCACTTTACCTAGAGGTCCTACTGCTTTTTAAAAAATTACTCTTTTCTAAGCATTCTCCTTACATTGTCTATAATTTTAGATCAAGGTCCTTAGCAGCAGTTTCTTCAGCAAATGGTGATGCTGAAATCTACTACTCTCTCTACGTGGAATATGTATGAATTTTTACCCCCCAAAAAATCTAAAGATAGAAATATTTATCAGGAGTGACTACTGGGATGATGGGAAAAACTAAAAAATCTTACAATTAGGAATCATGCCCCTACTCGGAAATGTGAATTTCTGCATTTTAACCTCCCAAAACATACCTCAGGTTTCACTCTGCCATTCTGCAATTTTGTTTCTTTAATGCACCCTCCCCTCCATAACAAGTATAATGTATGCCTCCTTTTAGATAAACAATGAGTAAAAAAAATATTAAAAAGAAATTTAATGTAATTAGTTTTGACCCTAATACATGATGTTATTCATGTACAAGGTTAAAAAAAGAAAATAACAAAGGACTGAAAAAAGCAATTCCCTCTTTGCCCCCAGGGGCCATGACAATTTAGTTATTCTGATAGTTACCTCCTTAGGATATACACTATCATTACAGGATATCATTAGCTACTCATCTAAAGAGAAATCATACCACCACACTCCTTCTAGCCCCCCTTCTTCTCAATTTACTTTAATTCCCCTTTGTTACCTTTATAACAAATGTATTTTTGAAACTTCCAACATTAGATAACATCTCCTGCAATTCCATTTTACTTAAAGTACAAACAATTGCTTCAAGAAGGAACTGACTGATAGTTGAGCTTGGTTTGAAAAGAACATTGGGTACAAAACTCCCCGCCTTCCAGACCTCTGGAGAGAGTGCTCTGTTACTGCCAAAAGAGAAATCTGATACCTTCAGGATTTTACCGTTCACGTCCTATAAATTCCACAAAAAAACTGTACTCTTCTAGATGTGGTTCTTTTAATCTTCTGTAGCCTAAATTCTCTGTTCTTTTACTCAGTTCTTTTGTTTGTCTTATTCAGTATTCATTCCTTTTTGTGAAAGTTTTCCTTAAATGCCTGGTGATCCTTGGCTCTTAGCACGATTACATCAGGTCTTCCCTGGTTCCCACAATAGACTTTTACCTTCCTTCCTTTTTCCTCTTCTCCCTCCCTCTGTACACCCTTATCACTCACCAAGTTCAACTATTCTCTCGTTACTGTTTCTACTCCCACCTAATCAAGTGCCCACCTTTTTCACTGACCTCAGTGGCTTTCTTGTTTCTAGTCTCCATCCTTCACACCACCCCACACAATGTCAATACATTAATGTCCAGAAAGTTTTTAAAAAATTGTTGCCAAGAATACATTAACATCATTAAATCAGCTTTCTACTTATCAACTGGGAACAAGCCTCTCAATGATTTAAAATCCTTACCTAATTTGCCCACTCTTTCAAATTAAAATATTTAATTGACATTTACATTTGATGCCATACCATATTTTCCTATCTCTTAAAATGTATAAATGTCATTACTAGCCATCCTAAGTACTGTGCTGTTTCAACTTATATAATACACTCACTCTAGCATAAATGCCCCATTCTCTTTCCAACTATGTTAGTTTCCTGTAGCCACTGTAACAAATTACCACAAACTGGATAGCTTAAAACAGCAGAAGTTTATTCTGAAGGCAAGAAGTCCAAAATCAGTATCACTGCAACAAAATCAAGGTGTTGATATTCCAGGGCCACATTCCTTCGGCCAGTACCTTCATATCTCTGTTCTGACTTCATATCACCTTTTCCTATGTTAGTGGAGTCTGAAAGCCTTTCATCATTAGGTCTTCTCTCCCTTTCAGTCCATGTTGGCAGTGTTTCTGCTGATATAACATCCTCAAAAACACTGTAGGTCTCCCATGTATATCACTAGACCACTAGACAACAGGCCACTAGACCTGGTTCTTCCACAGGTCTTTTCTGGATAATCTCATCTAATCCTGGCTTTTGCTAAAATGGCTGAGGTAACCTATGAGTCACAGGCATAAACTCTTCAGCATTAGCAAAAGGATGTCCCATCATACCCTTAGCCTTCTTTCCAGAACAAGTTTTTCTAATAGTGAATCTAATTTTAGCATCTTCTGCAATCTAAATAGGCTAAAATTTTCCCCAAACATCAAGTTCTCATTTATTTTACTTCTTGGTTCTTTCCTCAATTACTCTCCTCTTGCATTTTACATAAATATTGAGAAGAAACCGGACTGCACTTTACTCAGAAATATCTTCAGCTATATATGAACTTCATCGCTTAGATAAGTTCTGCCTTTCACACAACTGTAGGACACAGCTCAGCTGGGTTTTCTTCCACTATATAACAAGGAATTCCTTCCCTCCAGTTTGCATAATATGCTTTCATTTTCTTCCTAACCCTAACCAGAAGTGCCTTTTTAAAAAAGGGATTTCCTTCTTTATTTTTGGCTGTGTTGGGTCTCAGTTGCAGCACATGGGCTCCAGAGTGCGTGGGCTCTGTAGTTGCGGCACACGGGCTCTCTAGTTGCTGTGAGTGGGCTTAGCTGCCCTGCGACATGTCGGATCTTAGTTAGTTACCCGACCAGGGATCAAACCCGCGTCCCTTGCATTGCAAGGTGGATTCTTAACCACTGGACCACCAGGGAAGTCCCCAGAAGTGCCTTTAAAGTCCATATTCCTACCAACAGTCTAGGCATTTTCTATCATGTACCTCAAAATTCTTCCAGCCTCTACCCACTGTCCAATACCAAAAACATGTCCACATTTTTAGGTAACAAGTTAGCACAAACTAGGTAGGCTCAAAACAGCACAAGATTATTCTGCGGGCCGGAAGTCCGCAATCAGGATTACTGGACCTAAAGCAAGGTATCAGCAGGGGTTATGCTCCCTCTCCAGGATCTAAGGGAGTCTGTTCCTTGCTTCTTCCGACTCCTGGTGGCTAAGAGGATTCCTCGTCTTCTGACCACATCACTCCAGTCTTCAAGGCCAGTACCTTCAAATCTCTCTCTGTTGTCTTAGGCTTCTCCTGTGTGTGTTTTGTGGTAGAATCTCCTTCCATCTCCCTCTTATAAGGATACATGTAGAGGCACTTAGGGCACAGTAATAATCCAGGATAAACTCCCCACCTCAAGGTCCTTAACTTACTCACATCTGTGTAGACTCTTTATCTGTCATATAAGGTAACACTCGCAGGTTCTAGGGATCAGAACATGGATATCTTTTGGGGGGGGCAGGAGACATTTTTCTGTCTACTACACAAACATTAAAAAATTCTTTCTTACATCTCCCTAAGAACTCTTTTCAGAGCTATCTCTTAATTGCAAAGTGAGATCTGGTTTACTTGAAACTTAAGTATGTGGAATACATTTCATATATAGTCAACTTGTAAACATGGTACTATCTTTTCATCTCTCAAACTGGTGAGATACCACGTTATATAGCACAATGAGCACATTAAATCTCCCTAACTGGCAAGGAAAAGGGGGATAGTTATTTCAATATTAAAGAGAGGAAATATACTATAGACCCAGAATTTCAGGGGCCAGTTTGAGGGGTCGTTTTTCCTACTGACACAACCTCCTAGAACATTTCATTCCATGGCAACACCTACCACCTTCATTTAGTCTGTTTCCCGTTCTGAATAAATAAGATTCATATACATTTCAGAGTAGTATCTGGGCTTTTCCCAGACGCATCACTAAAAACTGTGTGAAGAAGAGGACTTTGAAAAATTTTAAGTACTACTTTTAACATTTTAAAGAAAATTAAAATTCTCCACCGTACTAACAACAGCCTTTCAAATGTTTGATGATAGCTGTGCAATGCCAATACTAACCCAAGAACTAGGAACCAATCTGCCAAAAAGCCAAGTCAAGCCAATCCACATTTGGATTAATTTTTGTTTGATTTTATAAATCAAATACGTACGTTCGTTAATATTTTCTTGCCTCCTTATGGACAGATAAAATCAAGTATCTTTTTTTTTTTTTTATAACACTACATCAGTATATTATTTATTTATATATCTTTTTGGGCTGTGTTGGGTCTTTGTTTCTGTGCAAGGCCCCCCCCCCCCACTAGCTGCGGCAAGCGGGGGCCACTCTTCATCGCGGTGCGCGGGCCTCTCACCATCGCGGCCTCTCCTGTTGCAGAGCACAGGCTCCAGACGCGCAGGCTCAGTAATTGTGGCTCACGGGCCCAGTTGCTCCGCGGCATGTGGGATCTTCCCAGACCAGGGCTCGAACCCGTGTCCCCTGCATTGGCAGGCAGACTCCCAACCACTGTGCCACCAGGGAAGCCCAAAATCAAGTATCTTGATAAACAACTTGGAACTAAAATGAGCAAAAACTACTCTTGGTCTAGACCACTTAACATTTATCATATATGAGAGTCCATATGGCTTAGCTAATCTGTTCCTTATTACAGTCATTACTGGGAGCAATCTTTGAAGTTTTGTCATGAGGGCTTACTTAAAAGTGAGTCTAAGCGTGGCTTAAATTTACTTTCTTTACTAGTTATTCTTACCTGATCATAACGGTGATACACATTACTTGTAAAAAAAAAAAAAAAAAAAAAAGTAGAAACTGGAGAAAAGTATAAAATTACTTATAGGCTTACCAATTAGAGATAACTATTCTCAGTACTTGGCATATTTTTCTATTAAATGTACAAATATACATTTCAAATTAGGAAAATCATAATGTATATGTTAAGTTTTGTATTTAGCTACTTCCCCTGTATCATCAGATGCTTTTTGACTACAGAAAAATCCACTGTATGTGTTATAATTTATCTAAAAACCTGGGCAATTTTCACTATTCAAATAAGGGGAAAACATTTTTGTGTGTGAATTGATTTGTATTGGATTCAGCTTCCATTAGGTAAGTTCTTAGGAGCAGAATTAAAATTTAAGGTTCCTGGTATATACTGATTTATTGTTATTTTCTAAAATGGTCACATCCATTTAAACTTCCAGGATAGTGCACTATATAAAGGGTCTCTTTATACCATATTCTTGCCAACACTTGGTACTAACAGGGGAAAAAAAAAGTCTTTTCAAATTTGGTATGTAGTATTAGAGAAAAAGGAAAAGAGAGGGGTCATTTCTTTGCTTTCCCATTAAGGTTGGGATTTATTTTCAGGAATTTATGACAGCTACTTTTCATTTTACTTGTGTGAAATTACCTCTTTTACATCTCGAAGGAGTTTTTTTTTTTCTTTCCCCCTTTCAGGAAGTTGGTCTCCTTTATTGATTTACAAGAGATCATTGTGTTATTCTTTCATGGTTATAGACAAGAAATCTCCCCCAGGGTATATTCTTTTCCAACCTGTCTAATCTGCTTTCAAAACCTGAACTTCTGACTACACATAAAGTGGGTTTACTACAACTACTACTGCTTATCCCAAGAGATCCCACACATTCTTGCTTTTTTTCTAATTCTACTTCCCTAAAGGTCTCTGCCCTTCTTCATTTCCTCACCCTCTTGTCCTCACCCTAAATTCAATTTCTAACTGTCCATCAAGGTCCAGAGCAAGGGTATCTCCTCCAGGAAGGTTCCCAGGGCAATTATGTCAGTTACCCCATGTAACTCATACCACTTACCAAATAGTTCCATATCATTAGCTGACTTTTCTTGGAGTTGTCCTTGTCTCCACAATTAATACATTAAAGCCTTTAAGAGAACTTAACATCTTGGCTACTTTTATCTCCAAATTGCTTTTTATTCATATGTCTATTATTTTAACAAGACTTTCAATATATTCTATGTAGTATTTCCTAGTGTAAATACTAGGAAACGTGTATAAAGATTAAAGAACTGTGCTCAAAATTGAGAGGAAGGGGAAAGGATGATAAAAATGAGAGAAACTGCAATAGCGTGCCTTGCATGTTTATACAGTAACATTTTCTTGTCTCTTCCTACACAAAGGGTACTCTACTTTCCCTGCAACAACATGGCCACCAATAGAACCAAATAAAAATTAATTCTCTCCAACAGGAACAATAATTTTTTATGCTTCCAACGTTACTGAATACAAGAAGCAAATTAGTTATGTCCAGATTTTTACCAATTTTCCTCAAATTCAAGCTTCTTTTTCCCTAAGATACCTTTTCACTGAAGTTTTATTGATAACATGCAGTCAGAGCAGCGTCCCTGCACAGTCTATTAACACGAAGTCAAACTCAAGGGTTCTAGAGCAGTGCTACTCTAAGTATGGCCCGTGGACCAACGACAGTGCAAACTGTAACTGATCCACAATAAGATATGCAGAAGCCAAGAATAAGCATTTTAGAAACTTCTATAGCAATCTGGCCTCATTTTTCTAATAATTCATCTTAACTGTATTTTGCAAAAGTAGAGGTCTGAGACAAACTGGGATTAAAAGAACAAAACAAAATCTGGGCAACTTTACCACCACTTGAAAAGCACTGCTTTAGAATATGCTTTGCTAATCTTCTCCTATTTTTATGGTTCGTTTGGGTACACAAAGAAGGCTATTAGAGGAACATAAGGAGGCCAAGCTGTCCCTGGGCACTCAGACAGCTACCCCGGGGTCAGAAGGGATCAAGACTTTGGCAGGGTATACCAAGTTTGGAACCTTTGCTCTAGAAGTCACAATCTGGCATTTCAGGACATCCACAAACTGAACTCCCTCTATACAGTCTCTTACACCACGTTCTAAGAGGAATTCTATCCCACGTACTGGGTAATTTTGCTTCAATGTTTCTTGCAGCAACTATACTGTTCATCTCTCCTGCAAATATCCATGGCCTTACAAACAAGACTATATCTACCTTTCAAAGCTCAACCTTCAAAACTAAAATTAAGATGCACACTTCCCATCTTACTTTCTCTCGCACTTGCACTGAGATTTTCTACTTATGTGGAATCACTTGAAAAAAAAAAGCATTATCACATATGTATTAATCAGCATGTATTAATACATCTTATTATGACTTCTCACCCACCTCACATTCACGGTGCTTCTTCCACCTAAGCAGATTTTAAGGTCTTTTCGTTGGTAAAGCACGAGCAGGTCTTCCCCTTTCCTTGGGGCTTTCACAGTAACCAGGACAGTGATACTAAGAATCCCTTGCATCATGCTCAGTGAGTTGTTTAGGGTACTTCTAGTTTGGCTCTTATCTGGGGCAGATTATCTTTTACAAGATCATACTCTAGAACCAACTGCTGGTGGTTTTAACTTTCACATTCTTATTCACTATAAAACAATTATTTACAGTCCTCCTTCACCAACCCCCCAGTGGGATCCACTGTTAATTACTTAGATCCTCCCAGATCTTTTTCTGTGCCTTTATAAATACAGTCACAGAATTTGTTTTTTCTGAAGCACTTAACTGGAGCTTACATCTTGCTTTCCTCCCCCAGTCAAGAGTATGACTTAGCAGCAAATGTCTTCCTATGGCGGCATTATTCTCAACACATTTCTAACTAGACAAAACTTGTCTATAACCAAGAGTCCCTCTAGGGTCATGTCTTCATTTCCGGGCAGTAAATACCACTAATCCTCATTCATCCTAAGTAAATTTCCCTCTATCTCTGATTTATATTCTTACTTTGAAGTAGAATTCCTATATGCCATCTTCATAAGGAAAAGAAAATTTTCCCTTATAATGTCTGCCTATCCTTCATTTTTCATTTATATCCATAGTCCTTTAATTCTAGCTTTCTTTCTCATCATACTGAGAATGCTTCAAAATATATTCATACTCTTAATTGGGAAAACCCTACTACACCAAAAATTTTATCTATTTTTAAATTCTGTTTTAAATGTTAGTATATGCTACAAACAAACAAGTAGAAGTACTAAAATACAGAATGGGAAAGAAAAATAGAAGCGATATGTATTCATTTTTCTATTTAAAAAATTTACTTCAATATTCTTATACTGACTTCTTTATTAAAATGTAAAAATTATATCTCCTTTTACACCTGTATCTCATACTATAATTATTTAAGTCTCTGTGTTCCTTGTTAGATTATAAACATGAAATATGAAAAAATTTATTAATCTGGTATATTTACTATCAAATATATACTCTCTACTTATTCTGTCTAGTAATTGGTAACAAAGCAACTAATGCCAAGTGAAATGCTGCATAGTAGTAGGCTTAATTAAGAACCTTCAAGTTTTTGTTTTTGTTTTTTTAGGTACAGAAGAAATTAGGGATGGGGATAGTACAATTTCCCCTAGGAAACCTGTTTGAAACCACTGTGAATTTTGGAATTTTCTCCAGATTAATAAGAATCTCTGGCTTGCCCCAAACAGATTCCTCTAGAAGATAGTAGCTAAAATCTAGTCAACTATTCCTACTCTTCCCTCAAATCCCTTAAAATAGTCCCGAGAACTCTAAAATATTTTTCATGAATGCTTTATACATACCAGTTTGGCTTGTGCTTCTGCAATTTTTCGGTTATTCTCTTCTAGTATTCGCTCTAGCTCCTCACGTTTTGCACGTTCTTCCTCCTAAAGGGGAGGACATGTTAAGATGTTAGAAAAATAAATTTTTTTTTATTGATGAAATATTTACTAATCTTCCTCTGAACTTTTTTGATCTGACTAAACAGGGTAGCTTTATAGCTACCTTCTGTCTGACAAATGATAAACTGCGCAGCCACTAAAATTTGTTTCTAGTACTAAATTTAAATCATCCCTCCCAGTCCAAACAGCAACCAACTAAACCCTCCCTAATGACAGTTTCCTGGCAATTATTACTAATACTTTAATATCACACAAATCAACAAGGACAACTACAAAACTGGATAGTATTTACCAAATTAAAAAAATAATATATAAAATATAAATAAAGTGAATATTTGTCTCACCAATTATGTATACCTACGTATTCTTTACCTATACTCCTTTAATCAGCATTAAAAGTTGAATATTTACTGTCTTGTCCAGTGTCCTGCAGAGTGTGCTCCTCGGCTGCCATACGCGCCAGCTTCCTCTTTAAAATGATTTGTACTGTTAGCTTGGCAATACCTGCATCAGCAGCTCAACCATTTATAAAGAAACAACATACAAGGAAGGCTGAGCTGAGGAATGCAGATGTTTATGGTAAGAAGGAACAAAAAATGTAATTCATCATTCCTAAGGCAAACAATTAATAAGAAAAATACATTTACTGTTAGTGAAAAATACAAATGGTAATCCATACTTCATGGAACTAAGGGCTTCTTCCATGGGGAGAATGGACTTAACATTCAGATGTTGACAATTTCTAAAGGCAGCTTGTCATCTACAATCTGAACTGAAATTCAGGAATCCAGGGGGTGCATGGTCACGAAATAAAATTCTGTAATTTATTTTTTCTTGGAGAATTTAATGAGATTTTATAATGCAAACTATATGAAGATTGCTTGATGGTTTGGGCAGTGTTCAGATCACAGCATACATATTCAAATGATTTTAATATTTGGAAAGACTGTCAGAGGGTTGTGTCCGTGTAAAAAAAAAAATTGTTAATATGAAACAAAAAGCAAATGAAGAGAAAAAAATCTTCCTATGATTAATAACTCGCTACAAGACAGCACCATTACTCCAAAAGTATCTTCATTATTAAAGGCACTAACAAAAATTTCATATACTCAATGGCACAGAGTTTGTGATATCCACCAAATATAGACATGTATATCTAGTTAAAGACAGCACAAGGGAAAATGCATTTGAAAAGCTAAGCTTACTGGGAAACAAGAGATTTAATAAGATGTCAACTTGTCCACAATAATGCCAAGATTAAAAATGACAATGAGTCACATATTTTGAGTCAAACATTGAACTTCAAGAAAATATAACCACGGGATTTCCTATGGCACACACCAATGGAATTCACAGTCACTATGCAAACTATGTTGAGGGACACTCAGTGCTGTAAAGTAATTTGCCTTGAGCGTTCCAGTGACTTTCAATAAGTTTTAGGATCCTGGAGTAATCAGTGCAAATAAGCCATAAAGCTTCAGTAGCAAATTACTGTCTCACAGAAAGACATTTTCAACTTCTGCTCCAGCTGCTGATAAAACAAATCATGTGTTTAGCTTGACTCCAGACAAGGACAACCTGTTCCTTCATAACTCTCTAGAGGAAAAAAGGAGTTGTTAGTAGATACTAAAAAAGTGGACGAATAATCTGGACATTTTTCCTAAAAAGATCTTTGAAACACATTAGGAAAATGGAGGGCCTTATGATCAGAATGCTAGAATTAGTCCGTTGTGTTGAGGCAGGATTTGGGGTAGGGGGGTGAGGGATAAAAGAAGGAAAAAAAGAAGAGCAAGAAAACCTACTTATCAAAAGCAGGTGCTATCACTCAATGTTAGGCCCTGCTCTTTTTAATCTGCATGAAGGCAAAAAGCCTCTCACAGTCTAGGCAATAAGAGAGATAAACAGAAAAGAAGAACACGTAACCACAGGTGGATTTTTAACCTTTTCCCTTTACCACTCCCTGTCTCCCCCCACCCTCCCAAAAAAAGAATGTAAGTCCTGCAGCCATGGCAAAAGTTTCAAACACTTCTCAAATATGTAAGCCAGCTCCATTAAATCAAAAAGTATCCTTGGATAGTTTTATGAAAATAGCTTTTAAATATCAGTCAGCACATCTGAATAGGCTAAAAAATTAACTTTCGCAGCAATGTTAAGTTTAGATGAGAAAGGAATTGGTCTGCATTCCATCTCTTTCTGAACTGCGCAGGAGGCACACCCGACACTGAAAGTTTTGCCATGGACTGTCTCTACTTTCCAAACGACCGAGCGTTACCTCTCTGGCTTTTTGCGCTGCAAGCTCAGCTTGTCTCTGTCGCTCGAGTTCTTCGAGCAACTGCTTTTCCATGATGCGCTTGGCCTCCTCGACCCTTCGGAGCACTTCTCGCTCAATCTCGTCCTTCCTTTTCTCCAATTCTTCCTCCACCCTTTTTGCCACCAATTCTTCCACTCTTCGTGCTGTTTCTTCCTCGATGAGTTTTTCTTCTATTTCCTGCTGCCGACTAGCAAACAAAGTGGGGAAAGGACTTAGATAATGTAAGAAATAAACCTAAGAATTGAAATAAAACTAGCTATGAGTCTGTAAAACACTGAGTCTGCTTACATATTTCTAAGATTTTACAACTCATTTTCATGTAATATTCAAGGAAATGATAGATACCAAAAGATTAAGTGATACAGAAATTCAAATAAGTATAAAATCATGGTTTTTTTCTTTTGTCACTTTCTAAAGTAAATACAAAAAGACTAGTATATACAAAGAGCTTATTAATGCAGTAGTTTTAGGAACTGTAGAGTGAATCTGAAACAGGATATCTACTTTCGTTACCAGCTTCATAAGGAAAGGACAAGCTATTAAATTTATGATTTGCTCATCTGTCAATCCATTCAGTCTAAGGGTTGAGCTACAGAGAAGTCAGGAGAAACTATGATGTAGCAAGCAGTTCAGACCAGCTAAATTCATTCTCCCCTCCCCCACCCCAAGCAAGATCAGAATAAAGACAGACTCAAAGAAATTAAGACTGCTAAAGCAACATACTGAAGTTTTTAGCAAAAATACAGACAAACTTATTCAGGTTCTAAACTTTTACCCTTTACTGCACCTTTTCTTTCGTTAACTGACTTTCAATTCAAAGCTCTTCTAGATATGGGAAAGTGGATGAAATATATTAGTATCACTTCTAAAAAGTTCAATGAAGCATGATATTGTTTAATTATTTTAATCCCACTTAGGTATTATAAATGAACTTATTCACTCAAAATGAAATTCTGTGCTGAAGATACTGACATTTATCAAGGCACTATAGTTGAAACCTTGCACATTTTATACCAATGACCTCCAATATGATAGCCACTAGCCACATGTGTCTAGTTTGAATTGAAGATTAGTAAGAAAAAAAGATATAAAAGATCTCAAGTATTTTTATTTGATTACATGTTAAAATGACAGTATTTTGAGACAGATTGGGAATATATTAAAACTAATTTCACTAGTTCCTTTTTAATGTAGCTCACACTGTATTTCTCTTGAACGGCATTATTTGAGACAATAATTTGTGCTGGAATGAACGCAGAGACTCTGAAAATATACCTAAATCCTAAGAGGTCAATCTATTAATGCTGCGTATTTCTCACAATCCACAAAATTAAACAAAATCTGTAACCCTTCTATCTTTTGATGACTCATATATATGTATGAGAATCAATTTATCTGTTTAGTAGGGACTTTACAGTTTCTAAGTGACCTTTAAACACCCAATCCACTTCAACTCAACTCTACTTTGGGGGGGTGATTCAATTCCCACTGAAGTGCTTTCATTCTCAACTCCTGTTATTTATTCACAGTGTTACCATACTGACACCAGTGTATCTAATATTCTTTTTTTTTAATTAATTAATTAATTAATTTTATTTTTTTTGGCTGTGTTGGGTCTTCGTTTCTGTGCGAGGGCTTTCTCTAGTTGCGGCAAGTGGGGGCCACTCTTCATCGCGGTGCGCGGGCCTCTCACTATCGCGGCCTCTCGTTGCGGAGCACAGGCTCAGTAGTTGTGGCTCACGGGCCTAGTTGCTCCACGGCATGTGGGATCTTCCCAGACCAGGGCTCGAACCTGTGTCCCCTGCATTGGCAGGCAGATTCTCAACCACTGCACCACCAGGGAAGTCCCTCTAATATTCTGATTCATATCTGTTTCTGCATTTATAATCTCTACATATTTCTGTCAGGGAGATAGTAACTACTTGAGAAGTCATAATTTCTGTTAGGTTCTAGATATCTGCAATAACCATTCTGAAGACTCTGTTGCTTGTTTCTTAAATATCTCCTCCCCAACGCTAAATTATTGGTGATTTTCACTGGGGGAAAAAACCCCCACAAAAGCCTAACGTGTACTCTCTATCTATACTCCTTTTCCTTTTTTAACTTTGAATAAAATATAGTATTAGGGTAGTTTCAATAAGCCTTTACCTATAGCAGCTTACTAAAAGAGAAGAGATAGCCACCCCAACACTAGAAATGAATGGCCAGGAATACCTAAAAGAAATCAGGCAGCGATTTCAATGGAAATTAAACTACATTCCAAATATAAAAATATTGTTTCTCTAATTCATCCAAAGAGAAAGACAGAAATACGAAATGAAACAAGCAAGCTAACAACTGCTGAACCTGGATGACAGCTGTATGAGGATTAATACCCTATTTTGCTGAATTGGAAAGCTTTCATGACACGAAGTTTCAGAAGCGTACACACACCCCCCCACGCTTTCTTCTGTTAGTTGGTTCTTATAAAATTAGTAAATGTAGCGATGTCTACAAAGAAACCTCATTTTAAAATTTCAAAAATGGTACAACTCTTAAAGCAGAACACTGTAAACCAAGTTCCAGTTAAAACTTTCCACACAAAGTAAAAGATGAGGGAAAAGAATGGGATAAGGCTTTGGGTTAGTGTATCAGTAGAAAAGCTGCCTAATTAACTCAGGAATTTGGCAAAGGTGGAAGAGACTTGACACATGCTCAGGGTTTCTGTCAGGCAAACAGTCCCTAAAGGACAGCAATACGGCACAAAGGCCGGTGGGACCACACCTCCACAGATCTGGTCAGCAAGGAGAAAACGAGCTCGCATCAATCCGGTTTCTTACTTACAGCAGAAGCCAGGTCAGCATGCTGTCAGCTCCCTGTGTCTCTGCTCCCACTGGCGGACACCAAACCAGAGAGGCCGCGTGACAGGCCGCACAGGGTGACAAGCAGTGCAGGCAACAGGTGGCTGCTGCTAAGGGTCCGTTCTAAGTACGGCTCAGCAGTTCTCCAGCCTAAAGGGGAGGGCAAGCGGGAACTCCCAAGCCCAGCTGAAGCCCAGAGGGTGAGAAGTGGCCTTGCGGAGTTTCTTACAAGGCTGCTCGTCCCCCCCTGTTCCTGAGGGAACCACGGGGCGCCCCCAGGACTGTCATTAAGCCTTGCTGCTGCGCCCTACACAAGGAGACAGGCAAGGCCAGGGCACCAGAGCAGAGCTGTTCCCCTACAAGCACGATCAAGGATGTAATTTTTGTTGTCGCTGTTATTTTCGGTAAGGTTAAAACGGCTACTTCAGCACTCAGAAAAAAATTTAAATCAATTTTTAGATCCAGTGCTGAAAAAGTTAAGAGCCGGATATTGCTTTAATCCCCTTCCCCCCACACACCAGGATCCAGAAAACCAAGGGCACACGAACAACAGAATTAAGTACTTGAGAGATATGACAAGTCTTTATTGAACAACCTACTATGCACTAGATGCTGTGCTAGAAACCTGAACCCCGCTAATACCTACTAATAGAGCCTATACTTCTGTGATAAGTATTAACATACATGATAAGTAAAACTTCTCTGCCTGTTTCAGCAATCTCTGTATCCCTGTGTCTTTCTTCTTTTGTCTGTCTTTTCCCACAAAAGCACAAACATATAATGTATAGAAATGAATGAAACTTAGTACAACATAGCTTTCCTCTACCAGTTAGCCAAAGGAGGGTTGGGAGGGGTAGGTGGCTCTTAAAATTAAAAAAAGTTCATTCTTATTGATGACAAACTTATTATCATAATCAATGATAAGGCAGCTACTGGGCTAACTTTCTTAAGAGGCCCTGAAACTTTCTCAGAAAAGAAAAAAAAAAAAACCAACAACCCATTTTTGCCACTAGTATCTTAGGAGAGATCCCTCATCTAAAATGACTGCCTAGCCATTCCTTAAAACTGCTGTCATAGGAGTTGTCACTCTTTTGATATTCTTTTCTCTCTCTAATCTTTTCCTCAGGCTCCTCTGCTGAATCCATCCCCTTGCTGAGAATCTGTGAGGGCTTCCCTGATGGTGCAGCGGTTGGGAGTCCGCCTGCCAATGCAGGGGACACGGGTTTGAGCCCTGGTCCGGGAAGATCCCACATGCCGCGGAGCAACTCAGCCCGTGCACCACAACTACTGAGCCCACGTGCCACAACTACTGAAGCCCGCGTGCCTGGAGCCCGTGCTCTGCAACGGGAGAGGCCACCGCAATGAGAAGCCTGCGTGCCACAAGGAAGAGTGGCCCCTGCTCTCTGCAACTAGAGAAAGCCCACGTGCAGCAGCGAAGACCCAACGCAACCAAAAACAAAACAAACAATCTCTGACACTGATGAAAGGGTTGAATGAAAATCTTGAAGTTTTTCAATAGATAAGAGTAGGTCCTCATTTTCTCCATGCTCTCAGAACACTAATCACAATCAACTTTAAAATGGCAACTATTAAACAGCAAGGGCCCATCGTTAAATGCGAGTGTGACTTTGCACAGAGCATCGGTTAATATTATTTTTAAGTCTTTGAAATGTACAAACTCAACCCTAGGCGTGTCCTTCTAGGAACTGCTTCATAATACAAGCAAACAGTATTTACTCAGTACCGAATAGACACCAACTACTCTGCCAAAAGCTTGACACTCCATGGCATCATGTGCATCTCTGATGGCTCCTGAGGCTAAACAGGTGACTGAGGGGTGGCCCTCAACCTAGGCAACTCCAGAGGTAACGATCTTAAGCATGCTACTACCCTGCACTGTTTCTCCACGACAAACGTTAAAGGTAAAAGGTATGCACAAAAATTTAGCTACCAAAATAATTACCTAAAAAACTGATAAAATTCTTACCAACATCAGCTTGATCTTATGCCCTAATGTTTTGTCTCAAAGCCCTAACCTCCCTGAGGTACGTAGCTCCAATATAATGAATTTGCTCTCACAATGAGCATTCTTCTAAGAATCACTCACATAGATCCCAGTTCACTTTAGACACTCTGATTTAGAAGGCTCTCGATCTGCCATGCAGTTGAACACCAAGTATATGCAAACTTAGATACCACAGGCTACAGTAAGTTACTATGCCATTAATATTATCCTGATGTGCTGCAAGTCATTTTCAGCCACTCATTTTTTCCAACAGTTATTACAACAGGCATAAAGAGTCTCAAAATAACACATATGAAAAATGGTAAGGGTGCCGAGGAGGAAAGAGAGCACAACACTGAATGACTGGGACGTAAGGAGGAGAAGGAAATCTTTTGAACTGAATTTTCAACCACAGGAATGAAGTTTTCAAAAGTGAGGAAAAAAATTTTTTTTAAATTTTAAGGTCTGCCTTTTATTGCACCAAGATTTTAACTTGTAAGATCACTTCTTAAAATCACCAGGTTCAATCTGCCTACATGTAAAAAAATTAAACATTATTTACTGAGTCTCATTACATACATGCCAAGTATCACCTAAGTACTTTTAATCTTCACAATAAGCAAAACAGCTATCTCCATTTTACAGATAAGAAATCCAGCTCACAGGTAGGTAGTTTATTCAAGGCCTCAGACTTGTAAATGGCAAAACAATCTGGTTTCCAACCTTGAGGAGACTTTCTAATCGGTTAAGCCCAAGAGATTTTAACTTTGCTGTCTCTCTCCATCTCACACTGGACCTCTAGGAGGTACACTTGACAGTGCGTGTTCCTGTGGTACCTTCTCTGCTCTCTGCTCCACCACGCGCTTGTCTCCCTCTGTCCAGCTGTACATCCAGACATTCCCTAAGGTTCCTTCAGTCCCATGAACCAACTGCTCTTCTCCCTCCACTCTGCCTGGGCCATTCTATCTACTCTCAAGGTTTCCCCCAGGCTTCAGTCCCCCGTATCAACCTTGGATGAACTCACTATATCCAAAATCTAGTGCCTACATTGGAAGTGCCAAGTCCAGGTTTCTGACATTTTAACTAGTGTTTGACCGACAGCAGTTACTTAAACATTTGGTGGCTGAGATGCAACAGCCACAATATAAACACGAGAGCCAAAACAATGCTTTATTTCCCTTACGTTTCACATCCAATTTTATTTGCCCTAAATCCTTCTTAAATCTGCCTCTCTTTTCCATTCCAACAATTGCTCCCTCACTACTCCTATGTGGACTTACTGTAACTTTCTATCCTACACAGCAGTCCATGCTCCGTTTAAAAACAAAACTACAATCCCACGCCATTTGCCTGCTTAAAACCCTTCTGGTTTCTATGATGAAATCCAAGCTCCTTAGTACGGCAAGACCCTTCCCATGATTCCCAGCCTCTACCTACCTCTCCAGCCACTCCATGACTTGAATACTTACAGAAATTCATGTTCCAGTCAATATTCACCTCTTTACTCCACTTAAGACCATACTGCACCCCTCCCTTTATTCTGGCAGGGGTGGAGGGGGCTCCCTCCCTTGGTCCACATGTATCCTCCTATGCTTAGCCTGACAGAATCCTATTTTTACCTGCCACTCACTCCTGAGGAGCACTAAGGTGTTTACCCATCCAGGATGCTTCCTTTTTACAGTCACATCACTATCACTGAATTTACCACACTGTATTATTATCTACCTACCTGTCTTCAAGCTAGATCGAGACCTTGGAGGGGTCAATCATCTTCAGATTAACAGCTCCTAGCATAGTGTCTGGCACTTATTAAGATGCTCCATAAGTATCAGTTGAATGAACTAACCAACAGGATTTGTAAATAGACAACTACTTCTGCCCATTCCCATGACTGCAAAACCTAGATCTTTCAATCGTCTCCTCTGCATTATGAGGCATTAGACCGTACTAAGTAGTGCCTACTGCACAACACGCAGGAATTCAGTGTACAGGTGGCTGCTGGCTCCGCCCCCTCCTCCCTTCATAAATGCTAACGGCAGTGTGCTTCCTCTATCAACTTGGGACAATACAACTGCTCTATTTTCTCATCTCATCTCTGCATTTCTTCTCTGCTATTCGTGTGTAGCTTGCTAAATGCGTCTATCTATTCCTTGCATACCAAGTTTCCTTTCACTCTTCCCAAGTTTCAGCTCTCTAATGAATGGCAAATCATTACTCTTTGGAGGTATCCTTTGTTTTCACATGGAAATACTATCTCAGAATTATCTTAGATAATTTTCTAAAATGTTCATCTGTTGACAGTTATTTGAGAGCTACATCTTCACAGTTAAGGATCTTGCTTCAGACCAAAAAAACTGGATTCTATATAATCAAGGTTTCTTGTGACACAATTATTCGTACTTGGTGTTCATACTTCCCACCGACAGTTCTAAGTAAAGGAAAAATGCAAGCGTTGTGCATGTTTTAAAGAAACGCAGTGAAAGAGCTCTCCAGGTACTGTTTCCTCCAGTAATAGTAAGTTTTCCAGTCCCCTACCTCTTTATGATTTCCTTTCAGAAACAAGCTTTGCTGGAACATAACACAAACTACACTGCAGAAAGACTGAAAACACCTACACAGTTCAGTACTCATACATCTGTCTCAGGAAAATTCTACATTCAGTAACTCTCCTGCCTTATGAGCACTTTCTAAACATACACTGAAGAACTGAGGAAGATGGCTGGTTCAACAGGGAGAGTTAGCAAATCTCTCTACCTTTCAACGTGGCTTTGGGAAAGAATACCCAGCGCATCAGAGTACCAGGGTCTTGAACCAAAACAGAACTCTACACTTTAAAACCAAAATTTCATTCGTTTGGAATCATTTGCACCTACTCTTAGACCAAAAGGTACTTGAGAGGTGACTCTTCTGCACGTGATCAATGCAAAAGTAAAAGCGAATATTCTATCTTCTGAACAGCACGTATACTCCACAAAGGGAAACGAGTTACAGTCTTGCACCAAAGTGTGCTACGGAGACCTACAGACCACATAACTAATAAAGAGTGAAAAGACGGAGTAGGCTTCGATTGGCTACACAGGTGAACTCAAGCGTCAAGATTCATTTACCTCACTGCACACATAAGCTGCTCGCATTCTGTTTTTACACCTCAGAAAACAAAACGAGCAGGCCCGAGACAGGAAAAGCGACCGCGACGTCTCTAACAGCAGGAGTGCACTAAAGTAAAAGGACTTGTTTTGGGTGCGTGTACATGTCAACCACCTGAAGCGGTTCACCTCCGAGAATCCCTGTCCCGCGTTTAGGGTGCAAGGCGAGAACGCTCTTCGGCAGGGGGCCAGCCAACGTCCTCCGTCCCCACCCCGGGGCCAGCTTGCTCCTCACCCTCCAACCCCACACGGAACTCCACCCCCTACTTCCGGGACGCTCCTCCTCCTCTCGCGCCAAAATGCTTGCTCTGCTCCAAGCCCTTCCAGCTCCATCCCCACTACTGCCCTTCCCAGGCAACTCGTGGGTCTGTCCTGCCCCAGGCTTCCCATACGCCAGGGGTGCTGCCGCTCGGGGCCGCTCCCTGCGACCCCGCTCACCTCCTTCACTCCCCCCGGGCCCAATCAGCTCCCCTCTCGCCGCCACCCCGCACCCGCCGCCGCCTCCCCGGCTCCCGGCCCCTCCCCCCGCGGGCGCTCACATTTTTCGCTGCCGCTCGAACTCTGCTTTCTTCTCCTCCTCCTCTCGCTTCTGCTTCTCGTCCAGGCTGCTGCGCTTGCTCACCGTGCGCCCGAAGATGTCGATGCGGTCGGGCGGGGACGAGGCGCGCTCCCGGTCCCGCTCGCGCCGGGAAACGGCCGTGTTTGTGGAGCGCGAGCGGGACCGCGACTCCCGCCGCCGGTTCCGTTTACTTTCCCGGGACTTGGAGCGCTTTCGCACGCGCTCCTTGTCCCGAGACCGCGACCGGGACCGGCTCCGCTTCTTGTTGTGTTTGCTGCTCTTGGTGTGTTTGGAGCGGGACGAGCTCCGGCTCCGAGACCGGCCCATCCTTCCGGGCGACGCTGGGACTAACCGCTGGCTTCGGGCCCCGCACGTGCCCGGCTGTCCTCGCCTCCGCTTCCGGAAGCGGGCTGGCAATCTTGTCGAAGCCGGGGGAAGGAGAGCTATCAGCGAGCTGACTTTCTGCCTCCCCCTGAGGCCGACGGCCGCCACGAAGGCCGCCTCCAACGACAAGGCCGCAACGCCAGGAATTGCTAAGATGGCAGCCGCGGCTGCACCGGCCGCCCCTCCCACAAGGCCCCGCGCGCAACGCGCCGTCACGCGAGCCCCGCCCCCTGACGCTTCGTGCGGAAGGCGTGACGAGCGCTTCCGAGCGCGCTCGGCTCTTTCCGCCAGCTTCGAGCCGGCGTGCCGCGCGGGCGCGGGAGTCCTTCGCCTCAGCTCTAGAGCACTTTTTGCTTTCTGGTAAGATGCTGACACCGTAAGCATGTACTTGTCCCGTTTTGGTGCGAATGAAATCGTGCCTCGGTACCAACTTCCTGACTGCATTGTATCCTAGGAACTGGTTTTGTCAGGCAGGCCAAAATGGTGTCAGAGAGACCCTGGGCAGATCACTTGCCTCTCTGAGCTGAGCTCCCTCATTTGCGCAGTGGAGACACCAGACACCACGCTTTATGACGTGGTTGTGAAGCTCACAGGGTACAAAGGAGACTGAGATACATGGAAGCCCGTGCTTATGTAGGGCTTCAACGGCCGAGTGCGAAAACTCATGCCTCCGTTTTAAACCTGAGTTCAGTAAAAGGCTTAAAACTCAAGGGAGAGAAGCAGAGGGAAAACTAGCAATTTTCCTTTTGAAAAAGCAATAACCTGTTAAAAATAAAAATATTTTATCTGCAACAGCATCAAAAACTATAAAATAATTGGGAGTAAAGTTTAACGAGTTACAAGATCCTGATGATGAAATCCCTTGCCCTTTGCTGAAAGGCAGAAACAAGACCAGAAAAAATGAAAAACCTGCCATATCTGTGGATGAGAAATCAGTACCAAAAATATGCCAATTCTTCCCAAGGCAAATTTGAAAATTAGCACAATTCCCATCAGAATTCCAGATTCTCTTGAGGATGAGTGAGAACTGACTAATTTTAAATTTTGAAGGGAAGATCACATGGTTGTGAATGATGAAGAAAACCTTGAAGGGAACTCCTTGGCGGTCCAGTGGTTAGGACTCCACACTTTCACTGTGGAATCCTAAAAAAAAAAGACTTTGAAAAAGAAGAGTGATAAGCGTTTGTCCTATAAAAAAATAAACTAAACACCAAGATATTAGCACAGAAATAGGAAAAACCATCACTGGACTAACAGGACAAATCTATTCTTTTTCTTCAGATAAATTCAAGTAAAATAATGTTTTTTTTTTTTTGAAAGAAGGTTGTTCTTTTCCACTTTATTTTTATTATTATTTTTTTAATTAATTAATTTATTTATTTATTTATGGCTGTGTTGGGTCTTCGTTTCTGCGCGAGGGCTTTCTCCAGTTGCGGCAAGCGGGGGCCACTCTTCATCGCGGTGCGCGGGCCTCTCACTATCGCGGCCTCTCTTGTTGCGGAGCACAGGCTCCAGACGCGCAGGCTCAGTAGTTGTGGCTCACGGGCCTAGTTGCTCCGTGGCACGTGGGATCTTCCCAGACCAGGGCTCGAACCCGTGTGCCCTGCATTGGCAGGCAGATTCTCAACCGCTGCGCCACCAGGGAAGCCCAAAATAATGTTTAATAATGCAGAATGTACAGAATTACCTCATTTTACTGGAAATATTTCTGTCAATCTATTACATGTACACATGTATATATACATACGTACACACATCTGTAATGAGGACCATCTAATGTTAAAGCTAGTTGTTTCTGATTAGTTGGTACATTGGTTTCCTAGAGCACCACAAACTGATGGCATAAAACAACAGAAACTTATTCTTTTGCAGCTCTGAGGTCCAGCAGTCCAAAATCAAGATGCGGCAAGGTTGGTTCTTTTGGAGGCTCTGAGGGAGGATCTGTTCCATGCCCCTGTCATACCTTCTGGTGGTTCCCGGTAAGCCTTGGCTTTCCTTCACGTTCTGTGCCTTCCAATCTCAGCCTCTGTCTTCACACGGTATTCACTGTGCATCTGTCCTCTTCTTGTATAGATACTAATTCTTTAATTAGGACCCACCCTAATCCTGTATGATCTCATCTTAATTACATCTGCAAAGACCCGATTTCCAAATAAGGTTACATGTCCAGGTGGACATGTATTTTGGAGGGTTACTATTCAAGCTACTACAGCTGGATTTTTTTTTTGATTTCTTATTATTCTGCATGTCACGAATTCTCTATTATAAGCACATAATATTTTACAAAAAGAATAAAGGATGTGTCTTTTTAAAAGTACGGAAATGTGAGAAAGTCTACAATCTAATATACGGTAAGGGTGATGCTTTAATTTAGTGGGAAAAGAATGGTTTATTAATAAATGCTGCTGGCAGAATTAAAATAAGGACATTAAAAATAAAATACAGTTAATTTAGATTTTTGCATCATAACAGGAAGCAAATTAATTTAAGATGGATTGAAGTCTAAATATATGCAAAAGCATAAAATGTCATGTATTTAATAATTATGTAAGTCATAAAAATAAGTGACTGTGAAACGATGGTTCTACCACCTAGATATTTGTTTTAAATACAAAATCCTGTGTCCTTTTCCAAGAGATTCTCATAGAGTGCTTGGGCCCCAGAATCTCCATTTTTAGTGGGCACCCCACATGATTCTCTTACAGGTACTCCATCAACGACAGTTTGAGAAACAGTGGTGTAAATGAATAGGTTAATATATATGTGTACATAAATAAAAGATGAAACTTTGGGAGAAAATGTTTGCAATATTTAGCAAGCAGGGCATTAATATCTCTAGTATAGAAAGAGTTTCTAATAATCAATAAGAGAAAGACAACTCAGTAGAAAAATAAGCAAAGGGTATAAACAAGCAATATACAGAACAAATACAGCTGATACAAAAAAAAAAAAACACTGGTAAAAGAATCTAAATCTCTCTAATTACTAGAGAAATGCAAATTTAAATTTAATAACAAGTGTGTGTGTTTTCTTGTAAGACTGACAATTATTTAAACAATTACTAATAAAGTGTTAAGATGAAGGGGAGAGGAGTTAAGACAAACACCATATATACTGTCAGTAATAGTTTATTACAACCTTTTTAGAGTGTAATTTGGCCATGTCTACCCGCATTTTAACTTTTATATCCCATGACCCAGCAATCTTACTTCCCAGAATTTGTCCCACGGCTGTAACAGCACAATCTATGTGATATAACAGTGTACAAGAATATTCATTGTGTATTGTTTGGATGGCAGGCAATTGAAAACAATCTAAATGTTAAAGGACAAAAAGTTTGTGATGCATCCACAAATGTAACACAATACAGATCTATATGGACTGATTCGCAAATATGCCCTTAGTATAATTATGGCCATTACGTGAGAAAAGAAAGTTGTAGAAGAGTGTGCAGGTTGCAATCTCGTTTTTGTTTCTAAAAGCGTATTTGTGTGTTTATATTTATCTCTGAACAATAGCTACGTATTACATAGAAGGCTCTAGAATTGAAGGAGTAAGCTGGGGAATTTAGTATGAAGTTGCTCGCAAAGCAGGTAATCTGTTTTATTTAGATTGTATGTATATTGGGGTTGGTTTTAAGATAATTATGGAACTTTTAAAGGAGGATGACATTTATCCCACTCAAGCCATATATTTTTGCTGCCCCCAGGGGGAAAAAAAATCCTGGAAAAAAAAGTGCATCAAAGCCACTCAAATTACTGGGGATTATTTCTGAGGATGCACTGAAACAATGAGGGGCACACACACTTCACTTCTCCACTTTATAATTATAAAAGTCTCGGCATTGCACACTGCCTGAACTTACCAGTAGAGAAACAAAGGTCAGCATCACATCAGACTTCTCACTAGAAACCATGCAAGGTAGAAGACAGTGGGGTGAAATATTCAGAGTTTTGAAAGAAAAAAATACACTGACCTAGAATTTTGTACCCAGCACAATTATCCTTTGAAAGTAAAGGAGAAATACAGACTTCCTTAGATAAAGAAAAACTGAGAAAATTTGTCACCAGTAGACCTGCCTTGCAAGAAATAGTTTTAAAAGTTCTTCAGAGAGAAGGAAAAGGATAAGGGTCAGAAGCTCAAATCTATGTAAAGAAAGGAAGAGTCAGAGGAGAAATAAGTGAAGAGTCTTATTTTTTCTTTTTTTTTTTTTGACATGGACCATTCTTAAAGTCTCTATTGAATTTGTTACAACATTGCTTCTATTTTCTGTTTTGGTTTTTTGACTGCAAGGCATGTGGAATCTTAGCTCCCCAACCAGATATCGAACCTGCACCCCTTGCATTGGAAGGCGCAGTCTTAACCACTGGACCACCAGGGAAGTCCCTAAGTGAAGAGTCTTAGATTGTCCTGGAAGCCCTTACTGTTGACAGTGCTGACTGTTACCCGAACCCTATGCTTCTGGAAAACAGTGAAGGTTAAGAGATCTCCCACACTTTGTGTTCAGAGAAAAGGCTCATCGTTCCCCACCCCCGCCCTAGCCCCATATGACTAGATGAGACTCACAGGAGCCCCTTGATTACTTATGAAAAGGCCAGACACAGTCCCTCTAAATTCCCATTCTTTACCTCTGAAATGAGCTGAACTATTATGTCCCCACTGATCAATGGGAACAAAATGTGTGTTAGTCAAACTTTGGTTAAACGTCCATCCTGCCCCAGGGGCCTGAACTTTGCCCATCCTCTGCCTGAGCCCACAGACAGCCCCTGCTGAGAACAGGCTGGCCTCTGAGTGGAACATTCTCTGATCTCCTATCCGATCATGTCCCCCTTTCCCCCAACTCCCCCCACACCTGGGTCCTCCTAGCCTTGTTTACTCCTTTTATAAAAGAAACCCCCTTTTTGCCTAAGTTTGGAGATGCTTGCAGATCTTATGGTTTCCATCACCCCCTCTCCCCCCTCTCTCTCTCCCCCTTGCAATCATCCCTTTGAACAAAACCCCCCCTTCCTAAGTCAGGATTTGTTCCTCATTTACTGAGGTCTTTCCTCTTGCTGGGTTGGTTGGCATTTGTTGTGACGTATTTCGAAACGGCTACTTCCCTCACCCCAGCCAAACAAGGGGCTTTTTCTCCCATCTTCACCATGAGAACCTGGTGGGAGTGCCAGAGGTAAAATGCATGAAAATATGGGGGTCCTTGCTTAGACTGTTAGCCCAACATCAGCTTCCGGCACCTTGCTGCAGGTACCATGGGTGTGTCCCTACATGCTTCTAGTCGCAGAGGCTTCTGCCGTGTGGTCCTGTGTTCTCTGTCCTCACCTGTCTCTCCAGTTTTCAGGGTGGTGGTTTATCCTGGGACCTCAGTTCTCTCATGGAGCTAAGAAAAGTCATTGACTTTCAGTTTGTGCAGCTCTTTTCTCGTTCTGAGAGATGGAGACATGACTTCCAAGCTTTTTGTTATGTTTTTACACATAAATAATTGTTTTCATTTCCATAAGAATTACACACCAGTAACCCATGAAGTCACCCATTTCAGATAACACAACCTTAAAAAATGTGGGTGAGCTGTGTCCCATCTCTGGATTTCTTTTCCCCATGTAGTGTGAGCAATCTTTTCTTAAATTAAAAAAAAAAAGTTGACATATTCCAAAGAGTCCCAGAAGTTAAGTGTTTCACTACCAGCCTGTTGCTAGTTAGCCAATTTTTTTTGAATGAGAGATTTTTGAGAACGGCCTACACTCCTCCCTTCTTTCATTTTAGTCCACAGTTATTAAGTTAAATGTAAACTCAGCTGTTTTATTTAAGTGCCTTTGTGGGGTTTATGGGCGGGGGGATTAGCATTTATTGGCAAATTATCATGCCCCAAGGACTGTGCTAAGTGCTCCTCAAGCTTTAATGTGCCTCAGAAGCAGCTCCAGCTTAAATGCAAATTCTGGCTCAGTTGGTCCAGGGTGGGGCCTGAGTGTCAGCATTTCTCACAGGGTGATGCCCAGGTCGCTGGTCTATGACCACACTTGCCTCAGTTAATCCCCGCTCACGGATAAGTGCTCTGAGACTGGAGAGGTGAAAGGGCTTTTGCACAGCTTCACAGCTAGTCAGTATTTAAATCCAGGTTCTTGGCTTCAAACGAAGTGGCAAAGGGATCCCTGCAGTTAAGTATCCCGTCCTACCCACAGTCACAGCCCTTTATTTAGATCTCTGTTTCGGACACTGTTGTTAGTTGAACTGTGTCCCCCCAAAACATATATTCAAGTCCTAACCCCGACCCCTGTACCGAGGAGTGTGACCTTATTTGGAAAGAGGGTCTTTACAGATATAATCTGGCTAAGATGGGATCAAACTGGAGTAGGGGCCCTCAATTCAGTGTGACGGGTGTCCTTATAAGAAGAGGAGGGTGACAGACACAGAGAGGACAAGGCCTTGTGAAGACCGAGGCAGAGATGCAGCCAGAAGCCAAGGCACCCCGAGGACTGGCAGCCAGCACTGGAAGCTGGAAAAGGTGTTACCCATCAGGGTTCTTGGCCTCCTTAATCAATGGAAATTGATCAGAGGCCAGACAATAAACTTAGGCAAGGCTTTATTGGGGCCGCTGCTGCGCAGGAGGGAGAGAGAATAAGTAACAGATTCCCTTGCTGCCTCGCTCCCCTATTAGCTGATTCCTTATATGGGGTGAGGTAGGGGTGTGTCCAGGGGTCAGGCCGGAGCGGTGGCTTAGGTGATTTGCCCACCCCTTTGGTGGTGGTGTGTGCAGGGGGCATGCGTAGTACCCTGCTTTTGTTCCCGACCCCCTTCCCTGCTTTTGCTCTGGGCTCTTCAGAAGTGGCAGATGGGCTTTTTGGTCTCTTTTTGTATCTTTTTGTGCAGAATTTGCCCCAACTGTGCATGCACACAGTTATTTTCAGGACCTTATAGTTTCTTTGTATTTTGTAGCTCCAGGAGACGTTTGTCCAGGTGCAAGCATTGCAGCAAAGGGTGCCAGGTCCCAAGTCCCAGCCTGTCTCAAAGGCAGGGAAGCATTCTCCCCTAGAGGCTTCAGAGAGGATGTGGCTATGCCAACCCCTTGACTTAGGACTTCTAACCTCCAAAACTGAAACAAAACAATTTTGTTGTTTTAAGCCGCCAATTGTGAGGTAATTTGTTTACAGCAGCCATAGGAAACTAAGAAAGGCATAGAAGCACTTGATACAATACTTTGGTTTTCCAGGTCTCTGAATGTGTCTAACTGCCAGGCTGGCTTGTCATTAGGCACACACTTCATACCAACACAAGCTCGCAACCCCCTTTTTTTACTTGGCTTAAGAAAATTAGAAAAAAATAATAATGTTTACATTATGAAAGTAAATCAGCCATATTGTACTTTAGAGCAGAGAAGCCTCCGGTTTGCTTTGTTTTCAAATAGTTTTAAAATAAAGCTCTATTTTTCAACAACAACAAAAAATTTCTCCACAGGAAAAAAAAATCCTGTATACATGTGATTAATTGCCTAGATATTTGCTTGGGAACTGTACTGCTAAGCAAGTGTTTATCATATGAAAAAATCTCATGACATTTAAAAATGAAAAACCTCTTGGTATTGCCTTATATTTGTTCCTCAAAAAAATAAAAAAAAAATCTGTGTTGCAGAAAATTAAAATTCAGAACCAAGTTTTATTTCTTTTCTCAAATCAAGTACAGTCTTTTGGCTTTAGTTGGCCTCAAATAAAGATAAAATAGACTGGGAATGAATTTTTCCTCTTGGCTCCCCTTTTAAAAGTCCTTAGTAGTAGGGAAAAAATAGTGTTCATTTTCATGCTGCTATAACAAACCACCCCAAAACTTAGTGGCATAAAACAACCGTTTTGCTGTGCGCAGAGATTCTGTGGGTCAGGAATTCAGGCACTGTACAGTGGGAATGGCTTGTCTCTGCTCCACGATGTCTGGAAGCAGCTAGGAAGACTCAATGGCAGAAAGCAGAAGGGGAACTATGACTCAATGGCCAGGGGACCATTGTCTGGAACCTCGGCTGTATCATCTACACGTGGCCTGGGCTTCCTCACAGCATGGCGGCCTCGTGGCAGCTCAGTGCTCCAAATGTGAGTGACCCAAGAAAACAAGTGAGACAGAAACTACCCAGCCTTTTCTCACGTGCCTCCAGAAGGTGTGTCACTCACTTCTGCTACATTCTATTAGTTACCAGTGAGTCACTAAGGTTGGCCCAGATTTTAGGGGAGGAGACAGACCCCAGCACTTCCTGAGGGTTCACAGAATGTGCAGGCGGGTTTAAAAATCATCACGGTATCCTTTACGAACAAATGTTTCTGAGAACAGGTAATGAAAATGGTGCTGCATTCTAGGTGTAAGATACTCTTGAGTTTCTGTTTGATTTTGAGTAAGATGTTGCATCTCTTTAGTCCTCACTTTCCTCAACTGCAAGATGAAGGGCTGTACTAGGTGGGTCCCCAGCTCCTTTGCAGAGCTGTGGTCTTACGGTTCTTCCTGTAATTGTACCAATTGAAGTGTTAGAGGTTCTAGTTTGAATTTTACAGCTGATGTTTATCTGTCACATTATTTTATGCTGGATTTCCACTTTTAGAATATTTTTAAAAAGTCTTTCACTTACACGATCTGTTTTCTTTGCTTTTTGTATAGAGTCTTTATATTTAATGTACATATTCTTGTTTTATTGGCTACTTTTATAAATATAATATTACACTTACTTTTACTCTTTACTTTTTTAGATGGCAGTGATGGTATTAGATCCTTCCCCTGGCCTCTTTTTCTTCTATAACCTGATTTTAATCAGTAATAATATATTTCTCAGTATTTACATTTTTAAAAAATTTTACACAATTTTTAAAGGTTACTTTCCATTTACAGTCATTACTAACTATTGGTTATATTCCCCGTGTTGTACAGTACATCCTTGAGCCTATCTTATACCCAGTAGTTTGTACCTCCCCAGCCCAGTATTTTTATTTGCGCAGGGTAATCTGCCCACACTTCCCTTACTTGGTGTGTCAGCTTTAAATCACATCCTCCCACTATGACAATGGGCAGATGGACCCTATCTGCCATTTTCTCCCACTGCCCCCATTTGTTACTTGTGTCATCTCTGCATCATCAGCGTAGGTGGCCTTTACGCTCTTCTCCTTCCCATTCGTCACCACAGCACCTTTAGTCCTTCTGTGGTGGTTTTGCTTGACTGAAGTTCACCCCCTGGGACTTCCTCAAGAGCGTCTCTTGGGAGCTGTGGCCCCTGAGTTTGTGCAACTTCAAAACTCTCTGTCACCTTTGTGTTTAACGGACAGTTTGGTTGGTTATAAAATCCTTGGGTCATGGGGTTGTTGCTGTTTGTTTCTAATCTTAGAGTTATTACTCCACTGTCTTCTGGGGTTGACTGTTGCTGGGAGGGAATCAGACGCCAGGCTGATCTTTTTGCCTACCTGCCCAAAGGAGTCTTTCTTTGTCTTTAAGGTCCAATAACCTTACTAGAATATGCATCTGCACTGACGATACTGATCAGTTTCTCAGACATAGTGTGTGCTTTTCTCACTTAGAATCATGTCTTCTTTTATGTCAGGAAAGTTTGTTTATAATTATGTATTTAAATATATGTTCTATCCCATTGCTAATAATATTATTATTGTCATTGTACGTGGGAGATTTTAACCATGCATACCTTGTTTGCCTTTGCAGTCTCTGGTAGCTTTTGTCTTCCCTCTAATCCTTTTAAATTTTTAATTTCCATTGTTCGTTTTTCTCATTTCTGTCTTCTACTTCCCTCACTATGTTTCAACAGTATCTCTTATCCCTTGTTTGCCTTCCAATTTATTTTCTTTATCTGATTTTTTCTTTTATTTTTGTCTCATCTTGCTATTTCTAACTTGCGTCCTTGTGTTTCTCTTGTGGTGTCTTTCTTCACAGAGGCTTTTTCCTTATTAGATTTCTTTTTTGTTTGTTTGTTTAAGAATGAGAATATTTCTTAGTTACTGATATCAAATAATCTCTGATATATTGTAAGTGGAAAAAAAAACAGAGCTGTATCACTAATCGTATAAAAAGGGGGAAAGAAAGAACTATAAATGTGTTTGTATGTGCATAAAATATTCTCAGATAGAATATCCAGGAAATGGTGACATTACTGGCCTTCCTGTTTGGGAAATACTAGTAAAAGGGAGATTGTTTTCATTGTATGCCTTTTGTAACTTTTGAATTTCGAACCATATAAAAGTATTATCACTTCAAATGAAAACAACTTGATGTGAAAAACTTAGGTCAGCTGGAAATACATATGTGCTCAACTACTCGTGATAAATTTTTAAAATAAGGATAAAAACTAACGTTAGCAAGAGGTCCCTTGCTTTATCGGACATTAAAATGCTCCATAGATTTCTAGAATTAAGTGCGTTTAGGCCAAGGTTAGTGAGACAGATGAATGGAAGAACCATCCTTGGCCCAAACGAAGTTCGACCCCCAAACTGGGTCTGGATTCTATTTCCTCTTGTTCCTGCCTTTATCCCCCTCACCTGCGTGGTTAATTTTTTCTTTCTCCTGGGTTACTTCATCAGTGTGCAAAACATGCTGAATTAGCTTCCATTAAAAAAAAGTGAGTCCCTGATTGTACACACTTCTCCAAGCAGCCTCCAAACATCTATTTCTGTTTCTACGCTTCACCCTTAATCTTTTTGCCCCGAACTCTCTTCAGCTGGGAGCTCAACTCCTCCGCTGCAGCAGCTCTTGTCTGTGTTGCCAGTGACCTTGAGCTCACCCAGCCCAGCCGTCATTTGCAGTCTTGACTTTGGTCACCCCTCAGCAGCCTGAGGGAGCAGATCCTGCCATCCTTCTTAAAACCCTGTCCTGGCTCCATCTCAGGGCACCACGTGCTCTCCTCCCTCACTGGTCATTCCTCTGCATTCTCCTTCTCTTCCCCTGGGCCCTCTGATTATCTGCCCTCACGCTCTCTTCCCAGGAGATCCCGCAGGCCCTGCACACCACCTGGATACTAATGACTCTCCCAAACTTGTATTTCCAGCCTGAACTTTCCCCCTGAGGTCCGGACTTGTATATCCAGCCACCCACTTCATGTCACCACTTTGATAGGTCATAAGAATTTGAACCTGAACATGTTCAAAATAAAACTCTCGATGTTCCTTATGGAAATTTCTGCATCTCCAGTTTTTCCCATCTCAGTTGTTCTGGCCACCCCCAAATTCCTTCCTTTCCCTTATGTCCAGTAAATCACCAAGTCCTGTGAGCCCTAACTTAGTGTCATAGCTTGAATCTGATCCCTTCTCGCCGTCTTGGTACCTCCCACCCTAGTCTCTCTTGGATGACTCCAGGCGCTTCTTACCTGGACTCCTAGTCCCGTCACCGGCTCACTTGGTCAGTTTTCCACACAGCTACAAAGGCGCTCATTTAAGTGATGTAAATCAGACCACACTCCCTAAGTAAAGAATCTTCATCCATGGCCTGCAAAGAGCCCCGTCTAAATCTCTGAACTTCTGCTCGTTTATTTTGGTCCAGCTGGTTTGGCCTTTTTGCTCTTCCCCCGCAAACAGTAAATCTGTTCCTGCCCCGGGGTCTTTGCACTTGCTGTTTCTCTACCCTCAAACTTTCACAGGTTTACTTCCTTACTACACTTGGGGCTCCTTTGTGGTATTCGTGTTCCTTTTGCTTCTTTCAGGTGTTGGCTCATTTATCAAGTCCTTCCAGACGCCTCCTCTGATCGCTTTTGCTACAGTAGCTCTCCTGTCCTCCTTCTTTCCATGCTGTCACTCTGCTGCTCTGCTTTGTGCTGTTTGTGCTGATCACAGTTTGGTCACTGTCTGTGCCTACTACTTCAACAGAAGCTGCAAAAGGTAGGGACCATGTCCCTCTCATTCAGTGCTGTGTTCTTTGTGCCTAAAACAGTTCCCAGAACATAGTATTTGCTCAGTCAAGGTTGGTTGAATGAATGAATGAATAAAAATTCAGAAACAAACCCATGTTTATTTACAATTTTATTATATTATATAATGAAGGTGGTATTATGTAACAGTGGATAAATAATTGATATTTATTTATCGGTATTGGGATAATTAGCTAACTAACCATTTGGGAAAAAATAAATTTCATGTCCTACCTGTTTGCATATAAATAAATCAATAAGTAAAATGTGAATTAAAGTTTTAAATTTAATGTTTTTATGTTTTGTGCACCTTGGCACACATTTTCTTTTTTACTTATATTTTAAATGTTTTAAAGGTAAAAAAATGAAAGTATACTAGTGCTTTAAGGATTTATATTTTCTTACATGTATATTTTGGGTGATTGTTTAAACATGACCCTGAGAAAAAGTGGTAAGAGAAAATATTACTAAATTTTAATAAGTAAGAACTTAAAGGTTCATGATAAAAAGTTTTAGAAACAATGTTTAAAATTAAATGACCTGGTAAAAAAGATTTCAACACATGTTGTAAAGACCAAATAGCCTTAATATATAAAGAGAGCTTAAAAGTCAATAAGAAAAGTGAATATCCCAGTAAGCAAAGACACAGGGCATGAACAGATACTTCACTAAAGAATTAAAGACAAGTATTAACATTTTCACTAATAATTAAAGACTCGTACATTTAAACAATATGATTCTATTTTCCTCTTATCATATAATGAAGATTTTTTTTAAACACTAAAGTCAATTTTTGTATTGGTAGGGAGAAATGAATTCCTACACACTACAAGTTTAAAATAGTGCAACTTTTCTGGATAGTAACTGGCACTACTAAAGCTTTATTACAAATGCAAACCAATCAAACTCAAATTTATACTTCTTAGAATTGTTGTTTGTAATAGTGAAAAAATTGGAATATAGCATAAATATCCAAAAAGAAGGAGGTTATAAGATTATGATATATATCCATACAAAGGAATAGAATGAAATCACTATGAATACTGATGTAGTTGTATAGTAGTCATATGGAAATATCTAATGTATAGTTAAAAAATATGTCAGTTGAAAAGTAGTATGGCTTAATTTTTGTTAATTGTTAATAAGTGTGTGTGTTTGTTTACATGTTTTTTATGTGAGATCATAACTTAAAAAATGAACTTGTTACTTGTTACAATAAAAAATGGTATTATCGATAGGAAAAATAGGAATTACTAAACAGTAATTTACAATTTTTAAATTAAAAAAGTGAAATTTAAACAGGACACTTAAAAGATAAACAAAAATATGAAAATTTACCACAAGTGCCCAAGACATAAAAAAATGAATGAATAAAAATTCAGAAAAAATATCAGTTGGTAATTGGTACATTTGCTTTATTTTTTATCTATGCAAGTAATACATAAATATGCTCTTGTTGAAGATATTCAAATAATATGGATAAAACAGTCTCCCTTAGTATTCTCTTTCCCAGAGATAACATCTAATATTTATTGCATATACCTCTAGATTTTTTCCTATACTTATCAAATACATTATTTTGTTTACTTTTTAAAATGACTCAACCATATGTCTTAGAGTTTTTGCCTTTCAGTATATAGAGATTTAACACTTTTTTAAAATGCTGCATAATATTCCAGAGTATATGTACAGGATTGTTATTGAGCTATTTTCCTTTAATAATTCTATTTATTTACCCAACAAAAATGTATGTGCCTGCACTGCCCTAGATCCTGTAGACAAAGCAATGGCAAGAAGGACAAAGTGCATCTGAAGGTAGAGGAAAACCTGAGGCCATCCAGAAATTTAAGTCTATGATTCTCTTATTTGTTTGAATGAGTATGGACTCCAGCTCATTTTTAAATAACTGAGTTTTCTTTCCATTGCTTAAGTTTGTTTCATAAAAGTTGCTTCCACCCAATAGTGACGGGATTGAAATGCAAAGTCATGCATGCTTAGAGTCAATCAATTTATATATGTGGGGAAAGTCATTATTATTTTTGCCTAAACAGGCTGTATGTAATGCTGGACACTCCCACCGCCAAGAGTCTGAGGTCATTTTATTTTAAACGTGGGGTTCCTTGGTTGGTCTCCAAAGGGAAAAACTTATTCTCCGAATAAGTTTTTATCATTACTATTAACCAGCCCCCTTTCTCATTTCCACAATTAGAACTTATTATAGGGACTTTCCTTTAAACACAGAATGAACACATGTAATTAACAATCTCCATACCCTTCCCAAACCCCAACAGAATGGTAGAAAAATCATCTTAATACAAAGGTATAAGCAATAAACACACACACAAATAACAGAAGAGACAATGTCAGATGAGTGGTGAATTCAGAGCCCTGTTACAAGTTGGAACGTGGAAGCCACTAGCTGTGTTTGGAGAGGGACAGAATCTGGAATCTTTCTAAACGATTCGAGAAGGGGGTATCAAGAAGTAAACCAATGGAAGTGCCAAGTGTGGTGGCAGACAGGGGACAGCCTGGGTTGAAGACGTCTGATAAAGAATAGTCACATCTGCCCCCAGGAGACCAGCGCCCAGATATTTACAGGAGGCAAAGCCAGTGGGGTGGAGGGGTGGGAGGGCGAAACATGAAAGGTGGAGACAGATTTTGTAAGACAGAAATATGAATAAGTTGCGTTACACCAAATGTAATTTTCTCTGTAATACAACTTTTTTGGATCAAGGAATTAGGTGTTTACTCTTATTTGCTGCATGCGAGGTATGTTGGGTGTATTGTATGTGTGTTGTGTGTGTGTATTGTGTGTGTGTATGGTGTGTTTTGTATGCTGTAGTG
Organism: Balaenoptera borealis; assembly: GCF_965194805.1. Taxonomy (NCBI): domain Eukaryota; kingdom Metazoa; phylum Chordata; class Mammalia; order Artiodactyla; family Balaenopteridae; genus Balaenoptera; species Balaenoptera borealis. Next base: position 74,466,181 of record NC_138877.1, read on the forward strand.
TGTGTATATTGTGTGGTGTGGTGTGTTTGTATTGTGTGTGTTGTGTATATGGTGTGTGTTGTGTATGTTGTATGTGAGTGTGTATGGGGGTGTATGTGTGAGTAGTGAGTGTATTATGTATGTTGTGCGTGTGAATGTGTGTTGTGTATGTTGTATGAGTGTGTGTGGGGTGTGTGTGTGAGTGTATTGTGTATATTGTGTGTGTGTTGTGTGCGTGTATGGCCTCTAAACCCTGCCCCCCTTATCTCTCATAGCTCTTCTACAAGGTCATTCTTTTCATTTTTATCAGTCTTCTAGTTTTTCCTAAATGCAATATCCACGATTTCAGTTTCTTAATATGTATCTTGATTGAAACGCATTTTTCATTCTTTCTTCCTGTCACTTAAGTCAGGCTCAAGCCTGCCCTTCCCATGACATCCTCCTTGACCATATCCTTCCTTGTCTTCTGCACCTTTAGCCTGTACTGCTCTGGCAGTTAGCATACGTTGCCTCAGATTGTTGTTTAGGTAAGTGTATTTTCTGTCCAACTTGAACTTGTGTCCTACTTTTTTTTTTTAAAGAATCAATTTTATTTATTTATTTATTTTTGTCTGCGTTGGGTCTTGGTTGCAGGGCGCGGGCTTCTCACTGCAGTGGCTTCTCTTGTTGTGGAGCACGGGCTCTAGAGCGCAGGTTCAGTAGTTGTGGCTCGCAGGCTCTAGAGTGCAGGCTCAGTAGTTGTGGCGCACGGGCTTAGTTGCTCCGCGGCATGTGGGATCTTCCCCAACCAGGGATCGAACCCGTGTCCCTTGCATTGGCAGGCGGATTCTTAACCACTGTGCCATCAGGGAAGCCCTGTGTTCTACTTCTTAACTTTTGTTTTATTTTACTTATTTCTGCATAAGTAGGTGAGCCATATTTATTTTACCTGACTTTACAACAACTTGGTTATAGAAAAGGGTTGGAGACAGTTACCTCTTTTTTAGGAGGCAGGTGCTGACCCCCAAATCATAGGTATTACAGTTTTACATTCGTCCTCTTATGGTCTCATAGTTTACATATTTATGTACTGATAATAAGATTTAACTTTGGGGAGTTCATATGCTTTTTTAGCAGAGAAGTCATCAACAGATCAGGTTTTTTTTCTTTAGCAGTTTTATTTTGAAATAATTTTAGATTTACATAAGAGCTGCACACGGTACCTAGAGTATCTTTTTCTGTTTAGATACGTACATTAATATATTTTTTAACTAAGATGGAAACTGTATATTATTTTGCAACCTTTCGTCATGTCTAAAATATATGTGGGTATCATTTGTGTCAATAAAATGCACACCTATATAATTATTCTGAATGGCTGTGAAGAAATTACACATGTACCATGGTTTATTTAACAAATCCCTCGTTTAGGCTGTTTAGGCATTTATGCTATTTGTAAGTTTTTACTGTTTCAAAAATGTAGTAAAGCTAATTGTAGTGAAATACTTATATTTTTTCGCCAGTTTCTTTCCTTGGTGTAGATTTCAAGAAGTGAAGTGACTGAGTCGAAGGGGTGTGTTTTTAAAGATGTGTGATGCACTTGCCAGGTGGCCCTGTGAGGGGTTTGCCTTCCCATCAGTGGCACTTCAAAGCGTTCATTTCACTGCCTGTTAACCACATCAGAGACTATCTTTTTCATGTTTTCAAACTGGGTGATGAGAATGTGGTCTGTTTTTCCTTCTCCATTGATTTGCATTTTTGATTAGTAGTGAGGGTGAATACTTTTTAACGTTCAATAAATTAATATCAGATGTTAAGTAAGTGAAATTCATGAGCCTTGATGAATGACAGGATGTTGAGTGGGGAAAGCCTTCAGGGGTTTGGGGAGCTGGGCTCTGGGGGTTGGGATCTCGAGGAACAATAATAGAAAAATGCATGAGCAGTCTTTGGGAGATGTTGGAAGTGAAGGCCCTCCTTTGGGCCAGAGTGAGTCTGAGATGCTTGGAGGACACATGAATGGAGATTTTCAGTGGATAGTTTAATACACAGGAGGTTGGGACTCAGGGGTGAGGTTGGGACTCAGGGCTGGAGTTAGGATGTAAGAATCATGAGGAGGCAGGTGTTAGCAAAGATCATAGCTTTGGAGGAGACCACCCAGGGGAGCTGTAGACTGGAGGGGGCACACAGGGCTGGGGAGATGAACAACGAGAGCGGAAGAAGATGACAAGGCAGGGAGTCACTGAGCCTGTGAAACCTTCAAATCTCAAACATCAGGAGTAAACAAGGCTCAACAGTGAGCCCTAGAGCGTAAATGACACTTCCATTGGCTTCTTGTTTGACTTACTCCATTAATTTTAACTGATGTAGATCGATTTCAGTGGCAAAAAAAACAAAAACAAAAATGCTCATTGCTTTACAACTTTACTAAATCATAAATATTAACTTCTTTCACTCTTTTTGAATCTGAAAAGTAAGAAGAAAAATCAGGACTTATTTTCTTTTTTGCCATAGATGCTCATTGACCTTCACAAAGCCCCTCATGAGAATCCTCCCCTCTGCCCACGTTCGAACAGATGCCCCTTTTCCACTTGAGGTGAACTACTGTTTATCTTTTCCAAACCTTACTTTTCCAGAGCAGTTCTCAGTGTCTTGAGATCCCAGTCGAAGTTGCTTTGAGGGAATGAGTGCGCACGCTGACCTTGTGCCTTGAACCAAGGCCAACACTTGTAGTAAGAGGCATGTCAGACTCCTACCCCGTTCCCCTCTTCCTTCTGAGCATCTACTTTGTTCTTTGTGTGCTCAGCTCCTGCCCCTCTGGCTCCACCTCTTGTTTCTATCCCCATCCCGCGCATCATTACTGCGTGAACCTCAGCATGACTCTGCATTTACTGTTTGACTCTCTCTGCTCCTCAGAGCTCCAGCCACCTCCCCTGTCCATCCGTCTGCAGCTCTGAGGCCCACCTTTGACTTAGCCCATCTGGCAGTTCTCCTGATGAGTCTCTGGCCTCCCAGAGGCCCTTTAGACACATAATCCCTAAGGATGCTCTCTCATGGGGTGATCGTGGGGCCTCTTCACCAACCCCCTCTAGCAACTTACAAACTAGTGGACAGTTTGCAGTGGGTTCATTCATTCAGTCATCATATGTACCACCTCACTTTCTTCAAGCTCACTTGCTCTGGCATCTTCTCCGACAATTTTCGCACCACATGAGAACTCCACTTCTTTGACCTTCCCGCTCCCATATCATTCCATTTTCAGTTCCTTATTCCCTTGCTAACATGCTCGATTCGCTTATGCTTTTGCCTCTATTGTAATTTATGACAAACTTCTGACTCTGATTACAGCCACCCTCAACCCTGGGTAACCCATGGACCCAACTCTCCAGCTCTTCTGGACCTTCACCTACCAGGAGTTACAAGTTACCTGGGAAAATTACATATCACGTGGAAGGGGTTCAATGAAAATTCATGACCACAAGCCCCACAGCTTGAGCCCTCAACACTCCCTCATGGTTCTGCTACATTCTCCAATATGTTTCCTACTTTTCAACTCTTCTTGAAATTCTTACACCCCCTCCTCTTTGCTTCCCTCTCTCTTAGCCTCCAACCTTGACTTCCAAGCTACCCGATGGATGGGAAATCCCTCATCTTCCCTTCACCAAAGCTACACGCCTATCTGTCCCTGCATCCTGTTACAAGAGGGAGACACGGCTGCTGTTTTTCAAAGGCAAGCTCTTTCCTTTACGATCCGCACCATCCACCCACTCCTGCCTGTTCCAGGCTTTTATTTCTGCAGTTACTCTGTCTCTCTGCTTTGCATCATCTGTTTCTCCTGTGTTACTGGCTCATTCCCATAGGCACTCAAACTAGCTATTTTGTTGCCCATCTTTAAAAGGACTGTTTATGGACCTGTCATGCTCTTCTAGTTGCAACACCATTTCTCTGTGGTTTCCTAGCAAAACTTTTCGAAAAAAAAAGTTGTCTACATGTATTGTTGCTTTCTCAGTTGCTATTTACTTTTCACTTTTAAAACTTTTTTTTTTTAATTGAAGTATGGTTGATTTACAGTGTTATGTTAGTTTCTGATGTACAGCAAAGTGATTCAGTTATACATATATATTCTTTTTCATATTTTTTCATTATAGGTTATTACAAGATATTGAATATAGTTCCCTGTGCTATACAATAGGACCTTGTTGTTTATCTATTTTATATGTAGTATTGATAGTTTGTATCTACTTTTCACTTTTTAAAATGTAAGCTATATTGTGAAATATATCCTGCATTCAAGAGTATGTAAAACAAACGTTTGTTTATATGTATATTTATATATTTTATCTGTATAAATATAAGATATATTTAGAAATCTGTGTCTAGCACCTCAGCAGTCCCCTTTGTGATGTTTCTAAGCCACATTCCCTTACCTACCCCACGGGACAGTGGTCATACCCTTCACAACCTTAGCATTATCAGACTTCTTAATTTTTCCAGCTGTTGAATATGAAATGCTGGTTCACTGTGGTTGTAATTTGCATTTACCATATTTCTAATAAGGTTAATCACCTTTTTAAATGTTTATTGACCATTTGACTTTCCTTTTTGGTAAAATTCCTGTTTACATCTTTTTGTCTGTCTTTTCTTATTGAGTAATGGGAGTTTTTTCTTTATAGCCTATGGTACTGATGGTATTATATGTATTGTAAATACCTGCAGCCACTTTATGTCTTGTATTTTTACCTTCCTTGTGGCATCTTTTGATGCACAAATGTCTTTAATTTTAATATAACCGAATTTACCAATCATGTCTTGTATGATAGGTCTTTGTTACCTGTTTTAAAAATATCTTTGCTTACCTCGAGGTCATAAACATCTTCCATATTTCCCTTAATGTTTCAAAATTTTGCATTTCACATCTAAGCTTTAATTTATTTATTTATTTATTTATTTATTTATTTTTGGCTGCACTGGGTCTTCGTTGCTGCGTGCAGGCTTTCTCTAGTTGTGGCGACGGGGGCTACTCTTCATTGCAGTGCGAGGGCTTCTCATTGAGGTGGCTTCTCTTGTGGAGCATGGGCTCTAGGTGTGCGGGCTCTAGAGCACAGGCTCAGTAGTTGTGGCGCATGGACTTAGTTGCTCCACGGCATGTGGGATCTTCCCAGACCAGGGCTCAAACCCATGTCCCCTGCATTGGCAGGCGGATTCTTAACCACTGCGCCACCAGGGAAGTCCTAAGCTTTAATTTATTACTCAAATGCAAATGAGACAAATGCTCCAGTTAAAATACAAAGATTAAAATTTTAGAAGTCCAATTACATGCTTAAATTGTCAAAGTCTAAAATTAATCAATAACTTTATCCTACACCTGGAAAATATAGGGACTTAGAAGATTCATTCTCTAACCTCTTTTTCCAACTATCATCACTAGTGTTGTCTTACGTTGCCAGTTTTCCTATTTGCTTATTTATTACCACTTTGCTCTTCATTTCTTCTTTATCTCAGATGTTTCATCTGAATCACTTTCTTTTGCCTTTAGGCTTTCTTGTCATGAGGGACTGCCAGTGGCAAATTCTCAGTCTTTGAAAATGCTTTTACTTTGCCCCTGTTCTTAAAAGATAGTTTCACTGGATTGCAATTTTAGGTTGATGGTTCTTCTTTGACAGTATCATTCTTTTGTCTTCTGGTCTCCATTGTTGCTGTTGAGAAATCACCGTAAGTCTAATTGCCACTCCATTAAGGTTGATCTGTCTTTATTTTTCTGGTTTTTCTCCCTCTTTTGAAACCTGTTTTTCTTTGGTCATTGGTGTTCTTCAGTTTTTCTATAGTGTGACCAGGTCTGGATTTTTTTTTTTTTTTTATCATGGTTGGTATTTACTGCATACTGGAACATATGCACTGATGTCTTTGTGGAAAGTTCTCAGTAAATCCATCTCCAAACATTGCTTGTTCTTCACTCTTTCTCTCTCGATTCCTTATAAAACTCTAATGCATCATATATTAATCTTCTCAGTGTCCGTCCCATTTCTCTTTACTTCCCGTTCATGTTTTACAAGAAATGAAAGATGCATCGGCATTAACTGAGCAAAGTTGGGAAGGTGCAAGAGTATTTCAGAAGGAAGGGCGTGGGGTTGCTTGAGGAAAGCTGAGAGAAGGCTGGTGTGGCTGAAGCTCACAGAGTGAGGGGAGAGGAGTGGGATGCAGCTGGGGACATGAGAAGGAGCAGCTTGTTCAGGGTCTTCAGCTAAAAAGCAGTGGGAACCATTGTGGGGAGACAGTGATGGTGACAGGGTCAGATTTGTGTATTGGAAAACTCACTCAGCCTTTGGGACAGAGAATGGATTGAATGAGGGCCAGAGAAGATGTCAGGAGTAAATTAAGAGGCTACTCTAGTGTCCAGGCGAGACATGTTTGCTTGTCCTAAGGTGGCAGTTGTTTGAGTTGAAGAGAAAGGAGGAGAATGAGAGATACTTAGGAGATGAAAACCAAGAGAACTTTGTGTTTTGGAAGTTCTGGCGAGTACAACAAGAATGGAACAGACGTAAAGGACACACGGTGATATGGAAAGAATACAATAAGTCGTGATTTCAGACTGTATACCTAGGGAATTTCAAGTCATCAACTAAAAACGACTTGAATTAGTACAGTTACTTAGTAACCGTGAATTTCCTCATCCTATTTACTTTCTCACTTTCAAGGTGACTGCCTCACCCCTTCTCCTCTCTCCTCAAACCTCCAGCACCTTTTCTGTCCTCTTCAGTCTCCTGTCCTCCTCACTTTCCTTCATGACCGTGGTTTCTAGTTCAGGGAAAACTAAAAGCAATCAGAAGAGAACTTCCAGAGGCTCCCATCACCATCCCCTCTCTCCCGTTCATATGAATATATGCCCTTATAGTCTAGCTTTTCCCCTGTTCCCAGAGGTGAATTACCCCCAAGGCCACACCCTCCACTTGTGCTCCAGCTGCCCCTCCCTTGATTCCCTCCAACCTCACCTTTGTCTTGACATCCTCATGTTTTCTGCTCTATTCGATTATCCCTATCAGCATAGAACATGACATAATTTTTTCCATTAAAAAAAGACCCCCTTGAGGGCTTCCCTGGTGGCGCAGTGGTTGAGAATCTGCCTGCCAATGCAGGGGACACGGGTTCGAGCCCTGGTCTGGGAAGATCCCACATGCCGCGGAGCAACTAGGCCCGTGAGCCACAACTGCTGAGCCTGCGCGTCTGGAGCCTGTGCTCCGCAACAAGAGAGGCCGCGATAGTGAGAGGCCCGCGCACCGCGATGAAGAGTGGCCCCGCTTGCCGCAACTAGAGAAAGCCCTTGCACAGAAACGAAGACCCAACACATTCAAAAATAAACTAAAAAAAAAAAAAAAAAAAAAGACCCCCTTGACCCTGTGTACCTGTCCAGCTACGACTCCATTTCTCTGCTCCCATTTGCAGTAGTGCTTCTCGGAAGAGTTGTCTACACCCACTGTCTGCAATTCCTCCCTTCCCGTTCTCTTTCTTGAATACACTCAGTAAGTCTGTGCTCCTACCTCACCACCCAACCTGCTTTGATTAAGGTCATGAGTGATATTCTTGTTTCTAAACCCACATGGACTGTGGCCCCTGACCTAGCGTCACAGGGGCATTAATGGCCTCAAGGTAGGACAGACTGTGTGTGTCTCCACCCACTGAGCCTCCTTGTGGGCTCATCTCCAGGGGCGCGACATTCTTGCTTAGCTTTTCCTCCTGCTCTGTCCTGTTTCCTGTACTAACCCTAACCCTTCTCCCAAGGTTACTCTCTAAATAAACTTCTTGAACAGATATCCTTTCTCAGGCTCAGCTCCTAGCAACTCAACATAAGACAGTTCCTCTGTGCCTCGTCACTGGATGTTCAAAGGAAAACTGTCACATCTGTGTCAAATACGAGACTTTCCCTACTGTCATAATTAACCTTTGCCAAGATGCCAGTCTGTCGTGTGTCTGATATTTTCGGAGCTAATTAAGAGGTTCTGCTTAGGTCCTTCTGTCTCCCTGACCTAGTTTCACTCAGATGAGGATAGCTTGCTATGAAAATTGAAACTAGCCTCTAGCACAGTGGCCAAAAATTAACACAGATCTGGCATATGGAAGGTATTCAGTACACACCTGTGAAGGAAGGAATAACTTAAGTTAGCCCTCTGATGGACTTAGTCCCTTTGTCTCGTATTGTTGTTGCTCTAGTCAGTATCTTCTGCCCTCTGACATCTGGAACGTTGAGTAGATGCTGACTTCTACTTCCACAGAAGCAGGACATACACTAAAAAGACGAAGCTTCTCTTCTTCTAAACGACAAGCTCCTTGAGAATGCACAAAGGGTCTAGCACAGATGTCTTCACAAAACAGTCTCTTAGCAAATGACACTTCAGAATGTCCAAGAACCTGTGGTTAGAAGAAATCTTAATGGACATTTATTGCAGCCACTTCCTGTTCTCATCTTTCCATCATGTGGTGAGGTAGCGTAGGCATGGATCCAATGCAAACATGCAGTAAGCTTTGTTAAGCCCATTTTCTGGCAGCCTACTTGATCTCTGGATGGCTCTGATTGGTAAAAATCACTTCTTTTCTATTCATGTATTGTTGTGCCTTCTCATTCCCATTCACTGGTCTAAATTCTACCGATTAGGGCAATATTAAACATCTAACTCCTCTTTCACAGGTTGCCCATTCAGATATTTGAAAGTAATTATCCTATTTCCTCTGAGTTTCTTTGACACATATCTTTCTGTCCTTATCAAAATCCAACCCATTTAACATGCTCTGATTCCCGTCTCCTCTGTCTTCTCAGGGGTTTCTGTTCCCTCTCTCTGCTCCATTGTCAATCTCTCCCTGCCTAATGCTTCATTCCTGTTAGAACTGTACATAATCTGGGATAGTGTTTCCCAGCTCTGGCAGACTCGACATCCCCCCTTTTTATAGCAAATATTTTGCAGTCCTCTCTTTCCCTTCTACGATGGAATTCATTGACAATACAACTTACACCTAGTAAGGTCTTAATAAGATGTGTTAGCCATAAAAAAATAGAGAAATAAAAGGAATGCAATTATAATAGGGACATTTATTTTTATATGTAAATACTTGGGCTGTGTGGTAGGTAGCTTCTTAAGTGGCTTCCAGTTAAATTATCTCTTTGTTTCATCCCTTCCCCTTGAGTATGGGGTGGACCAAGTGATTTGCTTCTAATGAATGGAATACAGCAAAATGATGGGATGCTACTTCCCAGATTACACTATAAAAACTTCGACTTTCATCCTCTCTCTCTCTCTGGTTTCTGCTTACTCTAATGAAGCAAGCAGCCATATAGAGAGGACCGTGTTGAAACAAACTATGTACTACAACCTCTGGCCCATTGCCAGTGAGGACCTGAGGCCCTCAGTCCAAAAGCCTGCGTGGAACTGAATCCTGCAACAACGACATGAGTGAGCTTAGAAGTGGATCCATCCCCAGTTGAGCCTTCATATGAGGCTGCAGCCCCAGTAGATATCTTGATTGCAGCCTTATCAGAGACCCTGAGCCAGAGGAACTGGCTGAGCTGCTGTACCTGTACTCCTGACCCAGAGAAATGTGAAATAATAAGTGTTGTTCTAAGCCACTAAATTTCAGGGTAATGAGTTACTCAGCAGTAGAAACTAATGCTCCATGATGAAGTGGTCAGATGCTTGCTTCTGTTTCTAGGGAATCATCTGGATTTAATGGAAGTAAGATCAGAAGTTGTTCTGGACAGAAAGTTCAGGAATGGGAAAGAGCAGGGATGTGAGTGGACACCGATTAAAACCAATGTTAGGTTACAAACTAGTTTTAGGAAAACCAGAATGACTCCAATGTTAACAAAAATCATCCGTTTTATAACCAAGTGATCATCATACCATATATTCTAAGTTTAAAAACTTAATGAACAATGAGATCCTTGATGTTTTACTTGCCTGGACAAGCACAGTGGTTTGTGTATAGAACCTAAACGTTTTCCTGGACAAATGCTAAAATCTTTTAAAAATGCACATTATCAATACTTTGAAATAATTTTTTTCCCCTTAAATATGTGCTAACCTTTGACTATAGCTGCATTTTTTCCTTCTCTGCTGGGAATCAGTATGTCCTGTCTTCCCTATTTGATTGTATGAGGCCCCTTCTTCCCTGATGACCATGGGGAAAACCTTGGAGGGGCTTCATAGTCTAGTCTTTTTCTCACAAGGGTATAAAATAAGAGGATGAGGGAAATATCCTAAATTGAACTGGGAAAGTTGATAACATGTCAAGACAAGTTACAGACTCAGACTGTTAAAGTGAAAAAATGAGGAAGTATGGTAATCTAATAAATGAGCTCAGCTTTATTTGCTATTTGTAAGTGATGGGACAAAATAATTTTCTTTGTTGTGATATGGATCAGGGTGGTGATAGTGTTATAGAAAACAAATCTCTTTGCAACCCATGTTGCTGTAGAGCATATAGTCAGGCATAATTCTGGTTGAGATACGTGGAAATTATGCAGGATTCAAAGCTATCTTCTTTTTGCAAACTACCCTGTGCAAGGCAGGATATCTGACATCCCTGGCTCTTGCCTAGTAAATGCCAGTAGTTCCCTTTAATAATTGTGACAATCAGAAATACTCCCACAAATTTTTAAAACTCCCTTCGGAGTGGTGGCACCCCCATTGAAAAATCACTGCTCTATTATTTCTTTAAAACTCATCATCAGGTCCTGTCAATGCAACTGTCAAAACAAACCCTGCCATTCGTAGCGCGATTAGTCCTTGAGCAAGGCTCCACCCGCAGCTCGGGAAGGGAGCATAAGACAGCTAAAGTCAATCAGTGCGTTCTATTCATCAGATGCCAATCATTGGTTTAGGGTACGTGACCCAGTCAGAGCTGATGACACAGAATGGAGCTTTTGCTTAGTATCTGGGGAAAGAGACTGTGGTCTTCCCAGCCAACTTGAATGACAGAGGTTGTAGGGTGTGGAGCTGCTGTAGTCACTTTGCATCTTGTAGAGCTATAGTAGACATCAACCCAGTGGAATGCATCATTGGCGCTGGGTTCCCTACCGGTGATTCTTTCCAGGCTGTAAGTACTGCTAGATTTGAGGGGAAGGAAACTGTATTCCTACTTTATGGGTTAAGGGGTACATAACAGCATGGCCAAAGAGGAACTTATTCATGTAATCTGTGATCCTTGTACTTTCATAGAATATTTTCATTGCACTGCCTCGATCCCTGAACCAGTTATGTTGTTTTCAAGGCTACAACCTGTGCCCTTAGGGGAGGGAAGAGAAAGGAGGGTCAACACACAGATACACAAAAAGAGTTTCCCAGTACCAATTATTTTGTTTATTGTCTGTTTCCCCCACTAGAATGTAATCTTCATAAGGGCAAGGATTTTCACCTGTTTTGTTCAACGCTGCATCCCCAATGCCTCGGGCAGAGCCGCTGAGAGAAGCAGAAAAGGTTGGTTTCCTGGTTTTCTATATTTGCTGCCTAAACAGTATTCATTGATATCCACTCCCTTTCTGTTTTTTAACTTTTTATTATGGAAAAATTTTAAATATACGCCAAATAGAGAATACATAGATGCATCTCCTCGTACCCATTACCCAGCTTCACCATTGTCACGGCCAATTCAGTTTCATGTACACCTGTCTCCCAGTTCATCACCAGCATCACCAATGAAGGTTTTAACAGCGGTGCTTCTCCAGCAAGCCGAGGACTGTCAGGGCCTCACCCACCTCCAGGGATGGGGCTTTGTTTCCAGCTGGCAGGTGGATGATCCAGTGCTACAATTCCGTTTTAGAGTTTATTTCCTTGCATTACTCCTGGCACCAACTCTCTGAGGTTAGGTTCTCTGGGAAACAGACATGGAGATGAAGATCTGTGTGAAACAAGTTTCCTGAGGAGTGACCGTGGTGTCTTTGCCTAGAGAGGAGTAACAGAAGTAACCCTGAGCAGCAGAAGTTGAACTGTTGCTGTGGCTGTAACAGGGCCTCCGGCGGTCCCACTGGAGCCTGAGCTGGGACGGCCTTTTAGAGCTGTCCTACCACGAGGGAGCTCCAGGCCGCTATCTCCTTCCTCCATGGACCAGTCACTGGATGCCGTGAACCTGGGCAGGGCGGCTCCCTTCACTGGGGCCAATTGCCAGAGAGGGGCTCAGAAGAGGGCCCAGAGCCACCAACATTCCCAGCAGCTGCGGGACAATGCGGGGGACCTGTCACTGCTGTAGCCACCACTGTCCCCTTTTAAATGCCTGTTGACCCGTTCAGCCCTTATTAAGCATTGCTTCTCCCCAGGCTCCACTCAGGCTTTTTCTTCTTTGACTTACGTTTCTTTGGGGGAAGGGGAGATGCATGACATCTAGCGCCCTGGCTTAAGCTAGCCCCGTGCCTGGGTCCCCAGGGTTCCCTGCCCCCTGGTTTGTACTTCTGTTTGCACCTGGCCCCTCTGGACTGCCCACTTTTTGCATTGCCTGATTCTCCCCCCACTTGGCCTTAAGTGCCTCCCTGCCCTGCACGCTGTGGACCCAGGCTCCGCCTCCCAGCATGGATGTCTCAGCCCACCTGGAAGTGGACATGGGGTACATTACATGCATGTTTCCTGCCTCAGTGTCCAATTTTGCTCCATCCTTCCATCCCCCAAATCACAATCCATCACCCACACTGCTGCTGGGGGACAATTCCTCAAATACACATTTTGATTCATGCAGGAATAGTTACTGAACACTTGCAATGTCCTGCCTACATTATATTCTGGGCCTGCCATGGTTGAATGGTGCAAATAAAGTTTCTGCTCTCGTGGAGCTTACATTTCAGTGGGGAGATACAGGCAATTACGGTACAGAAATGAATAAAGGAATGAGTGAACCGATAAGTCAATATGAGATAGTGGTAAATGCAATGCTAAGAATTAGAATAATGTGATAGAATGATGGCAGAGCTAGCAAAGGTCTCCCATTGTCTTATGGGTATGATTCAGATTCTAACTTGGCACAAAAGACTCCGTGGAGACAAGTTCTGGTCCCCCCCACCCTGTTAGGGCTGACTTGGGGTGGGGTGGCGGGGAGGACGGTCTTCCTGCCCTTGGACTTGGTTGTTTGGGGTCGGCTTTTCCTGCAGGGCCAGGCCGGCTGCCTAGGTTCCTCCTTCCCCGTCTCCTCTGCCTTCCGTTATCCCCCTGGGACCCCCTGTGCTGGAACAATGTCCCTTGTGAGCCACAGTGACAAAAGCCCAGCTGGCCTCAGCAGGTTTGTTCATATCAATGACTGAACCCAGACAATTAACCATCCCTTTCAACAGCAGCTTCTGCCGCGATTTTGGGGAAACGCTGACTAGGACATGACCTTTGGGAAGAGAGATTCTTGTGTTCGTTTGTTGAAACCACAGGTGCAGGGCTCGTTCCTATTGAACCCCTTGCTGGGGCTGATTTGCAGCCCTACACTTAGCCTTGTCCCCTCCCAGCCCGGCACCCCGTCCCCAATTCCACCTCACTGAGGCTATGGAAGGAACCTGTGCTAAGGAGGAAAGCTAAACACCACCTAAACGAAACCAAGCATGTTCTCGGCGGGTTCCACGTCGTGGCTGATAATTGCTCGAAAACCCCTGTTCTCATCAGGAGCCCGTGACCGCATTTCCCTGCGCCCCTCGCTGGTCAGCATGGATGAAAGTGGGAAGAGAGATTTCCCCCTCGGCTCAGAAACGGAAGCCCCTGGCAACCTTGCTTTTCTTACTTTTGGGGGCAGCTGATCATTAACCCGAAGACACGGATTACCGATTCCCTAAGCGCCCCTGACGTCCAGCCGGGGCTCCTGCCCCTCCTGGCGCCGCCTCTTCTCCCCTTGGCTTGGGCACGGCTTCCGTCACCTGCTGCTCGCCTCCCTCCTTCGCAGACCTGGTCACTGTCTTCCCTTCGGCTCCCCCTAGCGGCAAGCACGGTAAATCACCCGTGCTTGTAGCCGAGCCCTGGCTACAACAGCCCCTGCTCCAAGGCAGACTGAAAAGATGCTGAAACGAGAGAAAGACAAACATTTACCACTCAGAGGAGGTCCAACTTTTATTTGAACCACACAGACAGTCCCGTCGGAAATCGTGAGATATTTGTTCTTTATTGTTTGATTACACACAAAAAAATAACACGAAAAATTACAGCTATATAAATCAGACTTTGTAACTTATACAGTGGAGCCTCTTAGGTGTTTTTCTGTTATTATACATAACAACACAAGTGATGAAAAATAAAAACATTTTTATCTGAACGTTTATATCTGAATTGCAATGTGAATGAACTTGGTTCTGTAAGACTGATACTGATCACACTGACTGCCCTTTTGAGTGCAATCAAGTAGTTTACTGAGAGAGAACTGTTAACACTACGGTTATGTCTGTATTTCTGAGGCTGACAATAGTCTTAAGAAGTGGGGTGAGCCGTATGGTATGAAGAAGGCTAGGAAGACCCTTCTGTGGCTAAAAGTTTTTCCTTGTGTCACGAGGTCTGAAATGTTACACTTACCTTGAGCTAAAGTCAAACGCTCATATCAATAGGCAGATGTCATTAGAATCAATGAATTATCAGCTCTTTTTCCTTTCCATTGTTAAATCTCTAAAAGCCTAACTCTGAGCCACAGGGAAGAGGTGAGGAAAGGGTTCTGTAAGGAGCTGGGTCTATTTTCATGCCTCAGGGAAACTAAAGAAAAGAATGAGAAGTGGGGACAGAGGCTGGGGGAGCCTCCTAAGAGGTGGAAAGAGGGGGTGAATAGGAGCTCATAGCTTTCCCTCCAGCTGTCCTCAGGCACCACTTTTAAAAGTTTCTATTTCATGAGTCTCTATGAAAATTTCTCTCTCGAAAATGTCAGCAGTCCACGTCTTTCAGGAAAGACGTTTATTCTTTAATTTACCTAAGTGTTAACGCGCTAAATCCTCCCAACAGCGTTACGAGGTAGGCACTGTTATAATATTCACTGCACAGATTAACGGAGGCTCAGAGAGGTTAAGTGACTTGCCTAGAGTAAGCAAAGGAACAGATTCCAGCCTGGCAGGCACCTTAGCACACGTTCTGGAGCTGCCCTTCCAGCTGGAGGAGCGCACGGCTGGGCTTCAGAAGTGTGAGCCGATCAGATCCTTGCAGTGGGTCGACCATGACCTTTTAGGACCCGTTGATTGATTATCAGTCAATCCTAAAAGGACAGTCTTTCACTGAAGCTTGATTTAGCACACAGAATTCTACCTTATCCTTCAGGATTCTAAGCAGATGAGTTAAGTGGAATCTGGGTGGCCTCAATTTTTTTGAGTTTGCATGATAGAGATGAGAATACTCTTTACCCCCCAATGGACAGCAATTTTATCAATTACTATTTGTAGAACAAAGACAAGATTTCTTTAAGAAAGCTTTTTCTTGGTGGTTTAAGTGTTTAAAAATGACCAATCTAAAAGTTTCACAGCAGTAGGAGCTGGAGGACTCACGCTCTGTGACCTTGACCATGCTTGTCACTGCACAGCGTATTGTTCTGGGGGGACCAAAGAAAGATGGAGGAAAAAACCCACTCCACGACTGAAACCCACACTCACTTTGTACATGCAGACAATCCACTGAATTAAAAGAGCAGTTAAAGGAGACCAAACTCACTCTTGTAGCGGCTTTTTTTTTTTTTCCAACTGCGATTATATCTAGCATGTTAGCATAAACCTGTGTGGTTAGAACTGTTACCAAGGGAAGGAGATCTAATTCCAGATCAGCCAGTGAAAGCTGGGTAGTTTTAACCACCAACATCTGCAAAAGCTAAATAAGACCCTTGACGCCTCCGCTGTGCAGTGTTTTCTACTGTATTTCTGGAAATGTGCTCAATTGTCACATAGTAAAAAATAAATATTGGGCCAGTTCCCAGGGATGGTGGTGCTCTTAAAAAAGTGATTCCAATTCCTATGTTCTTTGAAAACAACTTAAGTAAACACATGAAATAAGATTCTCTTCCTTTCACCTCTGATTACTGGTCCATCTAAAATTCTATCCGTTTGGAATGAATGAGAAGATGGATGATGCCCTTGGAAAGATATATGTCTAGACAAGGGGGCAGATCAGATTTATATTTTCACACAGAAAAAAACTTTTCTGCTCAGAGAGCCAGATGGTAAACAGAATTGCTCTACTTCATTCTGGAAGCGGTTCATGAAAGACAGTGCACTGGATACACTGACAGAGATGAATGCTTTGGAAAGGACTCCCACCAAAACCAGAGACTTGATTTGCAATTGAGGGGGAGGGGTTTGTCTGTTTCCTAAGCGACTGATCTTCAAGAATGGCTTTAAGAAAGGTTTGAAATTAAAATTAAATCTGAAATCATGAGATAAGTAACATCTTCCTGAATACTTACACATTTGGGCACATGATGAATTTCTGGTCATTTGGCAGGACTGTTGTAACAAATCACAATCTGAAATAAACTTCTTATATTCAATTTGTATGCTAAAGTGTATTTGCTTGGCATCCAAGGATTAGATTTTTGCCAGAGTTTTATAAAAGGGAATAAGGATTTGTGTTGCAAAGAGAAAATTAAGGGGGCTGGTATATCATCCTTCTGAACAATCCAGAATACTATTGTGGTTAAAAATTAACCAGTGTAGGATTAACACTTTAGTATTTTAGTATTATGTGTTCACATACAGAGGTTCACGTATATAGCATTTCTCTTTCCAAAAGTAATTAGGGGATTCCATTAAAACCAGTTATTTGTGAACACTTTGTGATATAAAAGAGGTCCCTGTGCTGAACCCCACACTGGGAGATGGTAAATCAGTGGTTCCTTCCAGGATATGTTATGTTTGATTACACTTGTATTCCATAATATTTTACCCTTTTCATTTTGTGCTCATAGTTGCAGTGGTTTATGAAGTAACAGTCTCTAGAGTTCATTCCAAATGGAAAATTGGCATGAAAACTCTCAATCCAATTATTTCTGTACACATTTTGAAACAAATCGTTTTGGCCCTTTTGAAAATTTTACAGGAGGTGATAAAAATAGGAAATTTCAGGTTTCAGATGTTTTATTGCATTCTTATAGCATAATAACAGCTTCATTAAAAAGAGTTTCACAATACAATGTGAACTTTGTGAGATGTCTAGAACACATTTGCTGGCCTTCTTTAGAAAGCTTTGTGTGCAAGAAAGTTGTTCTATATTACATGTTATATTTCATTTTATTTTGCTAAGGTTTTGTGAGATATTAAATTACTTGGCCCAAATGCATGATTGTAAAGATTAAAGAGCCTGGAAGGTGGTACTGCTCTCGGGGTTGAGGGCTCAGGACACTTCCCAGCTAAGATCACACACGAGCTGAGACAGGGGGCTCAGTTTCAGGACTTACTGAAATCTCGTGAACTGAGGGTACTTCAGTGTATGGGATGAACTGGAGGTGGCGGACATGGGGGAGCTCTTCCCCAGAGCTTCTGCTCAGTCATTGTGGGAGAACATGATGGGGAAAGCAAAGATGCCCTCTCTCCTCTGATGTTGGGAATTGATTGTTTCATGGGCTGAACACATTTTGGAGAGCGGAAAGGATCCTTAAAAGTCATCTAATGCAGATGTGCTTTTGCTACTCCATTCTCCTCTCCAGAACCCCGCTTCCAAACAATGCTCAGATTTCTCCAGCGATGGGAAATTGAGTCTCCAAAGGCAGCGCCTTCCGTCTGTGAACAACCCCAGGGTTACAGAGTTCTTCCTGCTATCGAACTGAAATCTGTCTTCCTGTAATTTCCACCCATTGTTCCTAGTTATATGCCTCAGACCTGAAAAGAAACAGGCCTATTTTCCATTCTATGACAGCAATCAGCTCTCAGAGGGAGGCAGTGGGTAGAGTGAGAAGGATTTGTGGGCAGACAGGGTCCTATTCTCTCTGACCCTCGGTCTCCTCTTCTGTGAAATGCTGATTATAAAACCTGACTTACAGGGTGGTTGTGAATATTCGAGGAAAAGTGTATAAGACATACAGAGGTGACTCAGTAACGGATTATCATTATTATTACTATCGAAGGTGCCTAGTAATCTCCTCTAGAGTTTCCTTTTCTTTAGGCTAATTAGCCTCTGTGTTTCATCAGTTTTTCATGTTTTGTGGTTTGGGACCTCTGCGTCTTGCCAGTCGTTCTCGTCTTGCCCAGCGCGTTTCCGTCCTTTCCTACGCATGGCGGTTGCCAGAGAGCTGAGCTGGAGCATTTCGTGGGAGCCACGCCACGGGCCCCTGAAACTGCAGTGGCGTCCACAGAGGCTGCTCTGTTCTAGTCCTTCCCTTCAGAGACCAAACGTCCAGGAAGTTCCTGTTGAGGAAATGAGAGGCATTTCATGGAATCAGAAAAAGAAAGACTTGTGAGACTCAAGTTCACACTCTCTAATATTATTCTGTTAAATTACAGCGTGCTCCTTACCTGTTGGTCCTTGTGCCAGACACCTGCGTATTTCTCCTCTTGCTTACTCTTCACATCAGCCCGGGCATGTTGACACTGTCTCTTATTTTCCTACTGAGAGATAGTCTGGAGAATTTAAGTAAGGGCAGCATTCCAGACTTGAACTTAGGTCCTCTTACTTGGAACCAGGGCCCTTCTCCAAGTCCGTCCGGTGGGATGAACATTCCAGATATCTTTTCATCCTGCCATCCCACTTCCATCTCCTCCTTGCTGCCTCCCACCCTGCTCCTCTGACTTAGTGGGAAGGGAAAGTGGCAGTGGTGGCGGTGAAGGCTTTGATGCCACCTCCGCTCCATACAGGGCCCAGTAGAACCGGGCGGTTTGAGGGACCCTATCATTGAGTGGGGTGATATCAGTCCCTTGAAAACTAAGGAGGCAAAGATCATGTTAGTGACTTCTGAGGCCATTCTGATGATTGAACCCAATCAATCAGCACAAAAAACAGTAGGGTAGACATGGTTTCAAGGCCGTGGGAACTCAATGCCCTGGGCGCTCTGGACACTCACCTGCATAAACCTTCTCCGGAGAACGGAAGACTCCCAGAGGGAAGCAGAAAGCTCCTCCCCGCCGTGTCCACCACCAGCTTGCCCTTCCCACCGAGGGACAAACGGGGAGACGTATACTTGCAGACCACGTTCAGTCAGAGCGGACAGTTATCCCAGACGCCGAGCCCAAGTCTGCTTCCAGATCACCAGACCCACAGAGAGCCTAGAACCCTCCCTCCCCAGCCCTGTCCCAAACTTCTGCTTTGTATCCGTCTCACTGTTTACTCCTGATTCTCTTGACTATTTCCTCAATACAGCATGTAGCTCCCTAATCCCAAAAGGGTATTTCATAAGACAGCCAATTACCATTCCTTGGTTAAGAGTACCATAATTATAATATCTATGGGCCCTTTTAACATTGCTCTAAATGGGCATTTTCAAATCATTTGAGAAATATTAAAATTTAAAAATGCAATAGAACCTTGGTCTAGGGGTAAATGTTTAATAATATATAAAAAGCAAGTGGTTAGAAAGGAAAGAAATGTGCCTGTAGCCAATGTTCTCTATAAAACAGAAACTCTAAAGCAATAAGTCCTAAACATCAGCCTAGAAAGGCCAGGATGGAGGTTGTCCAGCTCATAATAACATTCCTCTTCTTTTCATGTTGTTTCTTTTCCAGCTCATAGGAAAACAGGTATAATAATATATTTTGCCTATAGGTGCCAAGACTTGTTCACTTTCAGACACTTTTCTTTATTGTGTTTGGGAACAAAAGCCCAGCTATAGCACGAGGAAGAGAGTGTTGGGTGGAGATAGAAGAGGAGAAAAGAATAGGGTGTAGGAATGCTACCCTACAGGAACTTAAAGCATTTGTTAGTTTCAGAACCTACTAGAAGACTTGTCCTTTGCTTGAATATGTCCCGCTATTTCAGTCATACAGCTCTATTCTGGGAAAGCCCTTGTGTCAGTCAGTGGTCCTGCCAGGAGATGGCTGGCATCTCAAGTTAGGGTGATTCACGAAGGGTTGACTAAAGGAACCATTTACAAAGGTGTGGGTGGGTTGTTTGGGAGTGCTGATAAAACAGATGTGTCACCACCCCTGGACCCAGAGGGACAAGGGGAGGGGTAGTTATGGGGACCTGGGAGAATCATGAAGAGAGAATAGCCTTTGGAGGATGGAGGGACACAGCCAGCTCCAGGGGACCCCATGGGGAGGGAGCTGGAGGGATAAAGATCTTAACTTTCTTCCCAGTCTCCCTCTGGACTCCTCACTGGCCAAGCCAAACTGGAATTCAGAGGCCACTGTACACCAAACAGGTCAGAGAGCAGAGAGCCCGGTGAGCCGGGAGGGGGAGGGGGTTTGGAAGCGCAAGTGGGCGGTATCTGGACATCGCTGAGCGCCCGGCATAAGGTGAAGGCAGGTGTGTTGTGCCGGGTGGATCACTGTTCTGCTGAGTAATGTCAATTGTAGGCTTTACCAAGACTGTGTTGTTGCAGAATCATATATAATGTTCTTCCTCCCTCTTGAACCATGATTTAAAGCACTCTATATCTGAAAATCCTTGCTTGTTCTTAGAGGGTGTGTGTGTGTGTGTGTGTGTGTGAGAGAGAGAGAGAGAGAGAGAGACACAGAGAGAGAGAGAGAGAGAGAGTTCTTCCCTAAGCGCTTAGGTGGTACGTTGGAAAACTGGACCCTGGTGTGAGGGACCAGCAGGCCTGGTGTTTTCTCCCCTTGTGTGGCATGGAAACCATGGAACTGGACTCAGCACAGTTTCTGGAATTGGGCTGGTGGGTTCCCACACGTGGTGTTATTTAAAACTGAATCAGACAGACTTTGGGTATTGCTCTGTGAATTATTGTCATTGTTTGGTACAGGCCTTCTGAGTTAGACACTAGCGGGTGGGCCACGGAGTCCACCCTGGGGGAAATAGCTGTGGCTGCTCTCACTGAGGACAGCCTGGGACTGGGAGAGCGAAACCTCTCTGGGACTCGGAGGTTTGGAGCCACCAAAGTTTCCACTGATGGAGGTAGAAGTGACTGCCCTCAGCTGGGCACCCCGGGCTGGGCAGGAATGCTGAGGTCCGGTGGGGCCTGCAGGTCTGAGTGCCCAGTTCCAGGAGTGACTGTGACACGTGGTTCCATCTCTCTGCTGACCGTGAACCTTCTGGACATTCTTGTTAAAGGTCACCATTGCTGTCATCTGTGCTGGGGAGATTAGGAGGGCAGAAGTCCTTCTACAAGAAGGTGTGGGGTAACACAGGGCATTTGTCTTTGGGAGATGCTGTATCCCGAAGAGCGGAGACAACGGCATGGATGCAAGATCAGGACGAAGGCCCCCGGGGGCTTTGCCGTAACTACTCGGGTCTTAAGAAGAAGCGTGATCCCATTTCACAGTCACAACCTAGTGAAGCCAACAAATATGTAAAACAGACCTCAGCAAAGGCAGCTGCTTCTCCTTCAGCCTCGAGGACCTGTCGCCCCTACCTGCTCTGCATAATAGAACTCTTCGCAGGTGGGTAACTCAGCTCAGTAAAGAAAATACATTAGTAGACAAACTTTCTTTTTACTGGGTGGTAGTAGGATGTGCCAGGCTAGTGTTCTCCACGCCTAGAAATCTGGGAAGACGTATGGGACTGGGTGTCAGTATGGCGTGGAAACATAGACTTGGAGCCATAGGGTGTCATTTATGGTGTGAACTGGGCCCATTGCCTGGGAGAGCATTGACTTTGTGGTCTGGCCATAGCGGGGACCAGGCCCACCCTTAAAAGCGACCGTCAAGCTTGGTGGCCTTGCACAAGGTATTTCCCCTCTCTCTCTAGTTTCTTCATCCGAAAACGGACAGAGCAATAGTGGCCACCTTATAAAGTGGTCGTCAGGATGAAATGAGTTGCTACATGTCAGGTACTTAGAAAAGTGTCTGGAACTTACTAAGTGTTTGATTCATTTGCCCATTCACTCATTCATCATTTGAGAAATATGTATTGAGTTATGTGCCAGGAACTGTTTTAGGCTATGGATAACCCAGGTGAAAATATTTGCCTGCATGGAGCTTATTATTAGGGGCATAAAGCCATAAAGATCTTTATAGTTTCATCCTTTTCTTCACATCACATGCTCCTCATATGTTGAAAAGATGTGCAGGTTACGGGCTTATAGGCCTCACTAGCCTTGCTGATGTTAGGCATTTCTGATTCCTCACTGAGGCTGAAGAAAGAAATGCGTTCCTATTGAAATGGTTCATTCTTTCTGAATTGCTAATACTTCCTTGCGAATTTATGGGTTCAATACTGCTGACCTGGGGATGGGAAATTTAAGTCAATGGCTGACCTATTTAGCCACCGTACTGGATAGAAAAGCCCAGCTTAGGACAGAATTGAGTTTTGGGAGTCAAGCATGAGGAACTTCTCACTTCTGAACTTTGCAGTAGGAAGGGGTGAAAGTTGAGAGTTGGTTCAAGCGTGGAAGTTTTCTGGAGGTTTAAAAACATTTCTATTTGTGGTAGGGAGGGATCGCCAACTCCCAATTCAATTAAAACCCACAGAGAAGCTCCCCACAGGTCCATACCACATGGCTGCGACTCACGCCAACGTTGGCTCTTTGGGATGGCGTCCTGGGTTAAATGTTTACAAATACTACACTTTGTTTAGGGCTGGATCTCAGAGTTCAGCTCTCATACTCGTTCGTTCTATTAACTGATTCCAGGAAGAGAAACTGGGGAAAAGACTTGCAAAAGCACAGAAAGGAAACCAAACAACATTTTCTCATCTTTTAATCATGGAACTTGGCATGGAAGAACCTCAGCCTTTTCATGATTATTATACAATTTTATTCGTTCATTTATTCAGCAAACGCTGTTTGAGCATCTAGTTGGGGTCAGCTTTTGCTCCTCATGCTGAAGACGACACGGTGAGCAAACCAGCAACGGCAGGACCAAGGAGCCCTGCCCTGGCCCTCTGGGAGCTTAGAATTTAGTGAGAGAAACAAATGCTAAGGGAACCAATTGTAATGATGAACATCAAAGTAACAACTGGGGTGTTTCTAAGAAGAGATACTGGTTCCTTTATATGAGGAATCTAAAAAGAAATGATACAAAGCAGAAACAGACTCACAGACTTAGAGAACAAACTTATGGTTGGGGGTGTGGGGGAAGGGGTAGTTAGGGCGTCTGGGATTGACACGTATACACTGCTATATTTAAGATGGATAACCAACAAGGACCTACTGTACAGCACAGGGAACTCTGCTCAGTATTCTGTAACAACCTACCTAAATGGGAAAATGTATAACTGAATCACTGTGCTGTACACCTGAAACTATCACAACACTGTTAATCAATTATACTCCAAAATGAAATAAAAAGTTAAACAAAATTAGTTAACACAGGTAAAAAAAAAAAAAACTTAAAAAAAAAAGAACGAATGACAGGAGAATTTGCTTCATCAGCGAAGTCAGGGTGAGCTTTCTTGAGGGGGGATAATTCGAGCTAAGCTCTGAAGGGAGAGTGAAAGCTTAACTGCAGGAAGAGGGAGTGACGAGAAGCAGAGGACTGCAAGAGAGGGAGCCACATGTGCCAACATCGGGTGGCGCATACAGCAACACAGAGAGACAGAGACGGGGTGAGAGGGGTGAGGCTGGAGGGCAGGGATGCCAGACCCTGCCGTGCTTTGACTTTGATCATCATCCTGACCGAAAGCCGCAGGAATATTTTCAAGGGTGGTGTGAGAAGTGCCGTTAGGTTTATTGGGGGAGGGGCACCACTTGCGCAGGGTTGGACAGGCAGGCCTCTGCCCTGCAGTGAGCTCTGTTACTTACGTAAGAGGGGGGCAAGCAGGGTGGGGCAGGAAGAGCTGCAGACTACGACGGAGCTGTGACAGTCGTCAGATGACCCAGTGGGGAGCTGTCTGCTCTGGCTGCTGTTGGAATGACATAGACGGGGTGGCTTAAACAGCAGAAATTTATTTCTCACGGCCCTGGAGGCTAGAGGTCCGAGATCAGAGTGCAGACAAGGTTTGGTTCTGGTGCCATCCCTCTTCCTCTTTATGTCCCACAAGGCCTTTCCCTGGTGCAAGCATGCAGAAAGGGAGAGGGACAGGGAAAGGCTTTATAAGGGCACTAATCCCACTGTGGAGGCCCCACCCTCATGATCTCCTCAGAACCTGATCACCTCCCAATGGCTTCACCTCCAAATACCACCACATTGTGGTGGGAGCGGGGGCTAGGGCTTCAACATATGAATTTTTATGTGTTGGTGGGGACACAGACATTCAGTCCATAACACCCGCTAGGTGCCAGGAGCTGTGCTCCTGCTGTGAAAACGGGTGAATAAAATTGGCGTAGTTCCTGTTTTCGGGGAGTTTACAAACTCGCGGTAAGAAAGCAGTGAAAACATATTAACACATATGGAACCCTGGAGCAAAGATTTCTCACTAGTGGGGCCTGGTATCCCTATGGGGGGCTTGCCCGCTGTCTGGGGGCTACTGCAGGAGCGGGGCCACGGTCGAAGCAGCAGTGGGTCCTGCAGGTCTGCAGGCTGCTGTCCACACTCCCCACGGTCCACCCCGGAAGTCTTTCCTGGAGGAGCACTGAGCCGCACACCACCAGGCCACCCAGGAGAAAGGGGCGCCTCTGGGGTCATCTGAACAGAGCCCTTCATGGGATGGCAAAAACTGCATTGCTAAAACATCCCAAAGTGGGTCTCTGGAGCATGGGAAATGACCTTTTTCATCGAGAAGACACAGCACACCCAAACCTTTCTCTCAAAGATCTGCTCGATTATAATCTGATACAACAGACAATTTCAGGAATAGACACAATGTATTAATCTGAGTAATAGATGTCACATTGGGATTGGTATTTGCCAAACTTAGTATGATAATAATTGAAAGTTTTTTACTTATTTAGATTTCATAGTTTAGTTGTTTTTCAATAAATGAAATCATTTGTGTATATATATATATATATTTTTTTAATTATTTTTATTTATGGCTGTGTTGGGTCTTCGTTTCTGTGCGAGGGCTTTCTCTAGTTGCGGCAAGTGGGGGCCACTCTTCATCGCGGTGCGCGGGCCTCTCACCATTGCGGCCTCTCTTGTTACGGAGCACAGGCTCCAGACACGCAGGCTCAGTAATTGTGGCTCACGGGCCTAGTTGCTCCGCGGCATGTGGGATCTTCCCAGACCAGGGCTCGAACCCCTGTCGCCTGCATTGGCAGGCAGATTCTCAACCACTGTGCCACCAGGGAAGCCCCCACTTGTATATTTTTAATCATAGTAGAGAGAAATAAGACTTAAAATGTTGTCGGTAGAGAACAGTGAGAAATGATGCTTGTCGCAACTTCCCTTTACCGTAAGATCTAATAAAACAATTTATGGAGAATAGACTTATTAATAAAACAATAAAATACAAATTACACATTTCCTACTGTGGTGCTTAAAGTAGATGACCTAGATTATTCCCTAAGATAAAGCCCGCATGCATAAAACAGACCACATTGTAGGTATTTCAAAATCATTGGTAAATAATATTTTCAGAAGGTGATTTGAAAATTAATGCAAAATTTAGAGTACTTATTTTGCACTTTTCTGGGCTATGAATAGTTGATGTTTAAAACACATGCTAAGAGGTATTGATAATCTACCATATTATTCTAAAGCAAATAACACAGATTGAAATTTTCTAATTGATTGCCTGACTGATGAAATAAAGGCTACAAAAATGAGTCGGTAAGATGGCTATAAAACCAAGCTACTCTCCAGTGCAGGATCCTTCCCTGAGCTCCAAATTAGAGACCTCTGCCCATTTCTAGGAAACGCTGTCCGATGCAAGATGTTTGAAGCCTCTCCTGGTTTCCCCTGTTTGACCTCCCAGGACCTCCTTGCCCATCACTCACCTTTGGCTCCTGTGACCCCCAGATAACACTCACTTGGGGCAGGCGATAGGCAGGCAGACTGTGTCGTCTGGCCCCCCGCTCCCATAACAGCTTGGGTTCTACCGCCTTGCTCCCCAGTTAGCAGAAACGAATGATTTTTCAGGGTCTGTGGCTCCTTCCTTTCCTTGCAAAGACTGACCACACTATTGTCTCCATTTCCCTCTTCCACTTTCTGCTTGGAAATTCTTGCATCCCTCACATTTCTGCCACGTTGCCATTGGTTCCGTGCAGTTTCCCTTGAACCCCTGGATTGGGTCGGTCACACCCGCTCCAGGCCGCCCACTGAACCCTGTGCTCACTTCCCTCCCAAAATTCCGGCACATCTGCTGCCTCTTCCTGGGAGCAGGGAGAGACACCTCTCTGTTGCTACTCTGGGCCCTTGTTTTCTGGCACTGGGTCTAGTGATTCCTTGATTCTCAGTGAATGTGTGTTAAACCAACTGAACCAAGCCGAGTGTTGCCCTCTGTCTCCCCATTCCCGTCGCGTTTGTCCTATTGTTGACTTTGGCCACTGCCTTTGGACTAGCCCTGGATGAGTCACTTACAACTCTCTCTAAGTTGAAGATCACAGTATCTGGTTTGTGAATCTCACAGGATTTGTAAGTATCAAGAGGAGCCCAGAAAGTACAGCTGAATTATGTCCCTTTGGATGGAGACACTGGCTCGAGTCAAGTGTGAGTTCTCTCTGCTTTTCTGGACCCTGTAACTTGACAGCTGGCCTTTGGTTGCTCAGCCCTGGTCATGCCCAGACCTGCCATTACTCTGATCCATCAAGACCGGTTCCTGGGAAAGTCTTAGTTCCCATTGATGTAAAAAGGGAGGAAAAGGATGAGGAAGAGATGTTGTGCGAAATCCAGGCTGGAGATCCTCATCCCGTGGCGAGTTCTAAGACCCACCCAGGGAAGAGGACGGCAAAGGACACGAGCAGAGTGTACTACAGAAGAAAGCGGGAGGTGGTGGTGGCTAGGGACAGGACCAGCGTCACGGAGCCCTGCAGGCGCTGTGCTTTCCTTGGGCTCCCTCATTTCATCCTCTCGCTGTCCTATGAGGTAGGGACTATATTTTTTTCTCATCAGAAGAGGAAACAGAGGCTCAGCTCAGAAATTGAAAACTTCCCCCAAAGTCTCACACTAAAGAAATGTCAGAGCCAGGAGGATTTGATTCCCACGGTCTGTACTCACATCCACCGAACGCTCTTGCCTCATCTGCTGGTTTAGGAACAGCTGGGGCTGCAATGCAGTAAGCGCAGAATGAGCCGGGAGGTGTGCTTCGGAGCTGGTGACTTCTGGCAGGAAAGATGGTGGCTCACCTTCTCATTCATTCGTTTTTCAGTTATGAGAGCCAGTACGGTGTCAAGGCTGTGATGCACTGGATTGTGTTCTCCCAAAATTCATTGTTGAAATCTTAACTCCTAATACGTCAGGGTGTGATCTTACACCGTTACAGAGGTAGTCAGGGTAAAATGAGGTCATTAGAGCAGGCTCTAATCCAAGATGACTGGTGTCCTTATTAACAGGGGAAACCTGGACCCAAAGACATGCTCAGCAGGAAGACAACGTGAAGAGATGGGGAAAAGATGGCCCTCAGAAGGAACCGACTCTGCTGACATCTTCATTTCAGACTTCTGGCCTCCAGAACTGTGAGACAGTAAATCTCTGTTGCATAAGCCACCCAGTGTGTTAGGGCAGCCACGGGAAACAAATATAGTGGTTAAAAGCATGAACTCCAGAATCAGAATAGCTGACCACAAATTGCCTAGCTTCGGCATTCACTAGCTTAGTCTCTGTGAGCAAGTTATTCACCTTCTCTGGGCCTCAGTTTTCTCCTCTGTAAGATGGGGCTGGACGTGCCTCGTAAACTTCTTAGAAAGATTAAACAGTGTTGACGCCGGCATTGCATGTGTGTGCCTAGTGCTGGACGCCGGGCAGAACTCTCTCCTACGGGTTGTCTGCAGCGTGTGTCACAGGCTGCACACTCCCTCCCCCCGCCCCCCGCCCCACAGGACCACACGTCACGGTGGGAAGTACTCCTGAAGGCACGGCGGGGCTTCTGCTCGTCGTGGTGATGCCCCGGTACAACGGGGCGCTATTGATTTCTCCCCTCTCGCGCAAGTGGGGAGCATGGCAGGCTGTCCCTTAGGGGACTGTGTCCTAGTCCCACGGGTGGGCCCCACTCAAGCTGGAAGGGAAGGAAGGGGAGGACAGAGTAAACCTTTTACTGAGAAGTTTCCAGGTGTATTAGTTTCCTAGGGCTGCCTTAACAAACTAACAGAAACTGGGTGACTTAAAATAACAGAAATGTATTCTCTCCTAGTTCTGGAGGCTCGAAGTCTGAAATCAAGGCGGCAGCAGGGCAGTGTTCCCTCTGGAGGCTCCAGGGGACAATCGTGCCTTGCTTCCTCCAGCTTCTGGTGGTCCCCAGGCATTCCTTGGCTGCATCACTCCAATCTCTGCCCCCGTCTTCCCTTGGGCTTCTCCTCCGCGTCCGTGACTTCTCATCTTCTGCCTCTAGGTGAACACTTGTCATTGGATTTAAGGCCTGCCCAGGTAAAAAAGGGTCATCTCATCTCAAGATTTTTAACTTAATTACATCTGTAAAGACCCCTTTTTCAAATAAGGTCACACTCACAGGTTCTGGGTATCAGAAGTGAACGTAGCTTTTTGGGAGGGCACCATTCAAGCAAGGACAGCAAGTATTTTACACAAAGTATCTAGCGTAGTCTTTACAGCAGCGCTACAGTATGTTCACTTCGTGGATAAGGGGGCTTATAAAAAGAGGTTGGCTGCCTTACCCCAGAGAGTGGCAGTGTGGGGATTCAAATATTGGTATTTATGACCCGCCGGCTCATGTCCTGCCCTCTCCCCACGCTCTGAGTTAGGCAAACTGTTTCAAACCTAGAAAGTATCATCTTGCTTTAGGCCACGGGCACCCCGACACAAGGGTCACATATGAGAACGAAGAAAAGGACGGGGTTCATGCTTCTTTCATAAGGTACCAGCTGCACAAGAAATACAATCTTCCTTGAAACTGACAGTTTTATGTTCTTGCTTTATGTTTGTATTCACAATGAGGACATTCACTTCTAATATTTAACTTACAGCTGGTAGGAAATATCTTTGAACTATTCTCAAGGTTTGTGCCAAATATTTTAAGATTCAAAGGCAGGCAAAAAAACTTGTTTTCCTCAGCAGATTTTTCCCTTTTGCGTTACTGCCGGGTTTATGCACGCTTGCCTCAGAACAATGATATCTGAACAAAACTGAGTTTTCTGTTTTTTACTGGAAGCTCTCATTTCTCATCATCCATATTTAAGAAAAACAAAACCAATGTATACAGTCTTCAGTTTAATTCCTCTGAGTTTTCATCTCATGTACTGATATGTTTTAACCAGGATGCCAAATTCCACTCTTCTTGCCTTGCCTGGGTAATTCTGAGGGAAAAAAAAAACCCTAAAAATGAAGAACAAAAAACAAACGAAAACACTAGATTTTCAGTCAGGAGATTGAAATGCACCTCTTCCATTCATTAGCTCTGTGACTGGGATGGAGAAGTCCAACTCCGTCTCTGTTTTCTCATCCGTAAAGTGAAGTCTATAACATTGATCTCCTGAGAGTGAAATAAGTGACCCCATTGGGAGCGTCTTGGGTGTTGCTGGATGTAGCACATACTTAATCCATGTGTGCTTCCTCTCTCCCGTTCGTCCTTCTTTTCTTCATCTGGTTAGAGTTTTCTTCTGTTCCGTCTCTTTACTGAGTTTTCCACTGTTGGCAAAGACGCTTTCTCCCAAGCTGTTTTGAATTCTAGAACAAACCTTGTTATTTGTTCTTGGTTTCTGTATTTTTTAGAAAGTCAGCCTTCTTCTTCCTTTTCTTTTTTTTTTTTTTTTTTTTGGCTTTCTGCCTTCTAAATTTCTGTCCTGGCATCTTCATAGCTTTACTAACTCCAAAATGTGTTTCTGGGATAAAGTTTATGTGTAAACAGCAGGCAGTTGAAATCACTGAGTCTCTGTTTCACTGGAGGAGGGGGAGGGGCAGAGGAGGGTGAACTTTTTAGTCTCTTTTCAAATGTTTGAGTCAAACATTTCTCTGTCTGGTTTCAAATGTTCTTACAAATTATATGAGCGTGGGATTGGCCCAATTATACCCTTTTGGAGAGTGCTTCACTGACCTTTATCCCACTCTGGATGGGAACAGCTGGGGAAGCAAAGCCAGTCCACGGCCACTGGAGCCGGGAAAGGGTGAGCATTAAACTCTGGCCCTTTTGCAAGGCGAGGTGATTCCGGATTTGAATTACCTGGAGGTAGGGAAGCCTGTCCATCCTTACAGATTCTCTATAAATTCTCTCCTTAAACTAAGCCAGACACTCAGTCAGCTGTATGTTTGCACCAGAGTTGCCCTGGATGTCGTATTCATTTCCTAGGGCTGCTGTAACAAATTGCCACAAACTGGATGGCTTCAAACAGCAGGAATGCATTATCTCACAGTTCTGGAGGTGAGCCGTCAGAATCAGAGTGTCACAGAGCCACGTCCGGGCTTCTGATGGTGAAGCATTCCGGGTGTTCCTCAGCCGGCAGCTGCGTCGCTGCATCTCTGCCTCTGTCCTCGCTCGTGGCCCCCTCTCTGTGTCTCTCCTCACGTGGTGTTGTCCCCTCTGTGTTGGTCTCTGTGTCGCCTCTTAAGAGGACACCAGTCATATTGGATTAACAGCCTGTCCTATGCCAGCAGGACCTCATCTTAACTTCCACCTGAATTATGTCTGCAAAGACCCTATTTCCGAATCAGGTCACATTCATAGGTACGGGGGCTTGAACCTCAACATATCTTTTTGGGGGACTCAGTTCACCCCACAGCAGGCAAATGTGGAGTTGAGCTGACTGGCCCAGAGAGTAAGCAGCACAGAAGGCCACAGGCCTGGCCAGTCTGTGAGAAGAAGGGAGACCTAGATTTGAGGACCACGCCTGCTGTTCCAGCTGTGTGGTTTGGCCCTCACGTTCCCCATCTGAAAGAGGGAATGCTGGGGTCTCGCCCACACGGATAAGATATTTGTGGAGTGGGTCAAATCATGTTGCTTTGTGTCATAGTCAAGTCTTCATAATTAGGCCACCTTTGTCATGCCATCTTTGATTTTATGCCTCTATTTATGATGCAAGCACCTAGGGCTACTTGCCTTTCCCCAAGTACACCATGTGACTGCTTCTCCACCCTGGGCTATTGCAGTTTCTTGGCACCAAGCTTTCCACCCCCATGTTTTCTGTCCTCCCCGTCATACGTGCCCCAGCCTGAAGGAAGGGCTTCCTTGGCACCAATTCCACAGTGGACCTAAGATATGCGTGTTTTACAACGAGCCTGGTATCACAGCCCACACCTGTTTCCCCTGTAGGGCTGTCAGATACTTGGAGGAGGGAATGGTGTCCTATTTTTTTCCATCTCCCTGTAGTTGCTTTAAAAAGACCTGCTAGATTAATATCTGATCAAACAAAATCGTGTGTGTATAAATACATCGCAAGGGGCAAAACAGAAGACAAAATGATGACGATGATTACTAGACAGTATCATTTGCAGGGGTGCTGAAAAGACCACCTGATGAAAATGATCTGTTACCCGAAATTCTGCTATGGGTGCACCTCTTACAACCTTCTGGAGACTTAACCTTTTACATGGTTGTCCACACAAGTCCTGGGAAAGACAGCATTTTATTATTCATTGTCTCCTGGGGAGAGCAGTCCTCTGGGAAAAGGGGGTAAGGGAAGTCAAGTTTGCAAGAAGGAATAAATCAGAAGGTATCCCAAATAAAGCGGGTCTCAGGGCCCCTTCGTGGTGCTGTGATGTGCCGGCGTCCACGCTGACTGGGAGCACCTCCCTTGTCTGGACCCATGTGTGTGCTCGGTCATGACACTGGGACACAGGGACACATCCCACGAAGAGGAAAGGGCTGAACGCCATTCTCTTCTCCAGCCCCTTCTTGGGAATCCCCACAGGGCCGCCTTGTTACTCTAACAACTTTGGTCCTGATGGTGTTATTGCCAATCAAGGGCTTTCATGGATGCTGAACACGTAGTGTCCAGTCAACGCTCAGCTGGGAAGAACTTGCGGGGCTGGAACAGCCCAGGCTGGTCTCTGCATCCACTGTCCTCCAGCCTCCCACACTGGCCTTCATCTTGGGGAGGCTGCACCAGGCGGGTCAGAAACAAAACCCGAGAGCAGGGTTTCTTTCACCCCAGGCAGGATGAGAGAACTTTGTCTTCTCCCCTTGGCATAATGCAAGGCTTTATGTTGACTTACTGATTGGAGCCCAGGAAAGAGTCCACCTTTACATATAGATAAAATCTACTCCCATGAATTCCGGGTGGCCTAAGGATAGTAGGATGGCCATCTTCCATCCTTCTCTTTCTTAATCTTGATATTTTATTTCCCATATCTGCTTACTGAACAGCAAACCAAACTCCCCATGCTGTCCAGTTTTCTCTCCCTTTCTGCCTTCACCAGCTTCCCCAATAAAACATTTGTTATCATATGTGTAGCTCATCTAGGTTGTGTGAAAATTAGAGCTTTGGATGAAAGCATTTAGAGTCATTTTCTTTTTCAATTGTTGCATGCTTTTTTTTCTAGCTGAAAATATTCTATTTCTTCAAAAAATATGTGCCAACTAAAAGTGAATATACTCTCTGATTCTAATGCTTTGCTTACTCAGAAATTACCAGTGTAAACATGCTATTGCTATTGTAGGCATAAAAATTTTCCCCTTTCTTTTTGATTTCTTTAACACATGGTGCATGGCCTTTGCTATATTACAGCAGAGTTAATTAAGTTTTAGGCTACAAGCCTAGATCACAAGCCTGCTTTTTAGGTGTTAACGAAAATCTTTTTTTCTTTTTTCTTTTTGCTTGTGTTGTAGTTGTTGTTTATGCCTCCATAGCAATTTAAACTGCATTAAAAACAACCACCAAATTTAATATCCCCATCAATAATATCCAGATTTTAAAATTCCATTTTGCCTTAAATCAAAAGCTGTATGTGAATTTTATGTTTTCTGTAGTGTCTTAATCTCTCTCTGACATGATTATTGTGTCTAACAAGGCAAAAGAAAAATAAATCTGACACTGGGGAAAATAAGACAACCAAGTTAATTGCTCCACTGAGAGTATGGCAAGAGATTACAAATGCAGTGAACTGTGAGGGTTGCTGGCAACAGTGTAGGGATGGTGGGCCATGTCTCTTCAACCTGTTCTCCTGCTGCGTTATATGATGTTGCTTTGGAACCAGGATCATGTGTAATTCTTGCTTCTCTCTCTGCCCTCTCCCTCCACCAACTCACATGCTGTTGCAGATACTGTATATTTTCTCGGCACCTGCTTTGCCTTCCTGTGTGACCCAGCCAGGAAAAGGAAAGCCCTTGTCTCCTTAACCCTCCTGTTGTAAGGGTTCCCCGTGTTCTCTAAGTCCTGCCAAGCAGCTGTCCTTCCATGAACACTGGAGGTGGATATGCCTGGGAGGTTAGGTCCCTGGATACCACGTGGGCCATGATTATCCTGGATTATCTGGGGTGATCCAATCTCACCACGTGAGTCCTTAAAATCAGAGAGACTTTCCTGACGGGGTTAGAAAGAAGAGACAGAAGAAGGAGGAGGAGAGATTTGATACACGAGAGGAACTTGATCCTCCATCGCTGACTTTGGAGACGGAGGAAGAGGCCATAGCAAGGAAATGCAGGCAGCTTCTAGAAGCTGGAAGAAGCAAGAGAACAGATTCCGCTCCATCTGCCAGCAAGGAACCTGGCCCTGCTGACACCTTGATTTTAACCCAGTGAGACTCATGTCGAACTTCTGATCTCCAGGATATAAGATAATACACTGGGGTGTTTAGGCCACTGCATGTGTGGTAATTTGTCAGGGCGCTGATAGAAACCTAGTGCATCTGAGCTGCAGCTCAAGCGTTCGGCGTTTGGAGCCACTGGTGCTGGGTGTCCCACTGTGGTGGTGGAGGGTATATGTTGGGACCATTTGTGGTGGATGGGGCTGTTCTGCTAGACAGGCTGCATAATTTGTGGGGCTCAGTGCAAAATAGAAATGTCAGCCCTTGTTAAAAATGTCCGAAAATGGCGTTGTTTAGTGTATTAAAATATAAAACTTTTTTCACCATCTCTTCAAACTTATTGTGACTTTTTAATTTGCTATTTAATATCCTTCTAAGTAAAGATTAAATGTTAAATCATTAACATGAACTTTATCATTATCTTAGTATTGCACAATGCCAGTTTCAAATGTAACTTAAGAGCATTAATGTGTATGCAGAATCACCGAAATTACACAGTTTGTGTTTCATGGCTTGTACATGCACGCGTATTTTGTTCTTTCCATAACAGTGGAAACTCTCAGAATGTGACCTTATGAGAAACAGGTCATTAGGTTAGATCCCAATCCAATATGACTGGTGTCCTTATAAAAAGGGAAATTTGGACCCAGAGACTACATGCACAGAGAAGGAATGCCATGTGAAGATGAAGGCAGAGATTGGGGTGATGCCTCTACAAGTCAAGGATTGGGAAGAAACTGCGAGAAGCTAAGAGAGAGGCATGGACCAGATTCTCCCTCACAGCCTTCAGAAGGAACCCACTCCACCAACACCTTGATTTCGAGCTTCTAGCCTCCAGAGCTGTGAGACAAGACATTTCTGTTGTTTAAATCACCTAGTTTATGGTACTTTGTTATGGCAGCCCTAGGCAACTAAGACACACTTGATACTCTGTTATGTTTGGGAAATGGACTGTAGCCAAAGTTGGAGGGGCGTTCAGATGCCCACTGCTTAAAGGTACCATATATCTACATAGGACGAGATAGATGCTAAATAATACCCTGAGTTGTGAATGAATTAATGAATGTGGCTGAAAGTCTTGGAACTTTTAGGAGGAATAGCTGTGACAATGATGCAATAAGCAAAGCAGTCATTTTAATACTTTGTAAGCAAGCTGGCTAAAAATATTTGCAATAAACATTTCAAATGAATAGTTCATAGTTTTGTAATATGAAAAATAAGGCAAATCAATAAGAAAAGACATCGAGCCTAATGTGTAAATAACAGAAGGCATGAACAACTTTTAAAAGTGGAAATATAAAAACTAATAAACATGAAGATGTTCAGCTACAGATATAAAAAAAATTAAAATTTTACCAGTTATACACTTAGAGTTTTATTTCTTGGCCATTTATTCAACTAAGTGCAGATTTCTGCTGCCAAATTTTGTTCATCTCATTTAACTAAGAAGATTCTATACTTTATATTTTATATTTATATTTTTATCCAATAATATATTTTTCCATGAACAATTTTAACTGTCAACAGTTTAACTTTTTGTTGACTTTTTCTACTAATAATTTTCATTATGAATTGGATGATAGAAAATTTTGTTTACTTCTTCAAAAATTATCTTTTATTTAAATCATAAAAAAGAAGTGAATTCCCTGGCGGTCCAGTGGTTAGGACTCCACATTTTCACTGCTAAGGGCCTGGGTTTGATCCCTGGTCGAGGAACTAAGATCCCATAAACCACATGGTGCAGCCAAAAAAAATAAATAAAAAAGCCAGAAGAAAGAACGAAAAGCAACTTGTAGTCACACCATGAAGATCACCCCGTTGATATTTAAAGAATCTAATACATGCACTTAGTTAGAAAGTTCAAATAATACAGAAAGATGTAAATTAAAAGTCCGGTTCTCACTTTTTCACCCTCCTCTGTTCATCTCTTCAGAGATGACCACTTTAAGCTTCTTCCATATCATGCAAAAATGTTTTAACAAAAATTATATGGATTTTTAGTCCACACCTGGACTGTTGTGTCTACAACATCCCAGGGTTGTGCAAATTTCCATCTTCCTTCCAACAGCGACCTCTGCCTTGGAAGGATCCGCTAACCAGCAATATCTAGGAAGTACATCTCCCTGGCTGGGCTAAGATGGGGATGGTCTTTAGGTCAGTGGGAAGACCTGTGTGGCTCATGAAGCCTTGGCTTTTCCACACTGAGTCCCCCAGAGCAGGATGGAGATGGATAACGTGGTGGATCCCAGAATGCCAAAAGACATGGAAGCCTTTTTTACTTTCTACATTTTTGTTTCTGCAGTTTCCACTCCTAATTTTGCTTCTTTTGTGTTTTTTTTCCTCATTAAATTTACCAGATGGTAAAAAAAACCCCAAATTATATGTATTTTAACTTGAGTTTTTAGAAAACTTTGAACAATTGTGTGAACAGAATGACAATGAGAAATGAAGAGACACCTGTAGATGAGAGAAATGTACACACAGAGACTAGATACTCCCTAGATAGAACTTTATAATGTTTTACAACAGAGTCTAAGTGTTTTCACATTCGAACTGGCAGGGCTGTGTATTCTCCCTCACAACTGTGAAATACCACATTTTATCAAACCTCAGAAGTCATTCAGATTTTTAAATGTGGGGGGGAAATACCCTTAAAATTGAAAATCCTTTGACCTTGAAGTTATGCATCTAGGATGATATCCTAGGGAAATATTTAGAAGTGCAGATGGAGACTTATGAATAGTGATATTTATGGCAGTATTAATATAAGTAAGAAATGACCCAAGCATCCACTTTGGATAATTAACGTAAGGTATATCCATACGAGGAAATACCATGTAACCATTAAAAAGTTTGTGAAGAGTGTTTAACGACCTACGTAATGATATGATTTTTAAGCAAAACAAAAGTAGGATATAAAATTGTATATAAAGAACGACCTCAAGCATGTAGGAAACATAGACAAATAAGATTAGAATAAATTATGCCCGTACGCGAAGGCTGGTTATTTCTGAGGAATGGGATGATATATTTTCCAATTTTTCTACTGTACAAAATGGATTAATATTCAATATCAGCATTTAATTAAAACTGATACATAACCTTAATAAGACTGCTATCACAACATTTCTCTGCAAAACCAAATAGACCACCAATAATCACCCTGAAAGATGTCCGAAGATCCGGGCTGAAGAGGCTCCTCAGAAACTTGTCGCCAATGTTCGGCTGGGCTTGAAGGGGTCAACAGAGCTGCCGAGAATAAAGCAGTAAAAAGACACCATAAAAATTCAGGTCAGATGCTAATATATCAAGCTGTTTTTCTGAGCTATCGAATCTTTAATTCAAATTGTAAGCAGTAATAAAAATGGGCCTGAATTGTCTACATCACCCACATTGCTTCAGAATTCAATCACTATCAGTGGTCCCTAGGGACAAAGAATGAAATAAAAAAGCACATTTCCTGGAGTTTGAAGAGATTCAATAGACACAAGAGAACATCACTTACTTGTGTATGCAGAGACTGTGAACAAGCAGGAGATTAGGGAGATCAAAAGATTCAGACTTTGATG
Organism: Balaenoptera borealis; assembly: GCF_965194805.1. Lineage (NCBI taxonomy): Eukaryota > Metazoa > Chordata > Mammalia > Artiodactyla > Balaenopteridae > Balaenoptera > Balaenoptera borealis. The sequence goes on from NC_138877.1 coordinate 74,503,378, forward strand.
AGGAAGAAAGCTTTCTGTTTAGCCAGGGGTAAAAAGCTATACCCAGTAAGATGACTTTTAAAGAGGGTTTTACAAGTGTAGAGCAAACCCAAATCACAAGTTTAGCGCCAATATAGAAACGATCGTCAGCATCATAAACAAAGCCCCCCTCCCCCTCTTACACTTTTTATGTAAATAAATGACAGAAAGTCACCACGTTGAGTTTTTCTTCATTTTCCTCGGTGAAGGTAAATGAACACTAAGCCATTGTGGTTTCCTTAGAGTCAACGCATTTCCTCAAATGAGCAGAAAGGGAGAAGGAAAAGCCGAGGAGCTGAAGAAATTCTACCAGTCTTGTTTTTCTTATTTAAGTTCTGATTTCTGGGAAAGCTGTGTGTTTATGTTAAAGTCTATTTTCAGAAATGGGCCCGTTCGTAAATGGGCTGCTTGTGCCGCAGAATGATATATAGGACTCTCCCAGGTGCGAGGAGGAGCTGACCCAGGGTTTGAGAAGAAGGGAGTTAATTTAACAAACAAAACAAAGGCAGAGTTTTCTTATTTTGAAAGAGTAGATTCACGTTTTTCAGTTTTTTGTTTTTTTTTACTTACTCGAAGGCTAAATAGTAACTTAATTGTTTAAAAAGAGTTACGATAACACTACTATTTTAATATTCTCTTTATTAAACCGGTTTGGGCTAAATTCACTTGGTTTTGAAAAAAAGAAAAACTAAATTCACGGGCATGTTCATGCCTGGAGGAGTTTGGGATCGTAACCGTGAGAGTGACACTCGAATTACCGGAGCCCTTATGCGTCTGGGTCTTCCTGTGATGGATGAAAGAGCAGTATGATTTATCTGTGGTTAGAGGGCCCCCCAGGTATAGTCAGGTTGAGAATATTTACTTCTGTATGGGTCGTAGCAACAACAAAACACCGTTCTACTATTATTATTTTATTATTATTTAATAACAGCCATTCTACAGCATGCCAGCTGCTTGTACACACTTTTTAATTCTTATACCATCCCTGCAGGGTTGTTATTATCAGCCCCATTTTTAAGTAGGAAAACTGAGGCCCAGCAAGCTTAAATAACTTGCCCCAAATCACCTGGACAGAAAGTGAAAAGGTCAGGATTCAGATCTTGGGCCACAGGACTCCATGAAATGCCCATTAAGCTGGCTTGAGGGGCTCAAACTAAAGGGTTGAGGAAGGGTAGCGTCTTCACAGTTGCTTCAGAAAGTAAGATTTGATGCTTCAAAAACTGAGGGGGGACCCGTTCTAAAAGGTTGCATTCAGCTTGACCAGACTCAGCAGGAGCAGCACGTGGGGCAGCCTTAGGCAGGGATGGGGTGCGTGGAGAATCGGGAAGCGTGTGCTCTGACAACACCGCCCACTTACTGGGGGGCCACCGTCCCGTCCCATTCTGACGACTGAGGCGAGAATGACAGGGACGTCCCACATTCCCGACAAGGCAGGCGACAGATTGATGACTTGAAGCCTCCATGGTTCTCTCCGATTTTCCTTCTCCTTCTCCCTCTGCCCGGATGTCTAAACCATCATGTGTATTGCTGCTTACTGCTGATTCTTTCTTGAATACTTTTTCCCATTCTCTTACCACCCAAGCTCAGGCCTTCATCACCTCATTCCTCATCACTCTAATAGCTCCTAACTGATTTTTTCTTTTTGACTCTTTTCCATCCACGCTGGGCCCCAACCCATAACATCATCTAATGAATTTTCCTGGAACACTTTGATCACGTAACCACTCTGACCTCAAAACATTAGTAACTCCTCTGGCCCGTTGGACAAAACAAAACTTTTTTTTAGCCTTGCATCCAGGGTGGTGTTGACCCTTGCTTTTAGCTTACTTGTCGTGGTTCTGGACAAACTATTTGCTGGAAAAGCCTTGACATGTTTGCCTCTGAATTTTTGTTTCTACTCTTTCACGTGGCAAAAAAAAAATCTTTTTTCCTCTCTGTCATGCCAATCAGACCAAATTTGCAAAGCCAAACTAATTTTATTTTCATCATCGAGCTGCCTCTTAAGGCTTGAGTGCTTAAGTCACTCAGCTTGAAAGACATCTCCACTTGGTCACCCGCCACACCGGAGGCCAGAGGTCATCTTGTGTCAGTATCAGCAGGAACCAAAGACAGGGCTTGGGGACAACATCGTGTGAAGAAAGTACTGGAGAAATGGTGAGAAAGAACAGGGGGAACTCTGCTCAGTACTCTGTAACAACCTAATTGGGAAAAGAATTTGAAAAAGAATAGATACATGTATATGCATAACTGAATCACTTTCTTGTACACCTGAAACTAACACAACACTGTTAATCAACTATACTCCATACAAAATAAAAAGTTAAAAAAGCAAAACAAAACAAAAAAAAGAAAGAAAGAAAGAAGGAAAGAACACGGGGCAGTTCTGTGCACGGAATGTGAGGATGGAATTTTGTGAGGTTGTGAGAAGGGTGGGAATGAGAAGAACTGGGAATGGGTTTGAGGTCGGGATGAAGGTAGCCGTAGGGAGGCGGTGGGAGCTTACGACGTCAGTCACAACCATTGTTTTCATGACTTGTCGTGGGTAACACTGAGGCCGTCGTTACCTGGTCCCCACAGCAGCTGTCCGGGTTGGGGAGTATCCAAGTCTTTGAGGCTGTGGTGTGACGTTCCCAAGGGAAGGATTCTTCTCAATCTAGAGCCCAAAATTCCTTTAAAAACTGGAGGCTTCAAGCAGGAAACACACTACCCTTCTCGCAATTGTACGATAACCATTTCTACTTTGGTCGCCGTTGCACCCACTTGGGGGGAACCCGACTGCTTTGGTCCAGGCCACCTTTCACAAACCTCTCAGTGGAGACTTTGATCAAATGCCACACAGTTCGACCTTATCATTAGCAGCATTTTACAACATAAACGTATCCCATGCTGTGTGTTGGTCACAGTCTGTCTCTAGGATTACAAGTCCTGGAGTCTTGGTTTATAAGTTTGAACTTTCAGGACCACATATAATATCAAGGATAAAGCGTTGTGACTAAACAATATATTGGAAGAAATTCGTGGTAATGGCATTTGGCTAGAGTTGAAAGCTTAGCTTTTAATGTTCCTGAAGATCTGAAAGAACCTCGGTTTTTGTTTTCTCCCAAGGTCCTTCTCAGTTAACTGCATAATATCCAATTATGCATCTTAGAAGAATTTAGGGTTGAGAAAACCCAGCTACTATTGGAATCTTTGATTCTACCAAATATTCATTCCCCAAACCAGAGCTTATACAACTAAACTCTCCCCTCTGGGATTGAGTTGATTGTCATAACTTTTGAGCTTGACTTGCAAAGCCACAGACTCATTAAAGTAAAATGCTACAGCTTAAGATGTTTTAAAAGTGTAGTGTTGTGGCCGATTTTGTTCATATTTGATCAGGAAAGAAAAAAAAAAATCCCACAAATCATTTTTTTTCCTGATGTCTTAAATGAACTGCGGTTTTCCTATTTATTTTTTAAGATTGTAGAATTTTAAGCACATCATTTTTATAGGTGTGGGAATCACAAGTCACTAAAATATTTTGATAGATAGATAGAAAAAACCCCTGCAGTTATCATTTACTGCAAGTAGCCGGGGGGTGGGGGGGTACCAGGAGGGTTTGTTTATTCTGATCTTTCTTTGTGGTGAGGGGAATGGCAGGCTACCCTCCCAGCCATGTCTCCTAAACAGATTTGCTGTGGCTACAGATATTGTGCTCATATAAAAAGGTGTAAGTTATTTGTCTAGTTTTGCAGAAATGCTAGGCTGTAGGAGTTTATAAATACAGTTTCCCCTAATTTGATAAAGACATCATATAGATAGCACTTTCCCTAGGTCAAAAGCCAGAATTTGGTTCATTTTCCTCTTTTTGGAAGAATTACAGTCTCCATTTAAAATGCGAGTCATAAGTTAAGGGTTTGTTATAGGTTGGATCAGACACTCGGAGACCTGAATTTGAATCCTCCGTATCAGCGTTTCTCAACCTCAGCAAAATTCACTTTCTGGGTCCAATAGTTGTTTGCCGGGGGACTGTCTGGTGGTGCACTGTAGGATGTTTTGTAGCATCTCTGCCCTCTGTCCACTAGAAGCTGGTAACACCCCCCTTCTCCCCGCACCCCTGCCCAGTTGTAAGGATGACAAATGTCTGTTCCCCAGCAAGGGGCAGGGGAGGGAGGGGAACCTCCCCCAGTCGACAATTACTGCTCTGGATTTACTTTACTTTGGGGTGAACTCAGTGAACTTCCTTAAATGTTAATGGGAACCATGGAGTGGGAGATGCTAAAGAGCAAAAGGGTAACTTTCTTTCCCACAGGGGTGGGCGAGTGGGCACCAAAGGAATTGTTAAGACTTCCCGAACGGACTGTGGTGGCCATGTTTCTATATGGAGCAGAGCTTGAGGCACTCAAATCTTTTGTAGGATTTTAGGGAATCTAGGATGGTCATGTTTCCTGGAAGACCCAGTTTACTTTCATTTTGGGTACATCCTTTAGCTTCAGTTATAAATCCCTATAAAAAAAATTCAGCAGTGTGTAAGTTGGAAAACCAAAGAGGGCAAAATCCTAGTGCTACTCCCTACACCCCTTTCTACAGCAGACATCACTAATTGATCATCGCATTCTGATGCTGAGTCTGATGTCAGCTTTGGAATCTTTCTTAACATGGGACTCCAGGCATCAGACTCCAGGCACCTGGGAATTAGAACTCAAGTTGAAACCTATTTGTAACCATCGCTTTTAAATTGTTGCCAGTTATTTTAAGGACAATGGTAGCCAGTGATGAAATATGTTGTTTGAAATATAACCTACACACAAAGCATCAAAGTCTACGGTGGAAAATATTAACATAAACACCAAAGCAAGTGCATTGGGCAAAACTGGAAATCAAGATGATGTTGATTTGTTTCTTTGGCACCTAAGGCATGGAGATTTCTTCTCCCAAGGTCAATTAGGTTGAGAAAGTGTGAAACTTTGGAGATTTGGGGGCCTGAACTTTACTCCTGGTGGATCAAGGCTGCCCACGAGGAATCACTTTTGTGTGTGTGCATTCATGAAAACTGAGGAGAAATACTACTTTGAAAACGATTGCATGGGCTTTTGGATCACTCCTGCCAATGCTGGAGAAGGAAGACCTTCAGCATTTGCGGGTGCGTGGGTGGTTGAAAGAAGTCAGAAAACTCATCCTGAAGTGAGAGTTTGCTTAGAAAATAAAAGTGCCTCAAATTGAGATTGATGATCACTAAATAAATCTGTGGAAACCAACAACTTTCTGTTTCCTTAAATGTCGGGAGGATCTGGACAACTCATCAAACTGCTTCAACAGAAGGAACCCAAATCAAAGGGATTCGGATTAGTTTGGGAGCCTGGATACTGAGTCAGAAACTCTGGGGTTGGGACCAGTAATCTGTGTAGTTAAGCAAACTCCCCAGGTGACCTTGATGCTAAAGTTTGAAAACCCTGGTCTAAGGCTCATTAGTTTAACTCTGATTTGCAGATCGCATACGTCCCGCGCCCCAGCTGGTTAACATGCAGAGGATGGGCAGAGGGATCTGAGTTTCTGCCTTTGCGCTTGGTTCACAGACTACTAGCAAGTGTCCAAGGTAGAGCAGGAGAACTGCCGTTTCTCTGAGAAAGCTCGTTAACCTAGGAGCGCCTGGCTTGCAGGTGAGGAGCCTTTATTGGAAAGGGGTGAGGGTGTGGCTATAGAAAGTAGAAATAGCAGAGTCTGCCACCATAGCTGTGAAATCCTGAGCCACTGACGGTGAAGCGGAGAAAGGCAGTGCAGGGAGGGTGAAGCTGGCAAGTCGACAGCTTCACGGGCCTTTGAACTAGAATGTCACCGGCTATCCATCCACCAGGTGACACCAGGTGACAGGGACACTTGCCTGTCCCCAGCTTAATGCTGTTTGCTGTTCTCATGTGACTTCTGGTGCCACCCAGGCAGGTGGCTGGGAGACTCATATTTGCAAGGAGCCCGTTGGGTCTTTGGTGCCTGGTTGGCTTCTGGATCCTAAAGTGCTTTCAATCACAAGCAAATGTCTGTGAATTCATCTGGGACCCAAAAAGCCATTGCCCTGTGTTTTCAGTGGACAAGGTCAGAACCACTGTTCATTATTTTCAGAAATCATAATCACTCCCCAAGGAGGAAGTTCTGCTGTCACAGAGGCCGTAGGAACAAATGAGACGTGGTCTTTGAAGGTGATTCCAAATTCCAAAGCAGTCGTAGATATACTGGCAATAAGAGCTTTTCAGACGCTCCCGAGAAAGGCTCCGCAGTCATTTGAATGTACAGCCCTGGTGTATTCAAAGTAATCTCGCTCGGTCATTGATGGTGGTATCTCGCATGCCTTGGTGCAAACAGATGGCCCTCAGGGCACTTTTGTTGGGAGCGGAGGGGGATGTGAGGGTCCTGGCAACTCTGGAGGAGAGGAGGGACTGGGAGGCTCAGGGCTCCGAAGAAACGGCCTAGTTTGCAGTTTTGTTTGAGGCCACCTCTTCAGCTTTGCACAAAACCACCCTTGGTGGGAGGGAGCGAAGGAGACTCCACTGCGGTTCATTGAGTCAGCTGCTCCCCACAGAGCAGGTAGCCAGACTCCGTGAAATGTTAATTATCTGTTAGAAAAAACAGTTTATTTTACACAATTTCAAAAACAAAAACCCAATTCCTGGGCAGACGTTGTTATTTAACTCCCTCCACTTACAAGCATAAAGGTAACATGAAAAAGTCATCAAGTGGTCTTTTCAAAGGTGACAACAGATGTTCTTTAAGCCATAACACCTACACACACGGTGACTGACTTACAGGCAGAAGTGTGCTGTAAAATGACATTTCCTCCCCCTAATTTTAGATTGCCCATGCCATTCTAGAGAATAGTGTTAAATCTTGAATACAAAATGATCAACTCCATTCCAGCTTTATCACATCATTCGTATAGTTTCTTGGGTTATTTTATCAGCTCAGTTTCCTCTGTTTCTCCAGTGATAAATTGCACTTTATTTCTTTATTTTATGGAGTGCGGAGTCATAGTAATTTCCTTGTCCCCATTCCATTAACTTCCTGGTAGCATTGTTTGAAGTCTCCAGACCCTGATATATAATCCAACTGTTTCCCTAATATGTGGGAAGCGACAAACTTCTTGTTTACGTCAAAAACTATTCTTGCTAGTTTTCCTTTCTCTTCGACTCTTTTCCCATGAAGATTCTGGCAGGGGCCTAGCAGTATTCTAGGGCTTAGCATAAACCTGGTAGATAGTGAACATTCTGGGAATGTTTGAGGATTGACTGAGTGTTAGGACTGACCTGGAATAGAATACTGATCCCACCAAGCGAAGCTTAAAAATTTGGGAAAGAGGCCACGCCGGGATTATTTTCATGTTCACTTTTTGTTGGGTTCCTCAAAGTGTCTATACTAATTTTTTGTTTTCACTTTTCTCAAGTGCTCTATTCTACCCACACCTCCCACCATTTTACAAGATAAATGGCCTCTCACTTTATTGTAAAGATCAAGGTTTTCTGACCAACACGCCTTCCGCTTGCTTTCCCCCACCTCAGAATTCCTCCACTTCGCTCTTGCCTCCTCTGTCAGCCCGAACAGGTGTTGCTTTTCTTGAATCTTCTGATCCGTAGTCAGACGCGTTGTCCATTGCACCACTGGCCCCCCTCGGGTGTTGCTTTTCTGTCCACAGGTAACCCACTCACCTGTGCCCGGGATCTCATTCCTTCCATCGCCTTCCTTAATTCACCACCGGTTCTTCACACCAGGACTTTCTCTTTCTAGCTTCTCTTTTGTCTATTGATGATGAATTGATCTATATTACAGGATTCATTCAAATCTGTGTCCTCATAAACAAAACACTTTGTCTCTGCCCCTTGAAACGCAGCTCTGCCGCTTTCTTTGATTTCACTGTGAGACGTTTCCTTCTGGGAGAAGTCACCTGTGCATTCTGTCTTTATTCCTCTACTGCCTGATCCCTTGTCAAACACACTGTAAGTCTCCTTTGGCCCCCAGACTCCTCCACAAATGTTCAGAGCTAAGATTCTGGCTCATTACCTAGCAGGCAGCAACGTGGAGGTGGGAAAAGCAGAGAAAAACTGGAGGTGGGGAAACCTGTCAGTGACGATCATAAGCTGAAGAAAGCAAGGAGCAGTGACGATCTGCCTTGGGGTGTGTGTTGGGTGTCAGCACAGGAGAGCCGGGCTGTAGAAAACACTGCGGGCAGCAAACCTATAGGAGCTCCCTACTGATGGGTGCGGTGTTTCAAGCCTGAGTGTTCAAGGAGACAACAAACACAGGGACCACAGGAGGAGAATGTGAGGGCAGGTGGGGTGCAGTTAATGATAAGGTTAATTGTAGACATGTTGAATTTACGAGGACAGTCGGGTGATGGAGACCAAAGTTAGAAATCTGGGTCTAGGGGTTGAGAAAGAGATGAGTACAAGATACAGACTTTGAAGTCAACTGCCCTCTAGGAAGGGCATCTTTATTTTTTATTTTTTTTTAAGATTTTTTTTTTTTAATGTGGACCATTTTTAAAATCTTTATTGAATTTGCTACAATATCGCTTCGGTTTTATGTCTTGGCTTTTTTGGCCATGAGGCATTTGGGATCTTAGCTCCCCTGACCAGGGATCGAACCTGCACCCCCTGCATTGGAAGGTGAAGTCCTAACCAATGGACCGCCAGGGAAGTCCTGGAAGAGCGTCTTTAAACCATAGCCGTTAGTTTCCTGAAGAGGAAGGTACGTAGGGCTAGAGAGAAGATGACCTAGGACAGAGCTTTAGAGGAAGAATTCCGCATTTCAGGACAGATGGAGAAGGCCCCAAGGGAGAAGGAGAAGGAGAAATCCAGGATCCTGGAAACCAGGACTAATTTCCCAAGGGGGAAGCACTGTCATCAGACTTAAATGATGTGGAGAATGTGGGGAGCCCCTGACCAAACATCTGAGGTGGGCTGAGCACTGTTTTAGGAAGTCGAGTAGAGATTCAGCAGTGGACAGCCAGTGCTGTTCCTGCCTGCAGGGAGCGCACATCCGAGTGACAGTGGCAGCAAACTAACAGAGAATTACAGTTCCATCTGCTGACAGCTGTAATGAGGAGTGTCCTGTGTCCAGTGTCAGGTGGGTGGGTTTGGTGACCTGTCCGCCCACCGTGACCGGGGGTGGAATTGGTGGCCTGCGTCTCAGTTGTGTCTCATCCTCTCATCCGCCGGGGAATCTGCGGCACGTGATTCATCCGCTCTCCGCTTGAATTTCCTCGTTTGTGGTAAAAAAGTATGATGATAATAACTATCTCTGCTTCCTAGGTTTATGGTGAGGATTGAATATGTTAAAACATGTAATATGACAACATGTAGGAAGCCCGTGATTATCAACCACCAAGCTTCTGTGGTGCTTCATCTGTGCCAGATGCTGCTTTACCCCTCCTAGCAGCCTTAGGAAACAGGTAGCGTTATCACCTGCATTCTTACAGGCAAGGAAACCAAAGCACAGAGAGGTGAAGCAACCTCCTTAAAGTCACACAGCTAAACATGGTCGTTTAGTCATCTACTCTTCATCCTGTTGGTGAGGGAGGAGTTCCTGCCCTAGGGTTATGGGCATGGTCAAGCACATGACCCCTGCCATCGGACAGATGGGACAGACGGGTTTATCTGTCACGTATTCTCCCAACTGGGGGAGGACACTGTCCGCCTTGCAGAGCCCACAGGGCTTTGAGAACAGAGTGAGCAGGTGAGGCCTGGGGAGACGGGCTTTGTAGGAGCGAGAGGGTGAGGTGGCCCTAGGTTTCCGAGGGAGGATGGGCTGGCCGGGAACAGACACCCCTACTCAGGGTTAACCAGGGTCCCCATGGTAAGAAGTGTTGTTTGGCTGGGGGACCTTTCCTGCTGGAGCGACGGGGAAGGGCGTTTGTGGTTTGGCCATTAGAAGCCCTCCTGATTTTATCAGATATCAAGGCAGCACTGAATCCTGAACCCTAATTCCAGGCCTGATACCCAGTGATCCAGCGGGGATGGCGACCCAGACATCTGGGTCTAGGTTCGTCTAGAACCTGGGTCTATGCTCGTCTCCGCTCTGCTGCGTCCCCTAACATTTAGACAAAGTGGTGGTTTCTCGATCATGACTCATGCTCTGCATCTCTGCCCTGTTGCTCCTGCCTCTTTGCCTGGAACTCGCTCTTGATTCTAAACTCTGCCTGTTGAAATCCTGCCTGTCCACCATCTCAAATGAAGCTTTTGCTCTCAATCGGATGTGGCCCCTCTTTCATCTCCGGGTAGCACTGCATAGTGGGAAGGCTTGGACTTTGAATCCAGGAAACCATGGTTCAGTTTCTGGCTTTGCTATTTATTTGCTACATAATCTTGGGGAAATAAATTAAACTTGATTAGCCTTAGTTGGCCCATTTCTCAAGTAGGGATAATAATATCTCTTTGAAATGGTATTATAAGACCATTAATAAAAATACATGCAGTGCTCACATAATAGATATAAATTTAATATAAATTAGAAGGCACACAGTAAATATACATTTCCTTCTCTTAAATTACTTTGTATCTGTACTGACCCCTGTATATTATGCTTTACACTGTAATTATTTGTGTGTCTATTTTATTCACCTTCTACTAGACCATGAATTTGAAGAGAGATGGTATTTTCTTCTTCTCTCTTTTTATCCCTGTCCTGGTTGTTTTCTGCTCACCATCTTCAGCACGTGATATTTTTTATCAACAGTGGAAGGAAATCTCAGCATGTGCTGATCTGCAAATTAGGACCATGCCTGGTGCCTCTCATGCACACAGTTGCTTTAACTGCTGATAATTATTCCTAGAGTAAGCATACCTGGGAGAGGTAGCATAATAATATCAATTTATATTATATAAATCTATATTAGGGTGAAACCAACTGATGTAGCCAATCCAAACTTTGAACATTAGGTTCAATGGGGATACAGTGTTCAAAACTTGAAGAGGAACGGAAGTGAGGAGGAAGAAGAAAAACAGGTGTCTGAAGATGAGTCCTGGAGCATCCAAGGCAAAATTGGCCTCTTTATTATTTTTAACGCATAGATTTGCAAATGGGGAGAAAATAAATCTTAAACACACTGTGCTATTTGCCCATAAAATGTGTGATAAGGAAGAAATATGAAACTGTCACGGGAAAGAGATGTTGAATTTTCTAAGGATTTAAGAAGATTTGTGCCACCTCGTCTATTCCTCATTAATGTATTTGATGGAGAACTGGATGTGTTGATTGGTAGAGAGAATAGAAGACAGAAGTCAGGGCTTATTATCTTTTTTTCTCACTCCTCCCTGATAAATTGTATGACATGCAGTAAACAAGGCATCTCACAGCTTTTTCTTTTCGTTTTTATGAATAAAATAAGAGAGACAGCAGTGGCCTATGTCACAACGGGAGAAGCTTGATAAAAGTGGGCAGCTGGTTTTGAGGTCACTGAATGCTTGTCTCCAAATAAGTACAAAATGGGGAGGAATTTCTTCCCTGTGAATCCACACCTCCAGAGGGGAGGGAAGGATCATTTGGCAGCTACGTTCCTTGGCCAGTGCATTAGCTCAGTAGTAAGTAATGCTAACTGTTTTGGAGCCTTACTTAAGAAATCTCAAATGTCAGGAAAACTACACAATTGAAAGTGATGACTGAAGCCTGAGGGGACTCAAACCGTTTCTGGAGTCCATTGCTTCCCATCCAGCCAAGTTATCCTTCTTTCCGCCGTGTGAGATTGTTGCTCAATATGCTCTAAGTGCCTTGGGTATCATTTGTCCAATTTTCTACCCAACACTTCCATAAGTTCATGTTAAAAACTTGCTTTCAACAAGCTAAGATACTTGAGAAATCACCGAAGCCACCTGAAATCCTGTTTGAAACAGATTTAAGTGTCTCACTAAATAAATATATAAATGAAACTGTCTGCTGACATAATTTGCTACCTGTTGAGTTACTATCATTTTAATGATTAGCAAGGGTTTTTTCACTTCTTCTATTCTATTTGCTAGTGACAAAGAAAGAGCTAGGAACATTTGAATTAATTGTGCAGATGCGTTAGTATTAATCTTTATAGAAGTTGGTACGTTCCTTAATATCAGGAAAGCTTTTTCCATGGCTGTATGTGGAGTTATAATACTTGACAGGAAAATGTAGTAAGATAATAGACCAAGAAAAATATATTTGAATGATAGCAAATAAAATTTAAATGAGGCTTAACACAAGGCATTTCCCTCTGATAGATAAGACCTGCAGTTTTTGAACCTTATTTACAGTCTAGCCAGACTGTGATAGAAACAGAAAAGAGGGATTGGGATGGAGGTGGAGAGTTTTGAGTTTTTAACCTTTTTACTTTTCCTGCAGAAGGGAAGTACCTAACATTTAGAGTTGTAAGTGGAATTTTGAGGAGGTTTATCGAGAGTCTTCAAAATCATTTTTCTAGAACCATTTCTAAGATGAGGATCAGCAGCTATCTTGTTTGACTGATGTAATCAGGAGAAGAGGGCTGCAGGCATGACAGAGGGAAATGACCTGCATTTATATGCTGAGCTGGGGGATGGTGCACGATCCCTGTGCATTAAGAGATACTTTGGACAACAATCTTAATTTAAGCCTGACCCAAGTCCAGCAGCAGCCAGCAAATTATATGCTTGGAAATTCTCTCGGCTGAGAAGTGTCTATGTGCTATAACTTTTATAGCAAGTCTCTTCTCCAAGCTTAATATTCTTTTTTTTTTTTTTTTTTAATTTTATTTTTGGCTGTGTTGGGTCTTCGTTTCTGTGCGATGGCTTTCTCTAGTTGCGGTGAGCGGGGGCCACTCTTCATCACGGTGCGCGGGCCTCTCACTGTCGCGGCCTCTCTTGTTGGGGAGCACAGGCTCCAGACGTGCAGGCTCAGTAGTTGTGGCTCACGGGCCCAGTTCCTCCCCGGCATGTGGGATCTTCCCAGACTAGGGCTCGAACCCGTGTCCCCTGCATTGGCAGGCAGATTCTCAACCACTGCGCCACCAGGGAAGCCCCAAGCTTAGTATTCTTTTGCTATTAAAACTGCTGGTGAAGATGCGGTTAATCTAATGTTCTGATTAACACCAATCACGAGTTGCCAGTTTTCACATAGGGAACAGTGTTAGTAGCTGAGAATGAAAATTGTGTGCTAAGCATCCTAATGAATGTTCATCATAAACATAGTTATATTTTCAGAAGGAGAAATGTTGAAAAATTAGGTAGTCATAATTACAGAACCTGTGTTTCTCTGGCATATAAAAGAACCAAACGTTAACAGGGTTAACACCAGCGTGCGAAACTGAATTTGACTGGTGTTTGAGGCCAAGCCATGAGGCAGGGGCTATGCCTGTATGCATCTTTGGGTCCCCAGGGCCTTCACGCTACACTGGCAAATAGCAGGGGCTCCATCAATGATTGCTAAGCAGCATAAATAATTTTAAATCTTAGAAAACCCCAACCCCAATTATTGGCCAGATTCTAGCCAATAATTCCAACCACGTTTCCTACGAAATATTTTATTCATGCACATTTCAATACGCGTTTCAATGGACTAGTTTGAATTTTGTCTCTTTTTGACACTGTATTTATGATGCCTTTGAATCAGTTATTTTGTTCCTAAAAAAAAACACGAGAAAATCAGTATTTCATGAGTGAACATGTCTATATGCTGAATCCAAAGGATGCAACATCCAACTGCCAAGGTTACAAACTTGTAGGATAACATGGAACCATCCAGCACACAGGGTCATCCCACAGCTGACGTTGCCACAGGCCTAGAAGGATGCTTGTCCTCTAGAGTCATTCATGGGCCCAAGGTCACGCCTATGAGGTCATTACTAATAATTGACACCCAGAAGCTTTCCCTCCTGCTGTCAATCAGTTTTGGCTGTGCAACAATGAGTGCCCAAGTATCTTACATGAACAAAGTGGTCCAGATTCTTTTTTTAAAAGAAAAACAGTGGCCTGGCCACTGAAGTATATGTTGGGCATTTTATCAAACACCCAACAAACAACTCTACTTTTAAGAAAAACTCCCAGATTTCTTAGTTTGTAGTAAAGGCAGCATCTTTTTTTGCAGCCGCTATTGTATGATTTTGAGAAGAGAGTTGAGGAGGTATAAACTTGGTGAGGGCAGGAATTCTTCCTGTTTTGCTCACTGCTGTGTTCTCAGCGGCTCACAGAGTGCCAGACACACAGCAGATGCTCAAACAATATTTGTTGAATGAATGTTAGATGGGGTGAGAGAAATGTGACGATAGGTCTGGGTATATGGCTGTGTCGTCGGCACTTTGATATTTTTTCCACTGTCTTTTCTCGAATCTTTTAAACCTGTTTTTAATATACCTTATACGTGTCACGCCCTATGTACTTACTAGGCGCTGTATGGCACACAACAATCAGTAAGAAGGTTTGAAGTTTTTAGAGTATTTCTTCATTACTCTTTGTTAATTTGCTTGTTTATTCACGTAACAAACATTGTGGTTCCTTTCACAAGGAATGGATGACTATTGAGCTTTGTTCCTGAAAATAGCCCTGTTTCAAAGGTTATCCTCTAATGTACCTTGTAGTTTAGAAGCAAAGGCTGAGCAGTTAAAAGTAGTAAGAAGAATCTAAACTGATCAAAAAGGGGTAATAATATGGACCATTAATCCCTAAAAGTAGAGTATTCCGCTGAGGAGTATTAAATTGGAGAAAGAACAGGTCTAATAAATATCGCCTTAGAGACTGTCAGAGAAAAGTAGCTGAGACCAAATTGGCTAAAGGAAGATTTAGTCATAAGATCTTTTGAGAATAAAAAGTTTGAAGGGATAATATAAAAATAGAACTATTAACTGACTTCATTGCTCTAGCTAATGTAAATAGTTATTAGGTTATGTGACCTGGAGCCCAGGAAAATAAACTCTTTTAGTCTTAAAGCTTCAGATTACCTAGATGCCTTAATACACGTGGAAGCTTTAACACATTTGACTTAAGCAACATCAAATACTCCTTAATGAATATAAACCGTTCAGGAAGAAAACATGAATCCTAATAGATTCCAATTGAAATCTATTAGGATTAGAAGGATTCCAATTTGAAATTGGAAGGAATGTTAAAGTCATTTTGTCTAAATTTCCTATCTTCTAGAAAGGAAATTGAGGTCAAGAGAGGTCAGGTGACATTCAGTGTCACACAATTAGGGTACCTAACTTCTACTATAGTATTCTTCACACTCTACAGCCTTACTTCCACTGGACATTAGTAAAATTATCTTCCTGGTACAAAGCAATCTTGCTGGATTTTTGAGTGGTCTGGGTTAACTAAATGAGTTCAGCATATTTCCATACAGACTCTCAAGACTATAGCTCCCCCAAACACAGAATCCACTGAAATCTACCAGGACTCTACCGCCTGATGGTATTTGTTTGAATGCAACAAAATATGTCTAGTTTGGTAATTATCTGAATTTAAATTCAGATGGCCCTTTAGTACATTATTGGTGGCAAATCAGTAGGAGGAAATCCAGCTTTAGTAACCACATGCTCCTCATCCTTCAGTCCCAAAGCATATTTATTCTCATTTATTTCATTTGGGGAAGCACATTACGGATGAGGAAACTGAGGCCCACGGGAGGTTTGGAGTCATTTGAATGGCAGAACTGTCGTGTAAATTCTAGTCTGCAGCCGCCTCCTGGGATGGTTCATTTTACATGTCAACTTGGCTGTGGTGCCCAGTTGTTTGATTCAACAGACGTCTAGGCGTTGCTGTGAAGGTAGTTTTTAGATCACCATTTAAATCAGCAGCCTTTGGGTAAAGCCGATTACCTTCCTTAGTGTGGGTGCTCCTCATTAGTTGAAGACCTTAAGAGAAAAGACTGCAGTTTCCCAAAGAAGAAAGAATTCTTTTCAAGACGACAACACAGAAGACTTGCCTAAATGTCCAGCCCGTTGCCTTGTAGAATTCAGACTCAAGATTACAGTATTAACACTTCCCTGAACTTCTAGCCTGATGGCCTGATCTATGGATTTTGGGGTAGCCAGCTCCCACAATCATATGTGCTGGTTCATTAAAATCTGTCTGTCTGTCTGTCTATCTATCTATCTATCTATCTATCTATCTATCTATCTATCTATCTATCTATCTATCATCTCTCTCTGTCTCCCTGCCTACCTCTGAGTGGTTCTGTTTCTCTGGAAAGACCTAATACATTTCCTTCCATGCTCTTCTGTAGACTTTCGGCTGTACTAAAGCCGGACTTTTGAGTGAGTGGAAAACAACCACTTCTGTGGGCCAGGAGCCTGGGGGGCCACGTGAGAGACTAACCGTGGAGCCGTCCACCCCATCCGAGAGAAGGGCATTCAGAGAGGCCATGCATGACAAAGGGGTCAGGGCCGCGTGGCCTGGAGTCCTGTAGGTCCATGACGGATGCAGCTGCCCATGCCCGTGGGAGGAGCGGCATCAGGAGAGAAGTCACTGGCGCGCCCCCCATGAAGGCCTTCAAAATAAAGAGGACTTCAGAGCGAGACCATCGGTCTCAAGGAAGGGCATCTTCGGGAGAAGCAGCTCTGCATGCTTATAGAGTTAAAACAGAAGCGCTTTGGAAGATTGTTTGCTGGGTGCCTTTTGAAAAGGACAAAACATATATCTTCCTCTTATTCGTAGTAAAACATCAACACTTTCTTGAATGGGGAAGAATTTAGATTCTGAACGAAATGCTTTAATGAGGCACAGATAATAGGTGTGAATTGAAACTAATTGGTGTTTCAGATCACTGAGCTGGTTGAAAAACCGTTTGTGATGAGGTCTGTATAAGTTAACAGTCGCTTCTAAATGCCTAATTAGACATCGTTCTGTCCCTAGTGAGAATTAAAAAAATGTATTGTCACTCATTGCACTATACTTAACCCAGTGATTAAAGTGGGCAATCTAAACAGATTTAGCTCTTGTGTGTGGCAAAAGCTTCCCCCTCCCCGCCCCCCGCCCACACCGTGTCCCCCAGCAGGCTGATGTAGGTAGCCCTCGGACAATGACACATTGTGTCCCATACAGATGGGAATACGGCCTTGAGGTGAACACGAATAATGGGCTAATGTGAGAAAAAGCCACGAGATTCTTGTCGAACAAAAAGGAAAAATAAAGAGACAAGGTGAGAGGTGGCCCGATCTTGGTTGATTTTTTTTTCTATCCCGAGAATAATAATTACAAGGGTATCTATCAACAAGAGGATTTTAAAAATTATGTTATTGATATTTGGGCTCTAAAAGATTAAGGGTAAAAGTGTTTGCAAATAATTATATTCAGAAGAGATCAAGATTTAATACTTGTAATTTCATTTTACTATTGGTAGAAGCCCACAGGAATCCAATGAAAAGGGCATTAAGGGGACAGTGTGACAGACGGAGGCCTGGACAGGGGTCGGGTGTTCTCCTGGGGCCATTGCCTGCGGAATCATTTTCTGGCCTTAGGGACTGAGGAGCTATTCTGGAAATTAAGTAATTCTTAAGGAGAGTGTCCGGGAGGTACCTTCTGCAAGGTGAAGAGGGTCTGATGAGACATCTGCTTCTCCCTTCACTCCTCCCCTCCTTCCCTCCCTTCTTCCCACTGCAGTTCAATGTCTTGGGATAAAGCAAGCAGTAACTATATGGTTTTACACCAAAGCTGCATAACAGCTAAAGGGAAAAATGTTATTTCTATAATTAGCTTCCCTAAACGTTTGCAGAGTAGTTGATCTGACTACTTTAGCATAAGGCAAAGGAAGATATTTTTAAGGAAAGATTTTTTTCCTTATAATTCTAGAAGATGAACAACAAACTAAAACCAACCCCATAAACATTAAAGGAAAAAAAAAAAAAAAGAATGGTTTAGATTACATATATAGCTGGGAAAAACTCTCAGGGTTTTTGTGGAACTCTTTATTCTGTGTGGAAGCATCATTTGATGATGTATGTGATAACGAATTGCTTCTTAGAGAGGGAAGCTTAGAGGAACGGAGAAGGCCACTGGCCAGAAGGCAGGAGACGGTGGAAAAGAACAAGGATGAAGAAAGAACAGAAAGAAGGCTTAATCAGTTGCCATGAATTGTATGTGTCTTGATCGTATTCCACTTTCCTCCTTATTTCTACTCCCTGGAAGCCACAGTGGAGGTGACAAGTCAGGGCACTCAGGAGGGTTAAGATATAATATTTAGGTACTATGGCTATAAAATACGTTTATATAGATTTGTACGTTTGTACCTTATATATGTATTTATGTGTCTTTTGTGGATAACGTACTTAAGTTTGTATATTCGTGGTTTATATGATCTAGTTGTTTTTGCTTATTATACTCTTGTAGTTCTTACCATTCTTTAGAAATGCAGATTTTTGTAATTTAGCTAATATGTATTGTTAAACCTACAAAGGATTGGAAACTTCTCTTTTTTTTTTTTTTTAAAGATTTATTGATTGATTGATTGATTGATTGATTGCTATGTTGGGTCTTCGTTTCTGTGCTAGGGCTTTCTCTAGTTGCGGCAAGCGGGGGCCACTCTTCATCGCGGTGCGTGGGCCTCTCACTATCGTGGCCTCTCTTGTTGCGGAGCACAGGCTCCAGACGCACAGGCTCAGCAGTTGTGGCTCACGGGCCCAGCTGCTCCGTGGCACGTGGGATCCTCCCAGACCAGAGCTCGAACCCGTATCCCCTGCATTAGCAGGCAGATTCTCAACCACTGCGCCACCAGGGAAGCCCTGGAAACTTCTTAATGGCATTTCCTTCCCTTATTCCTCTAAGTAATCATTTGCCGCAAACAACACTCCTGGTTTCTTATATGTTATTTGCACTGATATCTGTTGAGTGATACCAGTTGGTCAATAACGTTCCCGGGTCCCGAGGCCACATTTTCTTACAGTCGACCTCAGGCTGCACCAATTTGTTTTCCTTCCGAATTGGATTATGACGTAGGTGCTTTGGACATTTCTACCTTTATTGACCGTAGCTGGGTCAGCCCGGCCCTGCCCAGATGCTTTAAGCCAGTGGGCATCGGGTGTGTGTTTTGTGAGAAGGGTCAAATCCTTCTAATTTAAGCCCACATTGCTTGAACAAAGACTCTCGCCTGAATTTCGACTGAATTTCTTCGGAAACTTCATTTCCTTCTCCTCCCCGCCCCCTGCGCCCACCCCACACTCTAAATTACACTGCAAGTCCCCAGGGAAGTCCGATTCTCCCACTGCCCCACGCCCAGGAGAGCGGGACACGGCCTTGCTCAGACAGGTCACTGGTTACGGGCAAGGCAGGAAGAGCACGGGATCCCGTGTGGAGAATGGGTCCACCTGTCCTCGGCGAGCTCGGTTCTCCCACTTTACCTTTGCTTTGCAGAAACCTGAAAGCTCTGACCTCACCCCCTTCCAGCCTCAGGTTCCCCAGCACTGGGCAGGCTGCTGTTGCCTTGAAGTGAAAAGCAGTCTGGAGATACTGTAACCGAAAGTAGGGTCCGGCTGCTTTTTGCTCAAAAGCCAATAAAGAGGCCAGGTTGGTGGAAAGGAAAGTTTGCTTTATTTTGAAGGCCGGCAGTTGGGGAGGGGAAGGCGACTCGTGACCGAAGGCCGACTCCCCCGCGCTGACAATCAGGGGGCAACAGGCGGAGGGAGGGGCTCCACGCAGAAACAGCACAGGCAGCTCCGACCATCATCTTGACATCGGTCACTGGTGGCCTGACCAGCGTCATCTTGATTGTTTTAGGTACAGTTAGTCTTCAGTTCCAGGGTCGGCTTGTTCTCATTTCCTTGAGGCCAGTTCTCAGAATTGTGGCAGCTTGTGTCATGGCTACAGTCTGGTCATCGTGTAGTTAACTTCTTCCACCTGATGGGGGTTTCCGTGTCTGTAGTCAGCTCACAGGATATGGCTCAGAATATTATCTGCAGCCCTTGAGGAGGAGCTAAAGGTCCTTGACTTTGCTTACTGACTCAACTGTTATTGTTTTGTCCTGTTTGACTGCTTTTCTTTGTTTCTTCATTTTCACACTTTTCTGATTAAACTTATTCTTTGGCTAAAGTTTTTCCATGGACAAAAGGCAGGCTGAGGACACAGGGGGCATAGACCATACGGCCCTGCTCCATTTCAGTATGATTATCTTTTAAACAGCTTTAAGATATTCGTATACAGACAGTAACACAGTTTCCCCAACAAAAACCACAATAAATAAAGAGCTCAAAGGGTGAGATCAACCATACTGGGAGTTAAGTCCTGGAAGACAGCATTGATTTTATTTCTTTTGTATTTTACACACTTGGTAGAGGGTGTGAAGTGTTTAAATATCTCCTGCTGAGTCAGGGAAATGGGTACATGATGACACAGCCTGGCTACACTCACCTGAGAAGGATTCACACTTTCGAGTCCCCATCTCTTAACTTTTCACTTTCCTCTTGTCCCTTTTTGCTCTTGACTTTCCCAGCTGCTGGCATTTATTCTCTCATTTCTAACTTCTTGCTTTTTCAGTGTTGTATATTCTTTGATGGTTTCCCTTCCTGTATGATCTGCGTCCTGTGGGATCTTGCTCCAGATTAGATGAAGAGTTGAGCAGGTTTAATAAATCATCAAAATAAAAATATTTGCAGCAAGTATGCCACAGTTTGACTCTATGACTATCACTACCCAGCTGGAGAGATAATTCAAATGTTAAAAGAGCTGTGTTAAGTAAACACCTTTGTAACTCTTGAACATTTTCATAAATTTTTTTTTTTTAGAATGGGTGGATGATGAAGCAGATATGGAAGAATTACAAATTACAAAATTACCAACAAATAATAAAAATTACTTCTTGTATATTTTGTTTATAATTTTTGAACACTTTTTATTCAGATACTATAATACCTAGAGATTTTCATTACAAATCTCTAAACATGTTTAATTTCTAAACGTGAATTTATAAATCTCTAAACATGAAAGATTTGCTCTTTAAACTTATAAATGATCATTTCAGACATATTTATCTAAGAAGGAAAAACCTAAAATATATAGTAATAGTACTTAGAATTTTAATATTATAGAAAATCTCTCATATCTTTAAGGATGTTAGAGATAAAGGGCTAAGATGGCATTTTAAACCATAATGTAAAATAAACTATAACTATTCTATGGTTGTCAATGTCTTATCCTGCTGGTTTTAATAATGTGAAACAGATTTCATGATAATAAAGCCCATATGAAGAGCATTTTAAAAAATGAAAAGATCAAGACAAATCAAGTCAGTCTACTCACCCTTTTATATATACTATAATACTTAGGCTGGTTAAAAATGGTACAGTAGGGTAGAAGTTCTTATAAAATGGAAAATAATTCCTATCCATTACTAATTGTTCCTTAGCAAACAATTTAGGATATTAGGTTTTCAAAATCATTAAATCAAAATGACATTGAAAAATTGGTGTAGGCATCCTGAAGCTATGTAAAAATCATTCCTATTTTTTAAGGTTTAAACTCATGGGGAGAGTTGAGATTCATACATGAAAACTTCACATACAAAAGTAATGGAGCAGGCCACTTTATCTCTGGTTGTGTTCAAGTAAACACTTATGCATGCTTTGAACAAAGTACTTGATGTGTAATAAATGGAGACTAATATTAAAAAATTAAATAGGCCCCCAAATAAATGATGCCAAGGTATGAAGCTGTTTTTTTTTCCTTTTGATAGCTTCCTTTGCCGATTCTATAGCTTCTGCCCTTCCTCAAGGCTGAAACTAGAACATTCCTATCCAAGCATGACATATATCTCTCCATATAGTGAGGACTGCTTCCATGTCCCTTGTTAAATCTGTGTAACTTCTATAAATTTTTTATACCATATTAGTTATTTCATGATTTGAGTTACTCTTGTGAATGCAATTTTTCTTCCCTTATATTTTCTAATTGGTTTCTTCCTGGGAAACTATTGATCTTTGTTATCCTGTACATCTAGGTTTGCTTCTCCGTTTTTTTGTTTTTTTTTTTCTTTTGGCCTGAGTTGATCATTCTGATGAGAAGGTGGATTTGAACTGATTTGTAAGCCTATCTTTTAGTTTTGTGGGTGAGCACACATTTTTCCCTTCATAGCCATCCCTGACCTACAGCTGCAAAGCATAGGCCTGGTATCTCTAATGCAGGAAGCTTTTCAGAAGGAAAATCACAGGTATTGCTTGATTCCACAGTTTTCTTTCTTCTCTCATCTCCTGCAAGCTCACCCCATCCCATGTGGTATGTAAATAAATGATGAGTTTTATGTTTTTCTCTTGTTTCTTTCTCCAGCCTCATCTACCAGGCTAGAGTGCACGTAGCATTAGGGCCTTCCTAGCTGTGCTGTTCTGTGCTCATGTGTCAGGGAAGGTACGTATGGGTTCCAAATAAACTGATTCAGTTTAAGTGGTTTTATATCTTCCTAATGGTCCTGTGAGTTCAAATCCTTGTCAGTTTTTTTATGTCATTGGAGATTAATTGTGGGAGACAGATAATGGCACCCAAAGATGGCCAAATCTAATCCCTGGAACCTGGGAATGTGTTACCATATGGCAAAAGGGACTTTGCAGATGTGATTAAAGGTATGGACCTTGAAATAGGGAGATTATTTTGGGTTATCAGGGTGGGCCCATCTGGTCACAGGAGTCCTTAAAAGGACAGAACTTTCTTGGCTGTGGTCAGAGAGAGAGATGTGATGATACAAGCAGGATCAGAAAAAACAAACACACTGATTTATTGATATTAGTTTGTTTAGGCTGCTGTAACAATATACCACAGACTGGGTAGCTTAAACAACAGAAATTTATTTTCTCACAGTTCTGGAGGCCAGAAGTTCAGGGTCAAGGTCCATCAGGGTGGGGTTCTTGTGAAAGCCCTCTCCCTGGCTTACAGCCTCTCACTGTGTCTTCCCAAGACAGAGAGACAGAAAGAGAGAGACAAAGAAAGAGAGAGAGAGAGAGACCAAGCTCTGGTATCTCTTCTTATGAGGATACTAATCCTATTGGATCATGGCCTCAACCTTGTAACCTCATTTAACCTTAATTACCTCCTGAAGGCCCTATCTCTAAATACAGACACATTGGGGGTCAGGACTTCCATATGTGAGTTTTATGAGGTGACATAATTCAGTCCATAGCAATTGATTTTACAGTTTTTAAAAGTTGCTTTTTCGCCATCTCAGTGTAGCATATATTTGTGTTTCATGAAGGCGGCATAAGAGTAGTTAGTACTTGTGATAATATCTTTACTGTATTTATCCTTTTTGTTCTTTTTATATTTACTGTGTTTATCCTTTTTCTCTTAAAAATAATTTTAGTCTTACAGAAAACGTATTGAAATTTTTAATTTTAAAAATATTTTTTGTTTTATCATTTTATATTTTACTGTTTTTATCCCTTTTCTTTTAAAATAGCTTTAGACTTAACAGGAAATTTATAGAAATAGTGCAGATGTCCGCTATGTCAACATCTTACGTAACCATGGTACGATGACCAAACTCAGGAAATCAATGAGGATACAATACTGTTAGCTAAATTACAGGCCGTATTAGAATTTCACCAATTTTTCACGTAATGTCTGTTTTCTGCTCCAGGATCCAATCTGGGATCCCATATTGCGTTTAGTCGTTAATCTACTCTAAATTGTGAGCGTTTCTCAGTTTCCTTGTCTTTCACATCCCTGACACTTTCATGGAGTACTGATCAATTATTTTGTTTAATGTTTTAAGTTTGGGTTTGTTGTTCCTTTTATTTTTAAGGGAGGGACCTCAGTGTTTATGCCACTTTCTGATTAGATTCTAGTTTACACCTGGCCAGAGATTGGGGTATCCATAGAAGACCTGATGTTCTCTTTGCTCAAATGGTCATTTTGTATCTTTGAAGACTTCTAGATGGAGTGTCAGTAGACACTTTTTGCTTTTTACAAGTTTGATCCTCATATGAGGACTCCTTACAATTCTACTAGTCTATCCAAAAGTCTCTAAGCAAATTCAAAACAGCTGGAAATAACTGCATGCCTAAAGCAGAGAAATTGCTTCAGTGAGTTGACCAAACCTGGGTCTGATTAGTATATGCCTGCCTCTCGGAAGACGGTGATCTGGGAGCTGGGGTGCAATAATAATGGCTAATAAGAGCAAACATTATTTAGTAATTACTGTGTGCCAGGAATTGTGCTAAATGCTTTGCACAAATGATCTAATTTATTCCTCACGACCACCCCTTGAGGTGGGTAGGAAATCACAGACCTGAGCAGTTTAACTTGCTTATGATCATGTAGCTTGGAGAGTACTGAAATCTGGGACAGAGACAATTTGTTGGTGAATAAACAGGAGCAGAAATACTGCTGCATAAGCTGGTTATCAGAAGAGGATAGATTGGAAGATGGAGTTAGGTGCCCAGTAACTGGATGAGGAAATGGAAGAAGACAACCTAGTCAAAGACACGAGCTGAAGGATTCCATAGCAATTATCCAGGGTAAGAAACTTCTTCCAAATTGAGATCTTCCTGCATGATTTTTCTACCAGATAAAGAACGAGCCTTAGCTTAATTCTTTACCAAACAGCCCATTCTATTTTGGGACAACTGTGACTGTTGGTCTTTTTCCTCCTTCTGGGCTAAAACCTGGTTGGTCCTAGTTAAGCTGTCTGGAGTTAACAAGATAAATATAATGTGTCTTTCACTCGACAGTCCTTCAGGTATTTGAGGATAGCAGTAATGTTCACCTCCAGTCTTTTTGTTTCTATTTGCATGTTCCTGAACTATTCTTCGTATGATTAATAGTCCTCTTACCAGCCGGGTTTCTATTATTTGGTTAGAGGTGGACGAATACTGGAAGACTATTCAAATTTGAATTTGACATGAAAAGCAAATGAAAGTCATTGTAGAATGAAGGCAACTTAGATGTCAGGAAAAGAGAACTACAGGGCCAGCATTAAGTAGCCAGTTGAGGGTGGGAACATAATCCACCGGAGCATCTTGTGTGTACAGTAACAGTCTGGAAAAACTCAGCATAATATCATTTTGATAATTATTCCTTTTAAGATTTCCCTTAGAAGAACACGTAACTTAGATTTCCTGAGTACATAATCTGGAGCACATCTGAACATTTATAAACTGGATTCTGCCTGGTGCTTAAAATGTTTTCCTATTTCGGAGATGTGATTGGCAAATGAGACCTTTATCTTTTGATGCTATCAACTGATATCCTGCAGAAGAAGTTGGATGATGGATTTCTTTTGGAACGCATGATCATTCTGTAATTTTACCTCTCTTCTCTTCTCTTTCTTTACTTGTAACTGAACCCTGAAATGGAACTTAATGTGTCAAATGTACTCTCCATTTGTCCTTTTTTGCACAGCAAACACTATTATTGCAGATGTCCAAATTATAAAGTCTTCTTGAAATTAAAAATAGTTAAAAAAAGAAAATAGCTCTTGCAAATATGTTTTAAAATCTTTGGGGTTGGGGCTTCCCTGGTGGCGCAGTGGTTGAGAATCTGCCTGCCAATGCAGGGGACACGGGTTCGAGCCCTGGTCTGGGAAGATCCCACATGCCGCGGAGCAACTAAGCCCGTGAGCCACAACTACTGAGCCTGCGCATCTGGAGCCTGTGCTCTGCAACAAGAGAGGCCGCGATGAGGCCCGCGCACCGCGATGAAGAGTGACCCCCGCTTGCCGCAACTAGAGAAAGCCCTCGCACAGAAACGAAGACCCAACACAGCCATAAATAAATAAATTAATTAATTAAATTTATTTAAAAAAAAAATCTTTGGGGTTTACTATGTTATTTTAAAATAGTGTCTTTTAGTAGGAAAAACATGACAAATTAATGTCTTTTTGTGTGTGTAATGCTAATTCAATCATCAATGAACGTAAAGGCTAAATACTACCAAGAGTTTGAATCAACTGAAAATCAATCTGAGTCATGCATAATTCTTTTCTAACCTAGAATTCTCTTTGCAGCTACTCTTCAGAGTGTCCTGACATGCTAGTAGTTGCAATAACTTGTGACTATCTCATTTCTCAAGGGCAGTATATAGAAGTTCAAAAAAACTAGTACTGTTTATAAGACAATGAGTTATACCCATCTTTAGAGAAGTGAGGTAGATGCTTTGAAATGTTTTCAAGATTTCGGGAGCCATGATAAAAAGAATCAAAGCAGTTAGATTCTTAAGTCTCCTTAAAATTTACTCATTATTTAACAAAAATAAGACTTGATTAAATAATTTCAAGTCTAATAACCAATAGTTTACTCCATTTGTGTTTGAAAATGGAGAAGTATCTGTATTTATTAATGGAATCTTTACTTACTGGCAAAAATTCTTCAATTTGTTCCCTATGAACTGCATGGATGTCAAAATTTTATTAGTACAGCTAAAATGAAGAGTTCATCTTAGTAATAATATGGTGCAGAAAGAATGAGCATTAGATGTTATATCAATCCTTTGAAAGTTTTATGAAAAATGAGAACGAAGACATGCTCAAGACTGTTAGTTTTTTCTTTTTTTTTTTTTCTGGTGTATTTATTAGCAAGATCAGGTGTCATAGCATTTAAATGAAGAATCTTGCTTTATAAAATTAGGCATTGCTCAAAAAAATGACTTAAGTTTTGGGGTGAAAATAGCAAACTCAGTTAAAATGTTCTGCTGCAATACTTCTAAAATTATTTTTAAGCTGTTTGTTAAGGCACAAAACTGTGATTCTTGAATACTCCGACTTTTCATTGTATCATTTGAGAAATTTAGTTCTAAGAGTTCAGTTTGAAAAAAGCCAGTAAATGTTCCAGCATTGAATTTTCTCCCTTGCTCTTCTCCAGTCACCAAAGTGCTGCTGTAAACAGTTAAGAGCATATTGTCTTCCACAAGGGCCACAGAGCCTTGGGCCAGCCCTGCTTGACGTCACGCACCCGTGTCACTGTCTACACGGGCACTCTGTGCACTCAAATGATGTCCAGTATCTGATTGGGGTGTGGAAGGAAAATATTAGAACATCTGATTTTATTTTTTACTTAGAAATGAAAGAAGTCGAGCCTATTAAATATTAAATATGCTCATTGACACTGATGCCTTCCCTGGCTTATACTAGATGGTGGTTTTTACGTGTAGCATACAATGTGTTGTGAAGGCAGAGTGGGCTCCCACAACATGTTAAGTCCTTTCTTATTTATTTTTGCCAATATAATTTGTAAATAGATTGTTCGTTTCTGACCTGAAATCAATTCTGTTTCCTGATTGACTGAATTTTGGGGCAATGGAAGTGGCAGGAATATGCAAGTAACACGTGGGCTTTGGCCCAGTACATGGACATTATTTAATTTTCAAATGTCACTACAAGGCATTGATAGATGAAATTGTAAGCACTGTATTTGTGTGAAAGAAGCCAACTTTGATTTTTAAAAACCCTCTATAAAACTTGACTATTTTTCTTATTTTATAGATAAAAATTTTATCACTGTCAAAGAAATACATTTCTTAAACTTTAGAAGTGAAGTCATCCTAATGGGAAGTTAACCGGATTAGCCATTTGTTGCTTTTTTTTTTTTTTTAAAAACTTGGTCTTTGTCTAGTTAATTTCTCTCCATCTTATTCTTTCTGTTCTGCTTTTTTTTTTTCATTAATCAAGTCGAACTGCAGTGTTGGGGAGAATGTTAGATTCTTTGTAGATGTATGTATCTTTTTTTTTAAATTTTATTTTTATTTATTTATTTATTTATTTATTTATTTATTTATTTATGGCTGTGTTGGGTCTTCGTTTCTGTGCGAGGGCTTTCTCTAGTTGCGGCAAGTGGGGGCCACTCTTCATCGCGGTGCGCGGGCCTCTCACTATCGTGGCCTCTCTTGTTGCGGAGCACAGGCTCCAGACGTGCAGGCTCAGCAGTTGTGGCTCACGGGCCTAGTCGCTCCGCGGCATGTGGGATCTTCCCAGACCAGGGCTCGAACCCGTGTCCCCTGCACCGGCAAGCAGATTCTCAACCACTGCGCCACCAGGGAAGCCCTAGACGTATGTATTCTATGTGCAGTGGACGTGAGCAGCATATTTTTACCTTTCTTCTGGGGTCGGAGCTGCTCTTTAACTTTGGAAACGTCCTCGTTACTGTTGGGCTGTCAGTCACATATCCCCCAAACCTCCGTCGGTGTCATTGTCTCAGACCTGAGTCTGAGCAGGGCTGCAGACTCAAGCCAGGACTTCTGCTGAAGACAGTAGGAAAGAGGAGCTCTCTAGTTGCTGAAGTCCCTGGCTGCAAGGACCAGGGAAACCTGGAGCTTTCAGTAGCCACCCTTGAACCACGTGAGGAGGCTTGCCCAGAAATGAAGCCAACACCAGGAGCTCCCAGATAAGGAGAGAAAGGGTCCTGATGTTTGAGCCTCTGATGGGTCTCTGCCTGACGCCAGCCACGCTGCGGGATTCTCAGTCCCTTCAACAGTCAGTTCTCCTGTTTTTAGGCTAGTTCGTGTTAGTATGTGTCACTTGCTGCTACAACGTTTCTGAGTTAAATAACATTATACAGGGAAAACCATATGAATTTATGGATTCTACCTGTAAAAATGGCAATTCCATAGAGTTCAACCCAATGTAATAGAAAATTCACGTGGTCAGAAGGCTCCAAAGTCCTCTCTCCACCCATTACTTTGTGTTCTTGGCCTCTTCAAGCCTCAGTTTTCTTTTACTGAAAAGAAAGAGATAACGATCTACCCAACCTTCATACATAGAGATTGTGAAAGCTGATAAAGCGCATGGAAACCTTTGTATAGTATCAGGCTCTATAAAAAAATGTTACCTGTGATTACTGATTGGAAGGTCTGATTCTTGAGGTGTCTTACAGTTCATTCGGGTGATATTTCCAGTAGCACTTAGAGGCAAATGTCTAGAACCGATGGCACACGTGAGACTGTGAAGATGTCAAAGTTTGTCTGAGAATGCTATAAAGCCCTGATTTATGGGAGATAATCTTCTCCACACCTAGGTGGAGAAGGGAGAAACTATTACTCACCGAGTACTTGCCTCTCCGTTGCTTTGAGCCAGGACAATTAATCTCACATCCAACCTCAGAAGATGGGTATTCTCCCTTTAACAGATGGATGCTAAGTGGCTCCATTAAGATCCCAAGTTACAGAGGCAAAAAGCAAGGTCCCAACTCAGGACTGCTCAGTCCCACTTCCCCATGTTGCTATTAGAAAAGCAAAGACCACCTCATTCTTCGTCTGTGGCAGGTCAACTAAGACTCAAGGTAAATTGCTGAGTGGCCTTTGATTGGTTCTAGTATTTCCAGTCATATAGGGAAATCCATTTTCATGTCAGAAATCTCCATAAACCCATAGAAATGTTTAAAGGGTGCAATGCTTTAAAACTGTAATCACTGTCTTTTGAAAAGGCCATTTTGATGCAATGTATATGTGTATATATGTGCATACATACAAACTTACCACCTAAAATGGACACACAGTAAAATCTATGTTTCATAATTAGGACTACATGATACATAACTCAGTCATTAGGATATGAAGGACCTTGAAAAATAAAAATGGTAGAAAACATTGCTTTAAAGAGACTTAATGAGTCCCATTTGGGAGAAATAAAAACAGACAATAAATAAATTGAATAAATACAGACTAAAATCTGGATAGAATTATCTTAAATGAGTTAATAGGTTAATTCAAAATAATATTTTAGGCTTCTAGCCACGGGCTTGCAGATTCACTGTCTGTCCTCAGCATCAGTTTTCTGAATCTGTTCTGTATTTATTTTAGTGGAAATGAGTGAGGAATTAAGACATAACTAAGTTACTTTTCTATGATGCATATGTTGCACCGGTGCCACAAAAACATAGTTTCCTCAAAGTTTAATTTAACAATTGGAGTGTAAGAGTAAAATAAAGTTACTCCCTAGACATAGACAAATATACACATGAGTACACAGATATACATTTTCCTCTCATGAAGCTCTCCCTGGTACTATGGGCAAAGAACAAATTATGTCATCAGGAACAGGATTTGTTTTATAAAATGATTTCTAAGATGAGTAGTTGCTGGAAGATATTCCTCTGGCATTCTCTGATATTTCAAACTCAGACTTAGCAGTCTTAAGAGTCTGCTTTTTATTGTATAAATCAACTTTAGCAATATTCATAAACAGTAAAAGGATGCCAAGATGTGATCATTAAAGACCGTCACATCTTTTAAAAATATTCCCAAGTATATACAATATAACATTTCAGATAAAAATAAGTAGTCTTCTGCTCTGAAAAGAAGAAAAATCTTTATCCACGGAAGAAACATTTCTAGACATTTTTATAAGTTACCTGATATTAACATCATAACTGTATCCTAAGCACTGTTTCTTTTTTTCTTAATATTAATTGGATAACCAGACTGGGAGAAGACATTTGCAGCCTACATAGCAAAGATCATATCCAGAATGTATAAAGGACTCTTACAAGTCAATAAGAAAAAGTTTAAATACCAAGTAGGAAAATAATGGCAAAGGATATAAAAATGATATGAAAGAAGAATCAAACAGAGGAACCGGCCTTTAGGGAGATGCAAGATGAAACTACAATTTCACTTTTTATCCTATTGGCTAATGAGGATGTGGGAAAACAGGAATGCTTATACATCCCTGGTAGAATTGTGAATTAGTCTCATGTCTTTAAAGAGAAACTGAACAGTATGGGAAAAGATCAGTGGTGCCAGCGCTCCATTTTTAGGCGTATCTTCTAGCGAAACTTTCACAGAAATGTTCAAGAAGATGTATAAAATGATGATCACTGGAGCATCGTATACAACAGTAAAAAGTAGACACAACTTGAACATCCTTTTTTTAGTGTAATGGATGAGGAAACTATGTTTTAATCATAAAATAGGATAGTATACAACATATGTAGGGCTAGATCTATGTATAACTATATGGATAAAACGGAAAAACATAATTGTGAAAGAAAGCTACAAAATAAATTAAACAGCATGAAAACATTTATGAGAATTTCAAAACATCGAAGCAATGGTTTACATATATGGCATGTGATTTCTTATACAGTGAGGTACAAAAACAAGCATGGGAATGATACACATTTTCAGATTACAATTTACCTCTGGGGAGAGAGATAAGAAAGGGAGAGGAAGAAGGTCATTGTTTAATTTATAACAATTAATTTAATCTCTTAAAACTAAAAGAGCTGAAGCAAATATTGCAAAATGATAGTATTTGTTTAACGTCTATGGTAGGTCAGTTGTTGTGTGTCACATTTTTGGGTACTTCTCTACAGGTTGAAATATTTTATAATTGAACAGTTAAAAATGGAATTAAATGACTGTGACTTCATGTTGAACGTGCTAAAATACATTGCTTCACCTCTTTTCTATGGCTTCCGCATACTTATCCTCCCAGAGTAAATCCTGAGCACGTCTCGTTTCTGTATGGTTGCACAGGTGAAGGTTTTGCTGCCATTGAATGAGTGCATCAAGGTGGTCCCAGTCTTTAGGGCCCCCTTAGAAAGCTCCTGATCTGTCCACATACGTCAAATGCAAGGGGAGTCCCAAAGCGATAAGTGCAGTGACATGTCTGAAGATCCTGGGCGGGAGGCATCTCTCTGGGGAAGGCACTTTAGGGGGGGAAGAGAGGAGGAAGCGTGTGATGAGGACACACATGTGAGATGAAGTTGATTGGCCTCAGGGTTCTGGATGATTTGTGAGGCCAGTGAAGTTGATGTAGGCACAGCACACCCCAGCCCAGGTTGGAGAGGTGAGTGAGCCTCTTCGTCTGTGGAGTCTGGTACCCAGGTCTGCAAACAGCACCTCACTAGGATCAGGGAGCCTCACCTCCATCAAAAATGGCCAGAAACTGGAGAGCCATTGGACAGGGCCTGGGAGGGCTATGTCCCAGGCTTGAAGGGCTAGTGGTATTTGTGGCAAATAATAGAGCTGAAGTTGGTGTAAGAAATGTTTTTGAGTAAACTCTGCCCACAACTCCCAGCTCTGCTCCTAGCCTCGGTCTCTCCCCTGGTCTTTCTGGAAGCACAGAAATGGGCTGGCACATTGTGGATCTGGCAGTTGCACTGGTGGAGGCTCAAAGAGGACCCCTTGGTTTTGATGCAGATGGGGAAGTAGTTGATGTTTCTTGGGTTGATGGCCTGAAGCAATACCAGTTAATACCTATATAGAGGAAACACCCTTAAATCGGTGTACATGATTCCATAAATGTATATTCCCAGAAATACTGATTCTTTCATTGTCCTGATTTAATGAAGTTGGTACCTCACAACAAAAAGAGTGATGGAAATAGGTATGGAAAATTGCGAACAGGTTGTGTTCTCAAAATATGTTTGACATATAAAATTTAAAAAAACGCTGAATTTAATTGTCTCGTGTTTATGAAACAAGAAAGGAACTAAATTTGGGGAATCATTAAAGATATGTCACTCCCTTCCCTCCCAAATTGAATATATCTTTTTTTCCAGCTTTTTTTTATGGTAAAGCTTTTCATTTGCTATATGTCCAGTTGAGTATTTAGTTCTTTACAGAACTGAGTCAGTTATTCATGGTCTCGGTTCTTTCGAGCTGAGGTATGGTGTTCTTTTTGAGCTGCATATCAAAAGGTAAACAAGTATAGAAACTTCTCCTTTGAAGATTCTACATGAGTCTGTTGCTGGTTAAATTTTCCTTGCAGAAGTCAAACAGGGTTTCCTGTTGCATGTTTACCAAACCGTTTTTTCTCCGTAAAGAACAAATGCAGTGCTGCAATTTTCCCATTTGTTAATTTTTCCCGTTGAGCTCATTCCTTCCCTTGAAATATCTTCTTTCTTGTAGTCCACCTCATTTAGCGGTAAATACAGAGGATTACAAACATTCTTGTTAGATATAAAACATTCCAGGAAATTTAATTTCTTTAGTCATGGATTTTAGCTGTAATGATACTTTGCATTTGTATAATATCTCCTCTATGAGAAATTCAAACCCTGTATTCATTATCTGGAGACAAGCATTATTATCGTAATTTTGCATCCTGTGTAACTGAGTCACAGGAAATGAACCAGAAATAAATCATACCTGGAGTGTAACTCGCAAAAGAATGTAGCCAAAAGGAGGGATGATTGCATTGTGCCTTGGAAGCTTTCACACTGGAGGACAATATGGCTGGTTTACCGTTTAGGGAGGAAGGGGTCTCCATGGATGAGTGTGGGGGAGGAGTACACGAGGCGGGGGTTAAAGGGGACGGGGTGGGGGGTGGAGGAACACAGTGAGGAATGCTTAGGGCTACGGCTGCTGCTGGATGATGCTTCCTAAAAGCCTGTTCCTGACCCTTCTCCCATGCATCATGCCCTATGCCTGTCCAGGCAGCCACGGGCCATGTGTCCTCAGCCTGGGAGCCCTGCTGGCTGTTGAGCCCAGACACAGCTGCTTCTGTGGGTGTGGCTCCCAAGTCCTTGTGACCCAGTGTGGTCCTGGCCTGGGCTGAATTGCTCGCAGCCCACTGGACCCAACCGGTCTCTGGTTCCGTCAACATGCCCAGAATCCTTAGTGATCTAAGCCTTCACCCCCAGGGGCTTTCTCTGATCAAACCAGCTTCCCAAAACAGAGCAGATATTTTCGAGAAAAGGAAGCTCAGAGGAAGCCATGACGTGAAAGGTCCTCCTGGGCACCCCTTGCGAGGTTGAAGGGGGCTGTGAGCTTCTCTGTCTCCTTGAAGACTCCTTTTCCACTGAGTGTTTAGAGCGGGGGTTCTCTGCCACAGTTCATCCTATCTAACAGGTCTACAGATACCTGGGTCCCCCAGGAAAAGTGCAAGAACTGGTAGGAGTGGTAAATGAGGGAGGGTCAAGTGATTCTCCCCCTGCCAGCTCGGAAAGCATAGTATCCATCAGCCGCTGTC
The DNA here is from genome assembly GCF_965194805.1 of Balaenoptera borealis. Classification (NCBI taxonomy): domain Eukaryota; kingdom Metazoa; phylum Chordata; class Mammalia; order Artiodactyla; family Balaenopteridae; genus Balaenoptera; species Balaenoptera borealis. The sequence continues at coordinate 74,537,173 of NC_138877.1, forward strand.
TGTGGGCTTTGTCTTCAGGGGTTTCCCGCTGCTTCCAATGGTGTTTCTTATCTCAAGGTAGAAATCAATGAATGATGCTATTCTAGCAAGAAAGGCACACTAACCAACTCTTGAAACGGAAATAATTAATCATCACAAGCAGAGAGAATGCTAGGTGACCAGTAAGTTATATAGTGAAGGAATTGCCAATGAAAAGCGAAGTTTTCTGGAACACCTAAAAGATAAACACTGAAGTAAACCCCTTCATCCAAAAGCAGAATGTAACCTCCTTGGCCCACTAACAAAGGAACTCTGCCACAGTTCAGCCGTGGATCCATGTACCATGAATTTAGAGCAAGTTGTTGGAATTTTGAGGGACTTTCTTATCTGGCATTCCACCCTTTTATACAATTAGTTACGGTGTTGGCTAAGAGGTCGTGACCAAAAAAAAGGCAAGCAAAAAAGAACCAGAAAAAGGAGTACCTGCAAATATGTCACCCTTTTTTGGTGTAGATGGAACACCGTACAAGAAACTCTCATGAGAACTTCAAGAAAGGAAACATAACATGTCTGTCACTAAAAGGGGAAAAAAAAATGTCATTGGGCCAGCGAGCATTGATTAGAACAATAAGAACTTCCTGGAGCCAAGAGTCAGAACAAATGTGTGAAAGGGGATGAAGGGACATTACCATACTGAGCCTTTCACAGGAAAATGCTAAGTAAACGGAGGGATTCATGTCAATATTTGTATAAGGAAACATGCCTCCCTCTGACTCGAAGGCATGCTCCAAAAAAAAAAAAAAAAAAAAAAATTCTTGAGAAACTTTGTACAGTATTCACAATAACAACAAAGATAATACACTTGGAGTTGGGGGTGGCCATTCTCATGGAAATGAAATGTGTTTCAACACTGATCCCTTATTTTGAGTGTTGGCGGGGATACTTCTTGTGGCTCTGGCCAAAGGGAGGCATGGCCGCTTGCTGGGCATTGTGGCCTCAGCTGCCTCTTGTGTGTTTTCAGCTGAGAGGTTCTCAGGTCCTCAATGGGTGGGCAGGGCACACTAAATTAGGAAAGATTGCTGCTTCATTAATAAGCGACACAATTTATAAACAGCAAGTTATCACTTGCTTCACGTTTTATTTGTCAGGGTCATTTTTAGCAAAAGCTGGGCCTAAGCACCCAGATAGAGGGCAGCTGTTCCTCCAGTCAACCCAGTAGGAAGAAAATTGCAAACATTATTGAGATGAAATTGGATGGATGGTTGCTTTCAAGGAGCACAGACTCCCACCTGCTTTCTCTGAACCTCCCGTGTGGGGGAAGTTGGTTGCACTCTTTTTAGCCTTGCTGGTGCTTGCCTCTTCTTGTCGACCAGCCTTTAAAACTAGGCATTTTGGTCTGGAAGGAAAATGCAATAATCCACATCTTTAATCTCAGGTTTTGAGAGTTTTCTGTTATACTGAGAACCTAAAAAGGAAAGCGGAGAAGTCCAATGGAAAGAAACAAAAAGAGGTTTCTCCTTTCTCCTTAGCAATAACAAAGAGAAAGAGAGAGGAAAATAAGACTCTTTTCTATTTTAACACTTTAGTAGATAATGGCATATGAATAATATCATCATTTTTCTGCCATTTATTCAGATGTGAAGGAACTCAGTGAATAATAATAGCTGCTGTCAAAGGTATTTATATTTAAAAGGTCTTTATGTAAAAAAAAATTTTTTTGTCAGGACTGATTTTTCTCTGAGAGAATCCCACCATCTCCTAGCAACCAACCTGGCCATCTTTTTGAATAGACGCTGCATTTACAGTGGGTGCATAACCTTTATGGGGAGGCGTTTGCAAATTTAGCAGTCAGGACTCATATGCATTCAAAGCAAGTTGTTAAACTGATCCCAGAGCCAGCCTGGTGATAGAAGTCTCAGGGGGTCTCTTCTCTTGGCAAAAATGCACACATGTGATTTGCACACAATTTCCCTTCCTCTGTTGCCCGAGCCTTGCATGTTCTGCAAATGAAAAACGGCCCCTTAAATAACCTGTCCACAGAACTTTTATCTATTTAAAAAGAAGAACTAACTCAAGAAAATACAAAGGTTTTGCTTTGCAAATTACCATCCTAATGGAAAGATTATCTCTCAAGAAAGAAAGCGTCTAGCAGGAGTTCATTTATTAAAAAATATTTTTTTGAAAAAGAGTAATGGAAACATTTGGAATTCAATCATCTCTTCTGCTACTGCGTTTTGATTATTTGTAATATATTAATGTCATTTTCATTCCTTCAGAATCTTACAGGAGGGACTGTCCGATATTCTAAAAACATTGGCGAAGGCTCCTAATATCTCTTTGAGATAAATATTGTAATAATGATTATACATCTGAGACACACAATAAATATTGTAATAAGATTATACATCTGAGACACAAAATTCATAGAATGAGAGGAGATAGAGTCGGGAACAGAAATGCTTTCCCGTGATTTCTAACTCTATGAGGTTGTGTTTAACAGCAGAATGGATATTTTCATTCAAATGGAAAACAATATTTGTCTCATGTAAATATGGTACCCTATTAGAATGAGGCTATGGTTTTAAAAGAAGAACATTGGGGCTTCCCTGGTGGCGCAGTGGTTGAGAATCTGCCTGCCAATGCAGGGGACACGGGTTCGAGCCCTGGTCTGGGAGGATCCCACATGCCACGGAGCAACTGGGCCCATGAGCCACAACTACTGAGCCTGCGCGTCTGGAGCCTGTGCTCCGCAACAAGAGAGGCCGCGATAGTGAGAGGCCTGCGCAACGCGATGAAGAGTGGTCCCCGCTTGCCACAACTAGAGAAAGCCCTTGCACAGAAACGAAGACCCAACACAGCCATAAATAAATTAATTAATTAATTAAAAAATAAAAAAATAAAAGAAGAACATTTAAATAACCAAAAAATCTTTTAAAATGCACCCACTGGAACCGAACTTCTGTACATGAAGTATTTGTAGCATAAAAAAAAAAATGCATAAAGATCTTTATCACTAATGGAGGCATTGTCCTTTGATTGTCCTTTGTCCCTGCTCCACCCAAGGTTAACAACTTTAGGCAAGGTTGTGACTTTGGCCAGTTTTGTCATGAGACCCTTCTCTTTCCTCTTTTTATGCACTCTTTCTCCTCCTGCCTTTTCAGGTTTCTGCCTCTCTTTCCCATGCCAACAGGAAATTCTCAGAGAACCAGATATGATACTTGTTTATTCACTGAATCGTTTTACTTTAGACTCACTCGCCTTCGTGTAACTATGCATTTTATGTCTTCTCTATATTTGTTTTGGAACACTTTCAGGAATCTGTAATGACAGTCCTTGAAATTTCTGGAGTGCTTTGCAGCTTCGAAGTCGCGTTCACTTTGTCTCACTGATCTTCACAGTGACCTTGTAGAGGTATATATTATTTGTTATTAACACCACCATTTTTATACCTAAGGAAACTGAGCTTTGGAGAGATGACCGGATTTGCTTAAGCTTGTAAAACGAGTGGCGGTCGGTGCCAGGGTTCCAGAGCAGGGCGACTCTGTCGGAATCACTTGCTTTTCCCTCTAGATCACAGTACTTTGCAGAAAGAAGCTGGAAAGGTACATCTGGAGGCAGACATTAGGTGAAAACTGGCATTAGGTGTACAGTAAGACTGGATTTGTCAAGGAACCTTGGTCTGGTCCTTTGTGGGTCACTAGGAAGCCAGGGAGAAGGCACAGGTCCAATCGCCCCCGTCCAGATGCCACTCAGAGGCGGACTGGGGACCACGTGGTAGAAGGTGTCTGGCTGGCTTCACCCCAGCTGCGGGTGGGTCCTGGAGGTGGTCCCGCAGTGGATCAGGTGTCTGTTCTTAGAGGAGCCACATCAGCATTCTCCGCAGGCTCAGAAGTGCGCTCCCAGATCTCACCCCAGACCAACAAGCCAGACTTTCTGGGGGGTGTCGTCCAGAAATCGGTGTTTTTGCAAGCCTTCAGGTGATTCTTACACACTTTAAAGTTTGAGCACCGCCTGCTCTGGATTCCTACCCCTATTATGTCTGACTAAAGGGAGACTTCATTCCCCATGTCTGAAATCTTAACCCTAGAAAGATTCTTCCTGCCCTCTGTTCCAAGACTGCCACATTTTTACATACCCGTTACCATCTCTTCTAGAAGTATTTGTTTGTATTCATACTTTAAATTGATTCTCTTCTCTCAACTGACTCTCTGAAATGCATGTTAAATTTATTATACAATTTTTTTTTTTTAAGACTGTGGTGTGGGATGGAGTTTTTTTTTTTTTAATTAATTAATTTATTTTTGGCTGTGTTAGGTCTTCATTTCTGTGCGAGGGCTTTCTCTAGTTGTGGCAAGCGGGGGCCACTCTTCATCGCGGTGCACGGGCCTCTCACCATCGCGGCCTCTCTTGTTGCGGAGCACAGGCTCCAGACGCGCAGGCTCAGTAGTTGTGGCGCACGGGCCCAGTTGCTCCGCGGCATGTGGGATCTTCCCAGACCAGGGCTTGAACCCGTGTCCCCTGCATTAGCAGGCAGATTCTCAACCACTGCGCCACCAGGGAAGCCCTATTATACAATTTTTAAAGGTCACTTTCCATTTACAGTTATCATAAAATATTCTCTATATTCCCCATGCTGTACAATATATTCTCGTAGCTTATTTTATACCTAATAGTTTGTACCTCTTACTCCCCTACCCCTGTATTGCCCCTCCCTCCCCCTTTCCCTCTCCCCACTGGTAACCACTGGTTTGTCCTCTAGATCTGTGAGTCTGCTTCTTTGTTGTTATGTTCACTCATCTGTTATAGAAAATGCATTTTTTTACTCTCATAGTCTTTTTTTAAATTTCCAATGTGAAGTTTCTAACTATGTGTTGAAATTTAACCAGTTCCCATGTTTCCAAAAGGTATTTTTACCTTTCCAAAATAGAGGTGGAAAGAGAAAGGAGAGTGCTTCTGGAATAAAAAAGAATTACATAAAATAAATGAGAAAGGAAAATGTTTTGAAACGTGTGTTAGAAATTGATATTGATTTGTTCTGGGAGCGTCTCTGCAGTTCTTATGCAGGACACAAATGGACGGCCCGCGTGAGCCCATCAGAACCGCAAAGCTGACTTTGGCTGCCTTCCTGTAAAGATGAGATGGTGGATCAATTCAGTTAAGAATCTAGTTAATTCAGAGAGAAAGATGTGATTGGTTGTTTGTGGTTGTTAGGTTAACCTTCCCACTTGCCCACCTAACTGCATGAGACGTTCTCTTTTAATGAACTATTTTGATATTCTAGAGAAGATTTTAAAAGTGTGTCATTGTGAACTGTTTTTTCATGATAGCGTGGGAAAGGTGTATCTACAGTCATGTTCCAGCCAAGCGTTATGTATGGTAAAGAATGACACCAGTCATTCCAATAATTCGAAGACATTGTATCCTTTTCTTCTAAGCCTCTACTTAATGCTAAACACACATGTACACACACACACACACTCAGATCAACTGCCCTTTTTAGCAAATGTGTCACAAAGCTTTGTTTCCAACTATAGAGGAAAATAAGACATCTATCACATTGTTTTCCTCCCACTTAAAAGCTTTTCCATTAGACAGTTGCACAGGATGAAACCAGATGGGAGAGCTGAGCTGCCAGGAGGAGAATGCCACGAGGCTGGGTGCTCTGCAGAGACTTCTCGAGCCGGGGATCACTCCAGAAAACTTCTGATTCTGTCCAGGAACCCTCAACTCAGACAATAAGAAGTGGATTGAGGGGCAATTTGAATACAATTTTCTACATAATCAAAAAGCATATACCCCAAGATTGAACTTGAGCTATAGTTTAGTGCATTGTTTCTGCGCTGTTCTATTTCAATAGCTCCATATGGAGACAATAAAGCAACAAGACAAATAGTCTGTTGTAAAGTTTCAGTGCTTCTCTCTGATACCCATTCATTCTCTCTTGTCAGGTTACCAATCCAACCCCCCCAATTTTTCTCCCAATTTAGAGCACTTGAGCAGATACATTTTTCATTTATACCTAACTGGCAGTCTGACTGAAAATAGCAAAGCTACCACTAAGAACTTTTTCTCAAGTAGCTTTTCTTTTGAAGAGAAGAGGAAATACTGACTCAACTGGGTTAGGAAGATACAAAATTTAGTTACCTTTATAGGATGCTTTTTATTTATGCCTTCTGTTCAAGACCCATTTCAACTTTATTTTTAATTGCAGACAAGTATCTTTCTTTAGCTTCATGTTGACTTTGCCTCTATCTTTTGGTTTCTTAAAATGCAGGCATTTGATGAAGGAAAGTTTTATCTTGATTTTCAGACATTCTGAAACTTTTTTTTAAAGAAATAATTCAAAATCCTTAAGTGAAATGCAGTCATTGTAGTGTTCAATCTGATTGCTTATCATCATCAAGGCTGTTTACAGCCTTTACTTTTCCTCATTAATGTGCTACCCGGCGGTGCAGAATTGCTAAATTCATAGTTTCAGTTCCTAAGAAGACGATGCTGGATGTGAAGGAAACTATTCTGGGGTAAATAAGAATGAAAATAGAACAAAACACTTCAAAGATCTGAAGGGCACATCGAGGGTCTCTGCCATCCAAGACAATTGTGGAATTGTTGTGTTGAGCAGTTTAGAAAAGAAGTTAAAAAAAAAAAAAATGATGCTCGAATGCTAGACAGAACTCTGCTTCCCCATCCGACACTTGTGGTTTTCCTTTCCAACTTTTCGAGTTCCCCCAGGTAGAATCTCTGCAGCTTCTTGGGGAGTCTTCAGTCTCCTGTCTTCCTCGGTAGCTTTGTAGAAGTGTAACAAAGGTGTCAGTGTCGCTGTCAGGATTTATAATTGTTGTAGAGTAAAGGAGGCTGATTCCTTTATTATTTCTTTGTGGGTCCTTTATAATCTAAGTAATGTGGGTACCACGGTAAGGATGACAGGCAACTTGCTCCACACCCTCTTCCCAGGCTCAGTGAATAACTCAGTAGAATCATTTGAGAACCGTTCTTGACTCTTTTCTCTCCTTCTTTATCCACATCTAAATCGACCTGAAATCCTCTCCACTTACCCTTCCCGGCAACTTTCTAACCTTTCTACTCATCTCCATCCTATTGTCTTTGCCCTTAGCTAAATCCATGACACTATGACCTCTTTCTTTCTTGATTTCAGTTCACTCACCTGACTGTCTTCCCGTCCTGGAACTCTGTATCGGCTCCCCTTTGGATAAACTCCAAACCCTGGTAACAGGTGTACATGGCCTGCTGTGTGTGGTTCCAGCCTCATCTCTACCCTTGGAGCTGGCGTTGTGTCCCTCCTGTGGACCGCCTGGTACCTAGCACCCCCCCGTGTCGCAGCCACCCTTCGTATTGCCCCTGCTCACCTACCTGCAGCCCCTACCAGACCCTGTGAAGATACAAAAGATTTCATTCAATGGTATATTCCCGGAGCCAAGCTTGTCAGCCATAGTCCCAGAAACCATCCAATGATCGGTAGAAATGAATGGTCCATTTAGACTGGTGATGAGGGATGGCTTCAAAGATTATCTAGGCCCTTGTGCATAATACATTTTGCCATCATTTACTAGGCTTAGTCATAATAATAATAATTCTACTACTACTACTACTACTAATGAAATGATACCTGCCTAGACTACTACAATAATGTTTTTCCTTGGTTCCCTGTCCTCCCGATATTCCATTTTCCTATTATTACTGTTAATTCCTTGGGATAGCAGGCTGTGAAGATGCAGGCTTGGCATTATTCCTGCCTCCTGAAGAAATCTCACACAAGAATGAAATTCACACCAGCGTGAAGCATGGCTGAAATACAGGAAAAACGGAGCCCTGCATTTCCCAACGATTAAAGCTAGCATCTTCCTTGAATTTACATTGATGGGACTCAACGATTTTCCTTAATTTATACAGCACCTAACTCAGATCGGGAGGTGGTGGGATGCTGGGGGTGTCAGTGAAAGCTTTCTGGGGGAAGCGATGTCCAGGTTGAAGCATGAAGGACGAACGGGGTTAGAACCACGTAATATTTGGGGGGACAGAGAGCCGCTGTCCTAGGTAGACGGAATGTTCTGTGGGGTGGTATGAAGTAAGATGTGCTCTAGAAACCGAAGGATGTGAGTGTAAGGAGGTAATGGCGAGGGATGAGGATGAGGAGAACAGGTGGGTTGTACAGGGCTGGTAGGCCACTTCAGAGGCTTTAGAGTACATGCTTGAATAACGAGGAGCAGCTGAGGGGTTTTAAGCAGCAGAGGACAAAGTCATATTTGTGCTTTAGAAAAACAATTCTAGAAAACGCAGTGGAAATGGACAGGAAGAGAGGTTGGGAAAGCAGGACATGTAGAATGCTGGAGAGAAGGCAGTGAGCATAAGCAGACTGCTGGACAGAGTCGAGAGACTCAGGAACAGCACAGATAACCTGCTGCTGGATTGTGAGGAGAGAGCGAGGAATAGGGCAGAATCAGGGAGCTGCCCGGCTCCTGGTCAGGGCACCTCAGTTGGCAGATGATCATTCACGGAGCCATGACAGGTTTCATATGCAGACTGGTTGAATTGCAGGTACTGGGAGGCCACCCAAGGAGGGCTGTCCATTGGGAGCTTGACTCTATAGGTTTGAAGCTTGAGAGCTCTTTGGCTGGAGATGTAGATTAGACGGTCATTAGCACAGATAGATAGAATTATTAAAATTCTTGGACCAACCAGTGAGGGTGTAGAGAGGGAGAAGATAAAACACTTTAGGACAGAAACTGGAAAGATTCCAGTGTTCAAGGGACAGGCAGAAGGGTTCCTTTAAAGCAGACTGAGAAGGAACAGACAGAGAGGGGGCAGGGAAACTCCCAGTGGGTTTTGTTTTGGTTTTTTCTTTGTGGGGGAGATGGGAGGGCATGAAAACCTTGACACGGAAGGAGTGGCCAACCTCACCCCACCACCACACCACAAAACACCACACCAGCGGTGACAAAGTACAAAACAGAGATTTTTGTAAAATGATTTTAGCAGAGAAATCAAGGTGAAAGACAGATTTCAGTGGACTGAAGACGAAGTGGAAAGGGAGGAAGATGACCAGACTAATATGGACAATACTTTCAGAAAGTTTGCCTGTGGAACAAAGGAATTTGCCCCTAAAGGAGAAGATGTTGAGGTCCGGTCTCCTTCCCTTCCCATCTCTCGATGTGAACGACTTACATTTTTTAAAAGCTATGGACCCTGCAGAACATTGGGGTCTGGAGCAACAGGTGGTGGTGCTAATGACGGTGGGAGTGGGCCGAGCCACAACTGTATATCACACCATGGTGCCCCGGGTGGGGGTGGAGTCAGCCTTGGTGTAGCACCAATAGGTGTCATCAAGAGGCAGGGATGCCTTTTCGTAATGATCTTTACACAGAGATGCTCAAAGGTGCCTCACATGCCAGCAGGGCTATGGCAAAGGGGAACAGCATTTGGTAATTGGTTGAGTGAGGACTTGAAGACGTGGGAAGGAATGAAGCCTGAAGCACAGGAGGACAAGGCGCCCTGGGAAAAAGCACCCATCCTACAAAGAAACTGGACCAGAGTGGGAAGGCTGGGTGCCGTTGTCCAGAAGCTGTCTGCCTCGGTGCTGAGAAGCTGGGAGAGTTCCTCTCCCCATCCATCCATCGTCTTCGTGAAGAAGGAGGGGAGGGGATCTTTTGAGGGGTTGGGTCAGAGGAGGTCTGGGGAAAGTTGAAAGGTTTGAAGCAGCCCCCATGGCGAAGTGGAGAGGGAGCTGGTCACGAGACTCACCAAGCTCTGTTCCCATGAAACGTGGCCTTGGCAGGATGAATGATGCTTCTGAAATGAAACGTATTTGAAATGCTTGTGGACCCCGTTCACTGAGTTGGTTGTTTGTGGTCAAGTTATCACAAATCCACGACTGTTTTCACTCACCTCCTTATCTCCACTTCACAAGCCCATATAGGACCGGGCTTGTGTCCTCGCCTGGCTCAGAGGAGGCAACCTCTTCCTGTTTACAGCCACATGGACCCCTGCTCTTTCCCAAGTCCTTCTGATGAGATACAACGAGCCTTGGGAAAATACTAGGAAACTGGGAATTTAAAAACGAGAAGCCCGGGTGACATGCGAACTCTCTCTGCAGTGGATTCTGAGAAAGTGAGAATGCTGACTTGGGAGTTCAAGAAAGGGCAGAGGGGTCTGGGAGGAAACCAAAGACTCCTTGACGTGGTCTGGCCAACGCGATGTGTCTGGAACTTTACAGCCACCTGCCTTCAGCCATCTCTTTGCCTCAAGTTCTGAGCAGTCTCTCTCTTTATTTTTTTTTAATGATGATGGCAAAAGTGTGGGCAGACTATCTCCAATCAAGCTTCTGAGCCCTCATTAATTTGTAATATAGTCGATTGTTGTCACTAAATATAAAACGCTTTACCTGCACTTAGAAAGGAATTGGCTCAGGACACTGCGTGACCAGAGGGCATTTGTCTATCCCACTTCCCCCTGCTGTCTTTTCTTTTAAGACCTTTGTGCTCACAAGTGTGAAGAGTGAATAAGTGAAACTCCCCCTCCCCTGCAGTCCCTGTAAGTTGGTGGTTTGGGTTCAGCTCTTGGTCGCTTTCATGGCCCTTTTTATCCGTCCTTCCACCTCTTCACCATTTAAAAGGAACCAAAGGGCAACTTCTTCATGAGTCTCAAGCTATTCCTGTATCAGGAACAATAGATTCTTAAGTACTACATGCATCCGAGATTTGTCTTGATGTGGTCCATTTATTTGAATTTGGGACTGTCCGCGGGGAGGGGAGAGAAGTAATTAGACTTGTGATGAGCGTGGAAAAACATTTTCAGTCCTCATGCTGCAGGCTGAGCTTCACTCCGTTTCTTCTACTTGTCAGATCAAAATCTCAACTCCTAAAACTCAGCCATGCTTTGATTAATTACTTCATCCAGTGAATTTGCAAATTATAGTTCTAGGTGATTTATGTCATTTTTACCTTCAATCTGATTTGTTTTGGATCGCTCTACTCACTGAGCCAGTCAGCCTTCACCTTGGAGAAAGCATGTTTTAAACATTGCATTATAGCGTTTTGTTCTTAGAAGAGTTATATATAAAGGCTTTCAATAATATGTTGCAGCGTAACTAGAATATAGAAGAAAATTGTTATTCTATTTGGAGCTCAGACTTGGAAAAAATAGATTTCCTTTCTACTACCTCCAGGTTCTTTGAGTTGTGCCTCACCCTCTTTTTCTCGCATGCCTCAATTTCTCTCCCTTGCCTGAATAATTCATGTATGAAATATAAAGCATTGCATTTAGGCTTTCCCTCGGCTCCTCCCCTCCAATTTCCTGTCAAGATGAATGAGTACATTTATTTAACATGATTAAAATTTTTTTCTCCAAAATTATAATTGGAGATTGATTAGGACAATATGCAGTCATGGTTTATAGGTATTTTAATCTTTTTCTTCTATCTTCTTTCATCCTCTTATATTTATTTTTCTTAATTCTTTTTTTTCTCACAACGATTGGATGGAATGTCTTTCAGAAAAAGTTAGCCACAATCTGTAGTGTGTCCTTTTGAGAAAGAGACAGGAAAAGGCCACTCCCTACTTCCTAAGCCCAGATCCTTCCTTGAAATTGGAAAAATCATCTCCTGTCTGTCACCTGAATCTTTGCTCTTGGGAATGTGGTTTCAGGTAGGGGCTGGCAGCCTCTTGGCCCCTGTGCTCTGAAAGTAGTTACTTAGTAGGGACTGTGCTGAGGTCCTAAGGAGCCTGGGGTGTTGGTTTCACGGAGGAAGCAGCAACAGCAAAGACTTGGGATTAGGCAAAGCAGGAATGGAAAAAACCCTGAAAGTAAAGCTCTTTCAGGAGATTGTCAGCTACTAGCCAAGCAGATTCTGTTCACATTTACAGCCTCTCACAAAGTTACATATTTATAAATGGAATAAACCAAGGAGCTTGGGTCTCAGAATAAATGGATCAGTCCAGGAGTCTTGCATTCATTTAAAAGAAATACCCACAATTGTGATATAAAGATTATAAATATTAATATTTTCCCTTGTTATTCAAACATGATATCCACGACAAAGTTGTTATCCATGGGGCCAGAAGAGAATAATATTACCAAAAAGATTTAATAAAATCGTCTTTATTATGAAAGTGACACAAACCTCATTACTGCTATATTATAGAAAAGAGCGGAAATAATCCTCTGTAAGTCCACCTTCCTTGAAAACTACTCCTAGTTTTTAGCAGGCTCTTCTTTCCAGGCACTTTTTCTTAAGTGCATATTAACTTTTATGCTGTCATCAGAGTTGAATATATCTTTTTGTGCATTATTTACTTCCCATTCTACCATAAACACTTTTTATATTAATTCTAGTATGTTAGTAATAATATTTCTTTAAGGGAATACACTGTAATTTACCTAACCATTTCACTATTTGGGGATATTTAATTTTCTCTCACAGTTTTAGTATTATAAATAATACTGGAATAAACAGCCTGCAGCATGCAAGTATTTTAGGTTAATTTTTCAGATTCCCATAAGTACAATTCCTGGACCAAAGTTCTTGATATATCTACTGCCAGATTATTTTCCTTTTAAAGGAAACGTTTATAACGTCAAGAGCAACATATAAAATACCAGTGTTACTACACTTTGGCTGACATTTTGTTTTTAGAACTTTAGAAACTGGTTTACTAACTGGTAAAATTGCTTTTCTTCTTTTTTTGTTCATTATTATTTTTTTATTAAAAATGTAACATTACAGGTAAGGTTGAAATTCCCGTAGTTAACTTTTTTAGTCCCGTCACCTCTCTCTCTCCAGAGGCTACATTTATGAATTTGTTGTGAATCTTTCTAGTTCATCCTTTTGTTCATTCCCTCTACTGTTTTGGGAGTTGCTATCCTTAAATGATTAACAAAGTCTGAAACAGACATATCTTTAATGCTTTAAATTCAATCTGCCTTCTTGCATCAGTTATCATATTGTTCAGTGTTTTTAGATCCACCTTAAAAAATGTTTTTCTTTAATCTTGATGTTTGATTCTTTATGAGGGTCTGTACATTTCATATGTAACTAACTAGTTGTGGGTTTATCTTCCTGAGTTATCTGTTCACAGGCTTTCTCGTTTTGCTCCACATTTCCAGATGTCTTTTACTCAGCACCTCTCTTCCGATCTCAGATGATTAATTCTCAACCCTCATCTCACTGGCATATTTGATGATGCCTCTTTCTTGAAACATTTTCTTCCTTTGCTTCCCTCACACCACACTCTGCTGTTTCCTCCTCTCATTGACACCTCCTTCTCCATCTTTTTTTGGGCATCCCTTCCTCTAGCCCTTCCTTTGAATGTTTGGGGTTTCTTTGTTCTGCATGCTCTTCTCACTTGCCACCCTCTTGCTAGATGATTCGATCCGTCCCCATGGCTATAAATATAATTCATGTATAGATGATTTATATATCCAGCCAGATCTCTCCTCTGACTCATATTTCTAATTATCCACAGCACATCTCTAACTCAACATCTCAAAATTAACACAGCTGAGGCTGAACTCTTAATTTCCCTCCAGTCTCTTCCTCTCCATCTTCACTGTCGTTTGCCTGGGAAGATTACGATAATTTTTAGCTAGCTTCCTCTCTGTTCCACATTCCATTTGTCACTAAGCAAGCAAAATTAGCTTTTGTGTCTCCCCTGCTTGTTATCCTTCAAAAGCTTTCCATTGCACCTGTAATAAAATCTGAATTCCTTGATCTGGCCTCCAAGACCAGGCGTGATTTGCCCCTGACTACTTCAGTAATCTTTCTTGCCTTTTTTCCTCTTCCTGTCCAGCCATTTTGATCTTGCCCTTCCTCGGACAGGCCAAGTACCATCCTGAATGAGGAACTTCAGTGCTCCTGGATCTGTGTTCCCTGAGTCATCACCTGGATCTTAGTTCTTGCTTTAATGCCACCTTCTCAGGGAGAAGTTTCCACACCTCTCCATCTGAAATATTTCCCCCATCTTTTTAATTTCTATGATGGCATTTGTTTCCTTGGTAACCCTCATCACAGTTTGTACCCTTTGTCACTCTCCTTGCTCTTTCATTGTCTCCGCCTCTGGGCTGTAAGCTCCGTGGGGATAAGGGTCATGTCTTTTTACCCCGTTGTGCCCAGCACTGACACTGTACCTGGTACAGTGCAGCACTCGGTGCCTAGCTATTGAATGGATGTGCACCAACAACGTTTGATGGTATCTTCTGATGGTGAGAAGCCACTGGAAGAGCTCAGTGGTTAGACTGGGGTTTGGGAAGATCATTTGGCAGAAGCCCAAAGAATGGATTATGATTTCAAAACTGGAAACCAAGTGACCCAGTGAGGTAGCTATTTTAATCTTGAAGCTAGAGATGATGAGAGTCTAAAGGAAGGAGATCAGACATCAAACGTACTAAGTACAATGCTGGGTGCAAACACGAAAGAGTCCATTCAGGTGACAATCAGCAAACTCCACTTTGCAACGTAGTGTGTGTGGGGGGGCAGAAGACCCATTGCTTAAGGTTGCAGACGGAGTGCAGAGCTGAGTCAAGCAGGTGCTGAGTGTACTTTTGGAAAGGAGAGAGAGGGTGGGCAGCGGAGGGGAGTGTAAGATTGAGGAAAGGCTTTTCACTTCAAAGGAAGCAGCTTGGGCACATGCTCTTACTCTGAGGGCCACAGATGGAATAGAGAGGAGGAGTTTGGCTACGGAGGAAGGAAAGCAGCCCACAGGGAGCAAGCCTAGTTGGTCTGGATGATGTGTGGAGTGGCGCTGGGGGTCAGCCTTGAACAGGAGAATAAGAAACACTTCTCTTTCTTTGAGACTGACGTCAACAAGGTGATGGTAGGCGCGGTTGGCACTGTTGTCATTGGTGTTATCCTTATCCTTCTGGTTTTGGTGGAAGCTCCTTGAGGATGGGACCTGATCTAACCTTTCGTCAGCATCTTCCCCAATGCTGACCTCATTTCTGAGCACAGAAAAGCCCATGCATCGTAGGTTACTATGCGAGGTGAGGATCTAATCCTGTAAGGCATATCCCCACCGAATTGTTGGAACCCTAAAAACCACTTCCAAGTCACCTGCGTCACATCTTTAGCCAAAGAGCCAGCCTCCCAGATCGCAGTTGGCCAGGTTCCTCCTTTGCCCGCTGTTCTCAGCATCTCACAGCTGGGCAGCATTATGTGCTCCACTGTATCAAAACATTCCTCCCACCCACCGCCCCTTCTGCCCAGCAGAGATGGGCTTGCTCTCTTCTGCTCCTTTATTGAAGTAGGAAGGGTGACAGCCTACAGTGGGGACCAGTGGCTTTGGTTTTCTTATAGCGACAACCATGATGCGTGGCTGTGCCCTCACACCTGCTGCCCATCGAGACATTGCTCCATCGTTTTGTTGGTCCTTTCAGTTCTGTGGGCATAGAGTGAAGCGCAGGGGAGCAGGGGAGAGGAGAGTGGAAGACCCTTGGGTCTTCCCAGCGAGCGGTACAAATGGGTCCTGGTTCTGAAAGGTTGTCAGGCCACAGGTGTGTTACTGTAAGTGGCCACGCTCCCCTCTGGACTTTTGATCCTGACGTGGCCATTAGCTGCCTCTCACTGTGACCCTCATTAACGTGGGAGAAACACACAGAAATAGAGAGGCTCGGTCTCACCCTCGCTCTGCGCTTCTTTGCTCTCGCTTCCTGTGGACAAGAGGAGGATTTCGTTCCCGCTGTGAAAGTCATTTATCAACATCCCATCCACTGAGTTGTGCAGTGGCCTCTAGTTAATCCTGATGGGATATTATTACTGGCTGAACAGGCTCAGGCAGGAAATGGCAGCTTCAGAAAGAAAGATTCTTTAAATGATGAATTTCAGCAAAAAAAAAAAATGTATATGCTCTTAGATTTTCAATACATTTTTATATATTCTACATATTTATATATTCTTATAATTTTTCTGTAATTCATTTATTGATATATATGTATACACATCCTATTTCCTTATATCTCTTAAACTCAGAAATACTCTTTCTCTTTGCTTGTGTACAGTTGGGTTTTTCTGGAAGACGCAGAATTTACAGAGGTTGGAATGGGTCGGGGGGGACACTGAACCACTCAATGTGGGGAGGTCGTGAGCATCAGCCGATCCTCAAACATGGGGGTCTTTAGGAGGGGGCAACGTGCCTCCAAAGGTCTGAAGCTTCACAAAATCTCAGAATTTATAAATATACATTTTCACATACAAGTGAAGTGAATAAGCGACTTGAGAATGCAGTGCTAATTCCTGCATGCTAATTGCTTACCTTTATAACTTGCATAAAGATGTTAAAAGTTATTTGGAGATGTGATCCAATCACACAGATACTGCTTCTAGACTTTTGAAAATATCTACGTGTGTTTACTTATCTTAAGCCCTAACATGACACCAGTAAACAGGTATGAACAGTGGAAAGTGGCCTGAGAGCCCAAAGCATGGCAGGCTTACTTCACCCAGGCTCTGCACATGGTGAATACGGCCCCTGCCTCTCCATATGCCAGGTCCTCAGATTTGGGGTTCTGATGGCATTTCACAAGTCTCAGAATGTGATGTCTCAGCAATGTGATCTGATCCGTGTCTAAATGTCTTCTTTGCCTTCTCAGACCTGCTGGAAGGCTACCTTTTACGTTCATTGTAATTTTCAGGGATGATAATAATAGGGATAGCTATTGTTAATGTTTCGCTTATTTCCTTCCAGTGTTTTTATTACATATATACAACATGGGGAATATCCACTGTACAGTTCCATTATCTGTTTTCTGTTTTCATGTAACTTTATATCGTAGGTATGTCCCCTACCCACAAAGACGGCTTTGTAATGCCTCAGAGTGCTGTAGTCCAGTGTGTGAATGTATCAGTAATGTATATACACACCCTCCTCATGTTTGCCATGAACACTGTTGCCAGTTTTGCTACTATAAATAACACTGTTACCGTGACCCAATGTGCCCATTGCTATTTGCTTAGGATAGATTCTGAAAAATGGAGTCAATTTTACTGTTTTTTAAAAATTTAATGAATGAATGAATGAATGATTTATTTTGGGCTGCCCTGGGTCTTTGTTGCTGCACTTGGGCTTTCTCTAGTTGTGGCAAGCAGGGGCTACTCTTCGTTGCGGTGCGCGGGCTTCTCATTGTGGTGGCTTCTCTTGTTGTGGAGCATGGGATCTAGGTGCGCAGGCTTCAGCAGCTATGGCATGTGGGCTCAGTAGTTCTGGCATGTGGGCTCAGTAGTTGCAGCACCCGAGCTCAGTAGTTGTGGCGCACAGGCTTAGGTGCTCGGCGGCATGTGGGATCTTCCCTGACCAGGGATCGAACCCGTGTCCCCTGCATTGGCAGGCGGATTCTTAACCACTGTGCCACCAGGGAGGTCCCTCAGTTTTAGTGTTTTAATGCATATTCATTGAATACTTCTAGAAAGAACATACCAAATTATAGACCCAATATTGTTCTTTTGCTAAAAAAAGGATACCATCATCATCATCATGAGTATCAAATTTTTAACTTTTTGTTAATTTCATAGGCACTGAATGATGTCCCATTGTTTGAAACCATGTATCTCTGCTTACAAGTGAGAGTAATCATTTTTTTTCACCATCCATTTGAAACTTTTCTGTGATTCATTTATTGGTGCTCATTGTTTTTTTTTTCTTAGTTAAAACGATGATATATATTTCCTTTGATCTATTTCAATTGTTTTTAACCTTGGCTGCATGTTAGAATCATCTGTGTGCTTTTAATAAATATACTAACACCAGACTCCTCCCCAGTGATATTGATTTAACTGGCCTGTGTGCGGACACCCAACGCTGGCATTTTTTAAGCTCCCCCGGTGATTCTGTTGCTGTAGTTTAAGACCACTGATCTAGAATCTCCAGATACTAACCTGTCCCCTTGTTATTTTTTTCTGTTTAATTAAAAACATTTTTACAGATGTTTGCATTTTCAAAAAGGAAAGTCCCAGCATGGGTTCCATAGAGCTTGATATATATACTCAGAAGCGAGACAACCTGGGATTAAATCTTGCCTTTGTCCTTTATAAACTATGTCATCTTGAGCAAATCACGTTATCTCTCATAAGCTCAGTTTTCTCTGCTGTAAAGTAGGATTAATTTATAGTATATCTCATACCTTTATAAGAAAGATTACATCGGTTGGTATTTGTAAGGCACATACAACAGTATCTAGTTACATTGTAAGTCTAAACAATTTTTTCTTTTATTATTTCTTTCATTGGTTTCACTATAACGAAGTCTTTTTTGACCTTGAGATCAGGGAGATATGGGTGTATTTTGTGTCCTAAATTTTTTTTTTTTTCTGTTTTTTGTTGCCTCTTAAGTCCATATTTCCCTGAGTCCTGGGGTGAAGTTGATGTTGAATGAAGAAATAAATCCATCAGGACCTGAGGAGCTGATGTACAATTTCCCCAAATCCGCGTTTCCGCTTAACTACTTATTCCTGCTTTTAGGGTACCAGTAAAGTTTGTTTTCTGATATTATCTCAACTTCTGACACCCACGTAAGGTGGCCTTAATGCGTACTTTGCTGTGTTATGGAACCACATCCTCTGCCGGGCCTGGGCCCCATTGACCCGTGTTTGTCTGCACACCTCTCTAGATCTCAGACAGACCAAGTGTCAAGAGGCAGCAGATTGCTTTCCAAATACCTAATGATGACAGGTTCCACATACCTCTGCAAAAATCAAAAGGAACTCATAACATGGCAGGCACATGATGAGGGGGTGCAAACTGACCCAGGGCCATTACTGCAGAGTAGTTTACGTCCATGATATCCGGAAAAGGTGATTAATGATACAGAGATTTGAAATTTGATTACAAGGATTCTGAAATGAGCCGTAATAACATTATGAAAAAGCACATCTTAGTAGCTTTTGTCCTCTCTTGTATCGCCACCTCCTGCACAGGCATTCCTTCAGTTCTCCTGTATGTTGGATGTCCAGCTCCTTGTTTGAGTTCATAAATTACATTGCACAATAACTGAAATGGAAGGAGTTGAGTAGCTGCAGAAACAACAGTAACATTTTTAGGCATTTCACTTCGGGGAAAAGTATAAACCTCTTCTTGGTCTTTGATCAATTTCCCATCAGCTCTGTAGGAGCAGCGGTTCCTGCAGAGCTTGCTTTCCGGAGTGATGGCGTCAGCAAACACGGGAGGAGGAGGGGTGTGCTTGGGAGTTTCGCTTGGTGTGTCTGAGTCAGCCTCCGTTCTGTGGTCCCTGCTTTTATTTCCCAAGATGCTGCACTAGTGATGGAGGCTACTGAATGAATGGCTCTCTTAGAGGTACCCAGAGGCTTGATCCAGTTTAGCAAGTCTATGGATATTCACACACTTTCTATCTTGTAAAATGTAATCACCAAAGGCTTCCACAGTGGGGATACACATATATATTTCTATGAATATATATATATATATTGCTATGAATCTCTTTTTTTTAACTTTTTTTTTTTTAATTTTTCTTTCTCAAACCGTTTTCCCATTCAGGTTGTTACCTAATACTGAGCAGAGTTCCCTGTGCTATACAGTAGGTCCTTGCTGGTTATCCATTTTAAATACAGCAGTGTGTACAGGTCAGTCCCCAGATAAAGAAAATAGTGCACACTTTTAAACTTTTATGAATATCATATTCTTACATATGGGATTTTTTAAATCACGTGTGCTCAGCTTTGCAAGGGTGCTGGGAGATCGAGCCCTAGAATTTAAGCCCACTGCTGAGTTAAAAGCCTGGCATAGAGAAATGTTTGTTGAATGAATGAAAAGTCATTTGCTATATTGAAAAACAATAAATATATTATCTGGGTCGTTGACCTGTGTGCCATTGATTTGTAAGTCTAATACCCCGTGTAAGTGAAAAATATTGGACTACACTGTCCTCTATTATGCGTTGAGTCAGATTTCTCCCAGTCATAATGGAAGTACTGTAAGTTGCATTAAGACTTGGAGGCCACCAGGGTACCATTTAGGGCAACAGGACTGTTGATGAAATTTCCGCTCACACAGATTCTGAAAGTCTTTAACCCATTCCCAAGGAGGAGGCTGAGCCTTAGGAAAACCTAGCTCTCTGGATCCCCTTTCTTGTGGCCATAGGCTAAGGATGGGGGCGGGGTGGGAGAGAAACAATTATTTTTCACCAACTCCAACCGCTGCAGGAAGACGCCTGCTCCAGCGGGTCACGTTTCTCTTGTTTACTGGCTGCGGCCGTTTCTGTTGCGTAGTTCTTTTGTTTTCTCCGGGTGTAATCTCTGTTGCACATGGCGTTCGGACAATGCAGACGACCCTGTCTTCGATGCGCAGAGTTCTCTGTCAAGATACTGTTGTCCCTCACTGGGCCCAAGTCCCATTTTAGTAGGAGAGAGAAAAAAAAAGAAACAATGGAGACAAATTTAGACACTGATGGGAAAAGAAATTCGTCTCACTGTCCCCCAGCGCTCTGTAGTTACGCCCACCAGGCCATTTCCTGTGACCTTCTCAGGGACTCCCAGCCACGCAGAAAAGCTCTTGAAACCCAAGGCGGACGACAGATGATTAACTTGTGGCTCACCACGTCCATGTAAGTTCACTTCCCAGGCGTCCCTTCTCTAAAAAAAAAAAAAACACCACTACTGATAACACCAAAAAAAGAAAAAAGAAAAAAACAAAACTTCACATATTCCAAACAGAAGCGAGATGATCTCTCCATTAAGATCTAGACTTGATCGTTATCAAAGTTTATTTTCCGTTCGTGGCCAGCATTAAATCTTGTACCAGATGCGTCTTCGGCCTTTGCACATTCGCTAGCCTGTATCCTCCGATGGGGGGTAAGGGCGGGGTCTCACTAGGTCCATCCTTCACTCCTTTTCCCCATTCTGAACAAACAGCTTTATCTCATGTATTTATCTGCTCTCTGCTCCCCCTAACTCGAGACAGTGTAAATTTACCCAGTGATGTGAAGAGATATTTAGCAGCATATAAGATGAATGACTGATTTCAGAGGTACCCAAACTGTATGTTATTTATGCTGGTATACATGCGTCTACTGCAGTGGCCTAGATAATAAGTGCAATAAGCAATAACAATGCAATCTCCTTTTGAACTGTCTTGTTAATGAACTGTGAAACTAGACAGATGCAGTCAGAAATACATAACACTATTTCACACGGGAATAACGTCTGGTTTGAAATCATCTATCGCGTTACTGGGAGGTCTCATTTTGGTTGGTCACTGAGTGTCTTCTATTTTTTAATGTCTTTAATAATTATAGACCTATTTTAGTGGGAAATACAACTTGTAGGTTCATAGCATCAGCATAAGCACAATGATCATAAATATCCAATTTTTTAGGCAGATTTAAAATCTCATAGAGCAGGTTCTATACTTACACCGGACATAGTTATATGTGCAACCTTATGGACCAAATATACCATATTTTACTTCATTTATGGGGATGCAACTCATCGAGCACAACTTTCGAGGCCTGCAAGCTTTGTTCCTCGTTTCAGTTCTTGGTGGAGTTGCTTCCCTGCATTACTTCTCTCCCTAAGTGTCTGCGTCTTACATGTGGAAGAAAGAGGATGCAGTAGGGGGCACAGAGGAGAAAAGTAACAGCAACCAGTAATTGATTACTGAATGAGGAAGTTGAAAGACCAGGGCTGAGAAAAAGAAATCCATCATTTTCTTATTTCTCTTTAGTCCCGAAGAAGCAGCCAACTGGCTGATTGTAAATGAAGTGCAGTTACGAGGTCTAAAGGGGTTTGACATGGAGAAAACTAAGGGAGAAATGGGAAAGTGCAAATGCACACTCTTCTGCATGGATCCTTTATAATTTTTCCTAAAATGCAAACAACTTTCTAGTTTCCCCCCAAACATTATCCCTCCCAAATCCTAGACATCTTTGGTAGCAGAGGTGAGCACATTTCACTCGAAAGGTATTTGCAACACCGTATTAGGAAACCTAGAAATTTTAACCTTTGATTCTCTCTCCTCCCATTCTCTGTGCAGCATGTAGTGGGTCTCGTCTGACACAATCTTGCCAGGAAAGCTCAGAGCTCTCTGTGCGGCGATGCCCGGTATCTACGACAGCCCAGCCTTCTGTATCTCTTCACCCCCTGACTCCCCATCTCATTCCCAATCTCTGTGGGCTGCATCTTTTCTCCCTTTCCTTCCCCTTGTTAGTTTGCTCTCCCTGGGTTGTTATCAATCCTTTTAGTTACCGCTGTACTACTTGCTGCCAAATGTTTAGGATGCAAATTGGAAGTGAAGAGGTTGTACTACATCAGGGGAGCAAAGTTATGCAGCTAAAGCAGCTAAAGGTTTTATAAAGGTAATAATAATTCTATGTTAAGCTCTTACTGTGTGTTCCTTGGATATGTTCATTTACACTGTACATATGTTCACTGTTCCTATGCTCAGTTCAGTGGTCCTTCTTCCTATTCAGAGGGTGTATACAATCCGGGACAAAAGCTTGTTTTGGTCTCCTCTCTAAATTCTCTCCTTAATCACGGACTCCATAATCACAGGGAAAGACAGAGCCGTCCCCGAGAGGCTGGAGAAGAGAGCTTAGAATGGGGTGTCTCAACTGCACTCACTACTGACATCTTGGGCTGGATGATCCTTGGTGGGGGTGGGGTGGAGGCGGGGGCTGTCCTGTGCCTTGTAGGATGTTCAGCAGCATCCCTGGCCTCTACGCTCGATGCCAGTAAAGCTTGCCCCTCCCCTGCCCGCCGCCTGGATGTGACAATCAAAAGCGTCTCCAGGCATTGCTCAGTGTACCCTGGGAGACAGTATCACCCCTGCTGGAGACCCAGCCACTGGGTCAGGATCTTGCAGCAGTGATTGCCTTCTTGTTGCTAGTGACCACGGCAACTTGTTCTGCCTCAGAGCAACTGCACTGTACCTCCCTCATCCTGGTTCCTCTGTCAGGATGGTTCCTCTGTCAGCAAGAACTTTACATGCCTCATTTCTTCAAATCCTTCTCCTCAAAAGGCACCTCCCCGGAGAGATCCTTCCTGAGCATTCCTCTTAAATAATGCCCCTGCCCGCTCGCTTCTGCCACCTCTCTCTTCCCAACCTACGTCATGGTATTTCATAGCCTTGATCTCTACCTGAATGTATCTTATATTATCTTTATTTTTTGTCTGTTGTTGGCCTCATCCACTGGAACATAAACTCCTTGAGGGCTAAAATTGTAACTTGTTCACAAATGTATTCTATGCAGTACTTGACATCTAGAATACGGTATGTATGTATTTGTGGAAGGAAAGAAGGAAGGAAGGAAGGAAGGAAAGGAGGGTGGAATAAATGAGCGACTGAGTGACTGAGCCACCATCCCTGCTGCAGGCTAACCCAGAACTGGCCGCTGCTTGTTGGAGAAAAGCACATGGCGGAATTTGTTTGTTTGCTCATCTCCCAGGCTGGAGTCCTCACAAATCTTTCAGTTTCTGTTCATTAATAACTGGTTAAGATTATGAATTCTTTCCACCATGGAAGACTTATCAGAAAATATATTCTCACATCAAGTTGATAGGTCTATGGTATTTAATCTTTCTTTCCCGTGGAAAAGAACATTGTGAGACCATCGTTGTTCCCTTTTACTTTTCTAAATCATTACCAAGACGCCGAAGGAAGTGGTTTAACCCGTGATTCCCTCCCTAGGTCTAATTTTGGTTCTTTAATGAAAAGAAAAAATACATAGTATGTATATACATTTTTTCTTTTTTTTTCTTCCCTGGGAGGAAATGAACTATGGAAGCAAGCTGGTACAGAATGTGCTGGAACTCTCAGTGTTTACTTGTATTGAGAGCCTCCTTCTAGTAGGTAGAAGTATGGTTTTGCAAACAGTCTTATCATTTGTGTGGATCCCAGGGCATACGAGTTTACACTCTGCTGCTAGGGGGGGATGCACAATGGCTGGTGAAGTTTGTGTCTCCTGGAACCACTGGTCATCTCTGTGTCACCCTTACTATTGCTTTAAGGAAGGATGGCTTTATGTTTAGGGCAGGGTCTGTGGGCAGACTGCCTAGGTTCAAATACAGCCTCCACCATCTACTACTTCTTTTTCCTTGGAAAAGACATGAAACCCTAGGCCTCACTTTCCTCATCTGTGAAATGCAAATACGTAGCTGTATTTCTCTCATTGGACTGTTGGATTATTAAAGAGATCACATATCTGATGCCCAGGAACAGTGCCGGGCACACAGAGAGTGTTTAAGACAGGTGACTTTCGTCATTATTTTATTATTATTAATCCTGCTTCTGGGCTTAAAAAAATCCTGTAAATACTAGCTAGAAATATTTTCTGGTTCAGCTGAGCTCAATTCTTGTTTTTCCCAAGTAGGAAATGGGAAAAAATGGAAAGTTCTTACTTTTTTCATTTAAAAATGCATTTATCACATCCCTGAATTATATTAGTACTATTTGTTCCTTAAAGAAAATCTGTGAAAAATTTAAAATATATAGAAAAAAATGAATTGTAAATCCTCAACATTTTTGCCTGTTTCTTTCTGTGTGTATGTGTGTATATAGAAATGAAGTTAACTAACCTGTATTTCCTTTTTAACATAAAAAGTTCATAACATGTTTTTTTCCATTATTAATCAGTTAGCAGCTATTTTATAAACACACACACACACACACACACACAAAATAAACCCCTCTTGTCCCACCATCCAGAGGTCACCACACAAAGTTAATCTGTTATATTTCTTTGGGGGATTTTTCCCACACACAATTTTTATATTTGTTTTGAAATCGAACTTTTATGTTGTGATTTTTAATCTGCCAAAGCAATAAAAAATGAAATGGGGAAACCTCAGAGAACTGCCCTAAAATGGCTTTTGAAAAGACCCACACATGGAGTCAACATTTTGTGAAGTGGGAATGAGACTTCCTGGGATGGATCGTTCCCTCCAATGCCGACCAGATGAGCGATTTTCAGCATTTAATCTCGTTGGGCCTCAGTTTTCCTGTGAGTCAAACGGAGATCATGATGAATCAATTGTGTGGGTAACAGGGAAAGCCGGGACATAATACAACCTTGGCTTGTGTGAATTCTCTCACATCCTACCCCGTCCAGAGACATCTGAGGCCAGACCTGGCAATAAATCCCGACCTGTTTGTACTTTGTCAGCAGAGAGATTTCTCCTCTCCTACCCTCCTGCTTTTTGTTGCTGTTGTTTTTTAAGTTGGGATGGAATCTTGGAAGGACATTTCCAAATGTTATGGTTGAAATTCTCAGAAACACACACTGCCTGTACAAGAGCTGAGGGTACCACATTGAGGGTCTATGGCTCCAGATGGGAAGGGATGGGGCAGTTGGTTAATTCCTAATCTCCTGGATGGTAACAGTGCCAGACCCACGTCACTACTGCAGCTACTGACGTGAAACCACAGCTGAGCCTTTCCTTGACCACCCATGGTTGCCCAGTCCAAGCCTGCCCTTTATCGAATTTTCTGTATTGGGGTCCCTCATATGAAAAATAAGATTCTTTTGCTAAAAAGCTTCAGAAGCGACAGCTGTAAACAATATCATTGGCAGAAAGAATTTCAGAAACTTGAAAGCATTTCTTACGGGTTCTGTTTAATAATGTTCAGAGATATTGTTTTCTTCTGAGTCCTTAGATGATGTTCCAGTATGCTGTCTGCTTGGTTTTTTGTTTTTTTTTTTATAGACTCCATTAGAGTTTACCTCCCTCTCTTTCTATTTTAATATTGTTTATGTGTGTTTTTGAGTGTATTTCTTTCTTAAATAAGGATGGCTTTAACTACATCTGGTGTTTTCCAACATTCTATGTATATATGTATATACACTTGGTTTTCTCTCATTATCTATTTAGACTTAGGTAGTGCTAGCAGACAGTTTGGACAAAAATATGAGACATATATTTCTGAAAAATTTATATGGTATGGGGGAAAAGTTCAAAACAATAGTAAGTGAAAAAAGCATGGTAGCATCCACTATAATATCATCTCAATTCTGTAATGTTTAAGGCTCTCACACACACATTTGTAAGACTCAGTAAATTTGCTATTTGAATGGAATGAATTAATCACATCACTATAGGGTGGGATTTTGACTGTTTCACATTCCATAAACCACTCAGTATTTTTCCAAATGTTCTAACTACAGACATGCAGAATTGTTGGAAAAGAATATTATAATTTTATAGAGATCTTTTTTAATTTCCCAAATGATTAAATCATTCCTACATTTTTCAGAAATTATATCTACTTTATTCATCGAACATATTTTTCAGGACACAGATTTTTTCATATGCATATTTAATTTCTTTGCTAGATTAAAAACAACTTGAGGTCAGGAATTAAATCTTCTGTTATTGTTGAATGACCCCATCTAAGAGATGATCGAAAATGTTGTTGAGTGATCTATTCAGGTACGTCAGAATAAGGACAAAAATGTTCAAGTTTTACTAATAGCTTTTTCTTCTCCCCGTCATATTAACAGTATCTCCTGAAATGGATCTTCCACAGTTATATTTTTAAAAAACCAAAAGAATTATAATATCCACTTAGGCCAAGCTTTTAGTGGATTGACGTGATAAAAGTTTTAAACATGAAAAGAAGTGATGGCCTGATTTTTCCATCAAGATGCCCAAATATGGACACTTCTGGTGTTTCATGAGTTTGACCCAGAGAATTTTATTTCTGTGCTGTAGTTAGTTAACACATAATAAAAACCAACTTTGATATATGCCTATATGATATAATTAGTTAAATATCAAATATCCCATTTACCTCCTTGAGGTAAATATGTTTTTTCTCCCTGAGGTTCTGTCTTGGCGCCTGAAATTCCTACCAAATTAAGCCAACATTTGTGGGGTTAAACTCATTATCTGTAAGATGCTTCTGTTAAAATGCAAACCTGGTACATAAGATGGGAACCATTAACACACAAGGATCTATTAATACGTTAGACCTGAAACGCATATCAGATCAGTCCATCAACCAGCAAAGGGCAGCTCTGCAAGAATAGGGCCGAGAATAGACATGTTTTTATGATAGGATTGAAGGGATCCAGGGTCTGGGGAGAGTCCTAGAGCACAGGCTGGGTAGAGAACTCTAGGAATCAGGGGTTAGCACAGGGCTCTGGCTGGTTAGAGATTTCAAAAGGATTAGGCTCAGAGCCTGCAAATAGTTTTCCGGGTGAGAGGCATTGTGGATTCCTTGTAGGCATTTAGACGGGCTCACGTGTCTGTCCTGTGAATCGAGCAGGCTGTTTCTCAGTTCTCTGTGGGGAGAGACGCTCTCTCCTTTGGAGTAGTAGTGGTTCACAGTGGAACATATCGGGGACAAGGGTATGTGATCCGTGTCCTCATCAAGCGTGACAAATGCAGTGTTAACAGCAGTCCCAGGGTCTCAGAGGCCCAGTGCTTCTCTCTGTGCCCAGTAAGAGAGCAGAAATGCCCCTGAGTCTTCCTCTCTCTCACACACACACCAGTGCAATCCTTCCAGTGGAATGGGGGGTGAGCCAGCATGCCGATGTGAAGCGAGCAGTGATATTAACCAAGCTCCCCAGGTAATCAAGGACGATGACGGGAGCAAGCTGGGACCTCAGGTGAGCTCCCAAGGAAAATGTCACATGGTTGGGAGGGGCCAAAAGTGCTTGTGAGAACAGCTTGGCAGAGTGCGAGGCTGATTCCGAGGCTAGGGGGTCTCCAGGAGACTGAACTTCTCGCGACTCTGAGACATCACCCGGGAAAGACAAAGCCTTCCGAGGGGAAGGCGATATTTGGAAACGTACTAACTTAAATGTCCAGCCGAGGGATGGGTGAAAGGCAAAGCTTTCACTCTCAAACGTGGCCTCCTGGCCAAGATGCACCTGAGAAGGCCACGGTGACGTGGTCCTCAACCAGCCGGCGCTGTAAAATATGGTTCAGGGAGCCGAGGACTTTGTGCTGTGCTCCTCGCTTTGTGTGGCTCTCGCATCAGATTCAGTGTTTCGGCTCTTGCTAAGAGGTTGGACATGCTGTCTGGCAAATGAAGAGGTCGTTTGCCAAGTAACTAGATCTCACTCTTGCTAAAGGAAGGACGCTGTTCGCTAAAATAGTCTGTCTCCTGATGCCAAAGGAAATCAAACTGTAATCAAGGGCTGAGAACGGACTGAAGTCATCAAGGCTGTCGTGCTTCAGATTTGGCAACCTCGTATGTTCCCAGGCTTATTCAACATAATTTGCAAAAGGGAGAGGCTTTCTTGAGTTGGAAGTTTGTTTTAATAATGCCTAAATGAACCAGTGGTGGAACAGCCGGCATCGCAGTGCACGCTCCCATGCGTGTCAGGGACAGAGGAGCACAGATAAGGAGGCGCTTAGAATGTCGTTAAAGCAGACCAAAAGGGAGAGAACGCGTCTTAGTAAGTTGGGAAGACTCACTGTAACCATATTGAAATATCTCAGACGGGCTAACGCGTTTCTTTGTTTTTCTCGTTTCAATTTTGTTTTGCTGGTAGTAGGGTGTAAGAAGAGTTAGGAGAAGGCATATACCTTTCTTTATAGATCCATGTACTGCCCTAAGGATCTAATTTGAATTAAAACTAAATAGTGATTATGGAATGCGTACTCTACAAAACTGTGTGCTAAGTATGCTGGCTCACTTAGCTGTTACACCACGGTTTTGAGGTTATATATGCCCCATTTTAGGAAACCAGAATTGAGGCTCATTTAAGTAATTTACCCAGTCTCACAGGTGAAGTTGCAGAGATAAGATGCAAGTTTAGGTCTCAAAGCTAAAGCTCTTTCTGCTATGCTCCCTGTCTCATGCGTGAAGGAAAAGTCAAGGAAGAAAAAAAACCAGAGAGCGAAAAATGTTTATTTCCACTGCCAAGCTTTCTCTGAAGGCTGTGATACCCAGAGAGCCCACTTTTGCACTTGTAAAATGAAGAACTTAGGCATAGTTTATTCAATGCCCCCAGTGATTTCCCTTTGGTCTCTCTCTGTCAAGGTGCACAGGGCACCATGTTGGCCTCCGTCATCTGTATAATGGTTGTCCCATTTTCCTTTGCCTTTATAGCCATGGTCACAAGCAATAGCAGTGAAAACAATGCTCTCAGCAAAACAGCATGGTGTGACTTAGGACAATTTGTCTTGGCTAAGGAAGGCTCTGGAATACGCAAAGTTGGAGACTTCCCTCTGGCTTTGCAGTTCCTGGTCTCCACACCCGGAGGGACCAGAGAAGGTAAAAGACAGAGGGGAAAGGAATTTCTTCTCACCTCCGATATACAGAGGGGAAACCATTTCCAGATTTTAAGGAATAATCCAGGGACATCTGACTTTTTTAAAGTATTTTTTTAAGTATTTTTTAAGTATTTATTTGTATATATTGCAAAGTGATCATTTTGCAATATATACAAATATCAAACCACTGTGTTGTCCACCTGAAACTAATATATGTCAATTATACATCTATTAAAAAGGCATAAAGTTTTTAAATAAATATTTATTTGTGTGTGAAAAAAGCACTCATTTTTATTAACATGGAAAACAATGGAGAAATCTGTTTTCCTATATGCTTTTAGGATGATATCAAGTTGGCCTCTAGATTGTTTAAGCTATTGTTTTATTCACCAAAGTTTACTCATCCTTCACACGTGAGGGGAAAAAAAGAGGAAAAGTTAACCGAGGCAATAATTTGATTATACAGAAGTCACAGGGTAGTCCGTGAGGCTTGTGCTTATCTTCTCCATTTTTATTTGTTTCTTTTAATTTAGTGTGATTTCATTTAGCAGGCGCCATATTTAGGAGCAGAGCTCGTAAGCTAAAACAAGAGAAGAACAAAAAAGCCTAATGCTTTGAGGGCTAATGGGCCAGGAAGTTTCATTCTAACATCACAGCAGACTTTCTATATGGAGCCCGTTTTACTTGTTGGCACAAAGTCATGAACGTTAGAAGCAGCTACCATAAAACAAAGTCCTTTACATGAGCATCTGATTGCCAAGCTGTCCTCTCCTCTTCACTCAGCAGCTTTGTAGTAGTTTGGTTAACAAAGCCAATGCACTTTCTTCCACATAAAGGAAATTATGATTCCACTGAAGGCTCAAAGGGGAAAATTAAAGTCATCAAAAATCTGATTTGAGTAGGCATTTTCTTTGAAAATGTGAAGTATGCTTTGATGCATCCCGATTCTTTGCCGAGGGTGCTACGCAGAGGGCGAGTTTGGCTCTTGATTCCAAAGGAATAATTCATATTGTTTAATTCCACCCCCCGAAAAAGAAGAGGATACATTTCTTTTGGCAGTGGGAGTTACGAAGGACAGGCAGAGTAGGGTAACGAATCTAAACAGGAATTCCATGCAGCAACTCTAAAATGGAATAAAAGCACAGTGCCAAAAGCAAGGCAAACGAGGAAGCAAAGGTCAGCCTCGGAGGAGCAGAGGGGTGTCGGCCTGAGGCACGTTTGAGGAACTGGAGCAACTCAATTTCCGTCCGAGGGACGCCTCTGACCCATCCTGCAGGAGGAGGTTGGGCCATGGCAGCTGGCCTTTGATCAACGAGCGACATCCTCTGGGCGTGAGCCCCTGTGCCAGAAACTGACAGCCACTAGGGGAGATGAAGATGAGTAATTTTCGCCTAGTGACAGAAATCTTCTCTCCTCATCTTCTGTGAAAGTTTATGGGCAATGATTGTATTTTATGATAATGAGAACAAAGTGTATCGTGGCTGATGTCAGGAGTATTTTCCCCTCTGGCGAAACAATTGTTTTACATCTTTCCATGCGTTGCATCCTCAGGAAAGACATGTTGGCATTGGTTTCCCCAGAGAAAATCTTTCTTTAGGTAAACTTTCATAATAGAAGAATATACCTGAAAAAACCCACTGTTTATAGAAGCCCTCTAATAGCTTTTATGTCCAACAAAGAAAGAGCCAGGAAACCATCATCACAAGCTGACATTTGCTAGGACGTTTTTTCCTTGAGATTATTAAATAAGCAATAGCCCTGTGATGCTCCGAAATGTCACCCCATTTAAGGTGGTGGTCATTTTCCATTATCCAGGTGGTGATGTGATAGGGGTTTTGCTGGATGATGCCACAATTATGTGTTAAAAATAGATTATCATTATGGTCAGTGTTCACATGCACATCTTGAGGTATAGCCTGCATCTTGTAATGATTAGAATTCAAACAGTCACAACAGCACTTCCTTGGAATCATGAGCTAATGCGAGAAACAATACAGTGCAAATAAATAGATTTCCTCCTCTGAGCCGCTTGAGTTTTCCCCATTGTGTACGTCTTCACTGGGCATTGAAAACTGGGAAGTGTCTTGACAAAGGGTTTCTCTCACTTCTAGGTTAGAAGTTTCTTTCTCACCATTCTTTGTTTCTCAGATAAGTTCATATGCTTTTTCTCCCCATTCAACTGAGACGGTGACTAAGTTCAGGGACACTTAGCAGCAGAGATTGCATCAATATTGGGGGTGCTGAGTGAACGTCAGGCAGGACCGGTGGGGACTCCTTGGAAATGTCAGCTTGTTAAACTTAAAGAGCGGACCGTTTCACTTTTGCTTCTGTGGTTGGTCAAAAAGATGAAGGTTGTGGACCAAAATGTATATTTTGTATATTGTTGTCAGACTGTTAAGAAATGAGAGCGTGCAATGAACCCTGATTTCTGTTTTGCATGTAGGGGAAACTTGTTGCCCTCCTTCCTGGGCTTGGAGGAGAGACGAGCTTTCAGGACCCCCTCTGCTAGGGCGTCCCCTATAGTCTAGTGACGTGAGGGTAGGGAAGAGTATCCGACTTCCCCTGGAGGGCCACCTCTGACCGCCCTGCTGGAGAGAAGCCAGATGCTACCACAGGGACTGCCCTTGAACAAATACAAGGAGAATCTGAATTCATTCATCGAACCAGTAAATATTTATTACATGTAGAGCACTGTGAAAGACGCAGACGCGTTTAAGACGTGTTCTCACCCATTGGGGGTTACATCGCTGCTGAATTTAATAAACTCATGTCAGGTCTCGACGACTTCATCACGGAGATGGAGTTATGTTGGCTCCCACCCTGTGGCACTGTTCTTTCCCTGAACATTCCCGAACATGCTTTGCACATCACCCCTGCCTCTGTCATTTCCCCCGAAGCCTGGACACATTTTGCCAAGCGTGAATTTTGCGTTCTTGTGATGGTAACTTAACCTTTGTCTTTCAGTGTCTTTGTCTCAAAAATGAGGAGTGTACACGTATCAGACTGTTCTGCTGCCATTGCTTTCCTCAGTGGGTGAACAGAGGGTGGCTGAGATGACAGGGTCAGAATGTTTGGCTCACAGAGACCTTTCCATGATCTGTTCTGCTTATTGCTTATGTTATTTTAAATCATGGAGCTGGATAATATCATAGGCTCCCACAGCTATAATATTCTGTGATTGTGGCATCGGTTAGAGCTCCGGGGAGTGGAGGCCCAAACTGACTTGCAAGGCTATTCTTAAGGCACTCTTCCTTCAAAGCCTTCAGGGCTGCCGTCACTAACCCCACAGGATGAGCACTTTCATCTGGACATTCAGGGCCTCCTGACATCTTAGTTCATCCTAGCTCTCCAGAATTATCTTTACAGATTACAGCGTAGCCACTCTAGACCATCTCTAATTTCCAAATTAACTGATGCTTTCCTGCTCCAAGACTATTAATAACTATTGATGTTATTAATAGTCTTCTTTTGTCAAAATCATATTCATCCTACAAGCTTCATCTCAAAAACTCTAGATTTACTTCTCACTACACTTGCTATTTTTGCATTGTTTTATTCTCTTGTTTGTTTATTTTTATAAGTGTACAATTTAGGAGGTTTTAGTATATTCAGTGTGATAGAACTGTAATCACTGTCTAATTCGAGGACAGTTTCATCACCCCGAAAAGAAATCCCAGACCCATTAGCAATCACTTCTCATTCTCCCCTCCACCCAGCCCCTGATTTCTGTCTATGGATTTGCCTATTTCTGTCTATGGATTTCTTATAAGCAGAATCATACAATATGTGATCATTTGTGACTGTAATCTTTCACTTATCATGGTGTGAACTTTGAAAAAGTTTTATACGTGTTGTAGCATGTATCCGTATTTTATTCCTTTTAATTGATCAATAATAGTCTATTATATGGACACACAATATTTTGTTTATTCATTCATCAGATATTTGGGTTGTTTCCACTTTTTGGCTATTATGAATAATGCTGCTATGAATATTCATGAGCACTTGTGTGTGTGTGTGTACATATATTCTAGTTCTCTTGGGTACATATCTAAGAGTGGAATTGTTGAGTTATATGGTGTCATGTTTAACTTCTTGAAGAGATGCCAAACTCTTTTCCACGGTTGCTGAACCACTTTACATTCCCATAAGCAATGTATGAGAGTTTTGATTTCTCTACAATCTTGCCAACACTTTTTATTGTCGATCTTTTTAATTATAACCATTGCAGTAGGTGTGAGGTGGTGTCTCATTGTGGTTTTGATTTGCATTTCCCTAGTGACTAATAATGTTGAGCATCTTTTCATGAGTTTACAGGCCAGTTGCGTATCTTCTTAGGAGCCATGTCAATTCACATCTTTTTACCATTTTAAAATTGGATTATTTGTATTTCTATTGTTGAGTAATAAGAGTTCTTTATATATTCTGGATATAAGATTTGTGAGATATATACTTTGCAAATATTGTCTGCCATTCTCTGGTTTGTGGTTTCACTTTCTTGATCAAGTCTTTTGAAAACTAAAAGTGTTTAATTGTGAAGAAGCCCAGTTTATCTTTTCTTTCTTATGTTTTGGTGCCATATCTAAGAAACCATTGCCGAATACAAGGTCATGAAGACTTAGGTCTATGTTTTCTTGTAAGAGTTTCACAATTTATCTCTTGCATTTACATATTTGATCTATTTTTTGTTGTTCATTCATTTTTTCTTTTAAAAAATTTTTTATAGAAATATAGTTGATTTACAATGTTGTGTTAGTTTTAGGTGCACAGTAAAGTGATTCAGTTATATATACCTATATTCTTTTTTTACATTCTCTTCTATTATAGGTTATTATGTTTGATCTACTGAACTTTCTTGGCACCCTTGATGAAAATCAACTGACCTCTAATGTAGGGGTTTATTTCTGAACTCTCAATTCTTTTTCATTGATCTATATATCTATTCTTATGCCCATAACTCACTGTCTTGATTACTGCACCTTTGTAGTAAGTTATGAACTCCAGAAGTGTGCATCCTCCAACTTTGTTCTTCCTTTTCAAGATTGTTTTGGCTATTACGGTTCCCTTAGATTTCCATATGAATTTTAGGATCAGTTTGTCAATTTCTGCAAAAAAAAAAAAAAAAAGCCAGCTAGAATTTTGGCAGTGTGTTAAATCTGTATATCAAATTGGAGATATTTGCCATCTTAACAGTATTAAGTCTTCTGATTCATGAACATGGAATATTTTCCCATTTATTTAGATCTCCTTTAATTTCCTTCAACAATGTTTTGTAGTTTTCAGTGTTTGTCTTACACTTATTTTGTTATATTTACTCCTAAGTATATTATTCCTTCTGATGCTATTGTAAATGGAATCATTTAATTTTATTTTCAGATTGTTCATTGTTAATGTATAGAAATGCAATTTATGTTTTTATAATGATCTCATGTCATGCCAACTCGCTGATTTTATTAGTTTTTATAGTATTTTTCCCTTCTTATGTGTGTCTGTGGGTGTGTATGTGTATTCTTTAGGATTTTCTATAGCCAACATTATGTCATCTGAGAAGAGAAATAGTTTTACCTCTTTTTTTTTATCTGGATACCATTTATTATTTTTCTTGCTTAGTCTTCCTGACTAGAACTTTCCAGTACAATGTTGAATAAATGTGGCAGGAGTGGGCATCCTCGTCTTGTTTTCCATCTAAGGGATAAAGCTTTCATCATTTGTTCGCCATTAACAAATGATGTTATCTGTGGGTTTCTTGTAGATTCCTTTATCAGGTTATGGATGTTCCCTTCTGTTCCTATTTGTTAAGTGTTCTTATCATGAAAGGATTTTGGATTTTGTCAAATGCTTTTTCTGCAACAGAGAGGCTTATGTGCTTTTTTTGTCCTTTATTCTGTTAGTGTGATATATTACATTGATTGATTTCCCTATGTTGAACTAACCTTGTCTCCTAGAATAAATCTCACTTGGTCATGTGTATAATCCCTTTGGGATGTTGCTGGATACTTTTTGCTAGTACAGTACTGAGGATTTTTATGTCTATGTTCATAATGGATATTGGACTGTAGTTTTCTTTTCTTGTGATGTCTTTGTCTTATTATCAGAGTAATATTGGTTTCAAGGAGTGAGTTGGGATGTCTTCCCTCCTATTCTATATTTTGCAAGATTTTCTGAAAAATTGTTATTAATTCTTCCTTAAATGTTTGGTAGAATTCACCAGTGAACATATCTGGGCCTGGACTTTTCTTTGTGGGAAGTTTTTTGGTTTTGTTTTTGTTTTTTGTAACTTGTTATAGGTTTATTCATATTTTTGAATTCTTCTTTAGTCAATTTCAGTAGTTTATGTCTTTCTAGGAATTTGTCCACTTCAGCTAAGTTGTCTAATTAGTTTGGCATACAATAGTTCATTGTATTCTCTTACAATCCCTTTTATTTCTAAAAAGGTGGTATTAATATTCCTTATTTCGTTCTCAATTTTAATTTTTTGTCTTATCTATTTTTCTTTGTCAGACTAGTTAACAGTTGTCAATTTTGTTGATCTTTTCAAAAAACCAACTTTTGGTTTTATTGATTTTTTAATATATTTTTTCTATTCTCTATTTCATTTATTTCTGCTCCAATTATTATTATTTCCTTCCTTTGGCTTGCTATTCTTTTTCTTAAGGTTTCTTAAAGTGGAAGGCTAAGATAATTAATTGCTTGAGATCTTCCTTCTTTTTGAATATAGGCACTTATAGCTATAAATTTCCTTCTAAGCTTTGGTTGCAACTCATACATTTTGGTATGTTATATTTTCATTTTCATTCATCTAAAGGTATTTTATAATTTCACTTGTGATTTCATCTTCAACCCATTGATTATTTAAGAATGTGTAGTTTGATTTTAACATATTTGTGAATTCCCCGACTTTCCTTCTGATATTGATTTCTAATTTCATTCCACTCTGCTTTATATGATTTCAGCTCTTTTAAATTTATTGAGACTTGTTTTATGGCCTAACATATGGTCCACCATGGAGAATATTCCATGTGTACTTGAAAAGAATGTATATTCTGCTGTTATTGGATTGACTGTTCTATAGAAGTTTTCTAGGCCTAATTGGTTTATAGTGTTGTTCATATCTTGTAATTCTTGGTATCTTCTATCTAGTTCTTCTCTCCATTATTGAAAGCAGGCTGTTTAAGTCTCCAAGAATTGTTGTTGAAATGTTTGCTTGTCCCTTGAATTTTGTAATTTTGCTTCATATATTTGGGGGTTTTGTTAA
The DNA here is from genome assembly GCF_965194805.1 of Balaenoptera borealis. Classification (NCBI taxonomy): domain Eukaryota; kingdom Metazoa; phylum Chordata; class Mammalia; order Artiodactyla; family Balaenopteridae; genus Balaenoptera; species Balaenoptera borealis. The sequence goes on from NC_138877.1 coordinate 74,573,579, forward strand.
GTGCATGCATATTTAGAATTTTTCTTGATAGATTGATCCTTTTATCATACTCCTTTTTTTTGTCTCTAGTATCCACTTTTTTTTTTAAGGCTTTTCATCTGATCTAACACCCCACCTCTCTTTTGGTTACTATTTACATGGTATTTATTTTCCCATCCTTTTACTTTCAACATATGTTTTTGAATCTAACACGTGTCACTTAGAGCGTATAGTTAGATTTTTTTCCCAATTCATTCTGTCCATCACTGTCTTTTGATTGGCGGGTTTAATCCATTTGCATTTAGTGTAATTACTAATAAGGTAGAATTAATGTCTGCTTGTTAAATAAATAAAATTAAATTAAAAAATTAAAAAAAAAAATTAGCCACACTCTTGAGCACTTGAAAGGGACAGCTCAGGGTAACCAGCATAGGTCTCCTCCTTGAACTGGCAAGGTACTTGGTTGATAGCAGGCATTGGATAAGTGTTTGTTGAATTAGATTATGAAACAGCTGAGATTAGTGAGGTTAAATGACAGCTCAGCTCAGCATCCCGCAGATAACAAAAGGTGATTAGGATAAACCAGAACCCAGGCCTTTGGCTATCTAGTAAAATCCTAGAATAGTATTCAGTGTTTGCGTTTCAGAAAATGATTCAAAGAATTTGGACAGGAAGGGATTTTCTGAAATTGTTTCTGAATGTACTTGGTTCTTAAGTTTGGTGAGGGAGCGCCAAAAGGAAGAGCTCAGAGAGTAAGTACCTGCATTTATACTATTAAAAGCTAGGAAATGCAGTTATACTAGAATAAAGGAGCAATGCACTTACTTAGACTTTACTTGTAAAGTATTACTATGGCTGGGGGGGAGAATCTAATTCAAGAGTCTGAGTTGCATCTTCCTCTTTAGCAATGAAAGTCTGCAGAAGCATGCAGAGGTGTGTGAAAGGGGTTTAGTTTCAAGGCTGGAACAGAAGGAAATGGCCTCGGGGTGAGTGGGATATTGGCTTGTGCAGCTGCTTTTAAGAGTGGTGGTTGGAGTTCAGCTTGTTGGCTTCCTGGGAGAGCAAGTAGGAACCAACCTGTTAGCTGTACTTAGCTCTGGAAGTCTAAGAGCTGGAGAAAACCACTGTCAGTTTGTATTGCTATACCAGGAATACCATATACTGGATAGCTTGTAAACAACAACAATTTATTGTTCACAGTTCTGGAGGTTGGGAAGTCAAAGATCAGGGCTTCAGCAGATAAGGTCTGTTTCCCTGATGGCTGTCTTTTTGCTGTGTCCTCACATTGTGGAAGAATCTGGGAACTCTTTGGGGTGTCTAAACAAGGCAGTAATCCTATTCATGACCCAATCACCTCCTAAAGGCTCCACCTCCTAATACCATCCCTTGGGGATTAGAATTTCTACATATGAACTTGAGTTGGGGGGGACATAAACATGAAGCCATATTTGGATTGAGAGTCTTTCCTGGGGGGAGGGGAAGATATGATCACATGAATGAAAGAATTGAATTAGGAGGCTTACTTTGTCTTTCCTACATTGGAAAGTTGATTCTATTCAATTTACAGAGAAATCCTCCCTTTAATTTTTTTAAGAGGGAGGAGAACATTGGTTAAGCACAATATCATTGGCTGGAAATAATTTTTTTTTTTTTTTTTTAGTTTAGGAATTTTGGTTTGATTAGAATACTTGTTTTCATAAGAACTGGAAGGAAAACAGTCAATGGCAAGATATTGCATTTTAAACAAATATAGCCTTTTTGAAATGAACTACCTAATAGAAAACTGTTAAAGTTTTAAAAGAGGATTGCAAGTTTTTTTGCATCCCATGTATTTATATATTTAGCTTTTGGAATGTTGTAATAAGAGGGCAAATGTTGCCATTTCATAGATGGATACATTTCTGAAAACCAAACCCAAGACAAATGGCAACTACCATTTGGGGTCATTTAGTCACTTGCTGTCCTCCAGGGCATCCATGATTCCACATGAACCCCCTATGGTTGCTTCTGTTGATCCCGTTGAGGGCAACCCATCTGCTGTTAAATCACATTCTTCCAAACTATACCTGCTTCACTACAATGTCACACTTAAGTTCAGCTTTCTAACATATGATTTTGACAAGGCAGATGGTAATGAGTTTTCAAGAGATTCCAATGGAGGCTAAACCACGGTAGTATTATTTTCAGCGTTATGATGGCTTTGGCTAGTTGAAGTTGAGTGTTTTATTTGGGAGCACAATAGTATACCCCCAAAATGTCTAAATCATCTTGACCTTCAATGTGTTAAAGTCTACCGTAATGGTTGCTAAATGTCTAGGAGAACAGAGGTCTGTTTTTTGGAAATTTAAGGCATTTTTGGATGCTGACATGAGTAACTTTTGCTGGTAGCCATAATCTTAAAAGCTTCCTGAGCATACTGCTTTATCCTCCCCCAATTAAACATGCATAAGTTTCTTCAACTTTTTAAATGAGTATTTTGATATCTACCATGAACTAAAAATAACTCTGAATGGCATGCACTTAAAATAAATGGTTGTCTCTTCAGTGTAATTAAAGAGGTCAGTGTCACCCGAAATCCTCATTTATTTCAGGAAAACCTAGACAAAATCATCTGCTTAAGTAAGGTGTAGTCTGTAAATTAGATTAATTTGCTAATATGCATTTAGAGTGATAAAAATTCTGAAATTTAAAATTGACAGGGAAATTAGTCTTGATAGTGCTTACTGAAGTAAAGCTATTTTACAGAGGAACTTTTTAAAGTTATGAATGCTTGGATTTTGAGTAGAAATTTGCTCTAATTGCAATTATGGTACATGTAAGATAAGTCTGCATTTTGCTATGTAGGATTTCCTTCCCTTATATCTGAATTGTGTGTGGAGTGGGTTTGATGAATTTCCATCCTGATCGCCCAAATGATGCCAGGATTTGCATTTAGCCCATGTGGACATGTTCAAGAGGGCCTGTCACTGGAGCTGGTCAGAGAGTATTGGGCTTTATGAGTCAGAATGCAACTTGAAAACATACGGAGATGAAATGATGCTATCACTGTTATTAGAGTGGATGTTCTTAACACTAATTTAAAAAAAAATCTTTGTATTTGTAAGGGTCAGATAGTAAATAAGAAAGGCTGCAAAGAAAAAAATCTACAATTAGACACTGCATTTCTTCTCAATTTGAGCACGTAACTCTTAACTACAACCCTTTTATTTAGAGGCACACAGGTACTTGATTATGAATAGACATAATCTCTCCATAGCATAGAAAATCTGGGCACTTTCAACTCTATATTGAAGCAAATATAATCTTATGTTTTATGATACAATGGGTAAAATCATATCTTCTATACAAACAGACATTAATACAATAACACATCCTTTAGCTAACATCTTCAAGGAATGAAGTGTTCCACATAAATGAATTTTCCTGATAACAAAAGCTTTTCACTTTGAAATAAAATAAACTTAGAAGTAAACTTTTATTTATTCATTCTTGTCAGGACTTAAATTTACGTGGGTATGTAGTACCTCTCAGCTACTTAAATAGAATTACTCATCATTGCTTAACTTTTTCTTGATGACTTAAGAATGGTTATAGAGAATTATAACACAATAATACTTTTGGTACAGTGTGTCTTAAAGTTTAGTGCACATAGGAGCAACCTGGGAGCTTGTCAAAAATATATATTCTTGGGACCCGTTCCGGAAATTCTTATTCAGTAGAGTTGAATATGCATCTGTCGCAAGTTTCCCTCCTGATTCTGGTCCAAGCAGTCAGGAGAATCACACTTGGAGAAACCTTGCCTTTGAGAGCATCATTTAGAAAATGATAACAGTCTTAACAACCGCATGGCTCATTGTCAGGCACTGTTCTACATCCTTCTGTGAATTAGCTTATTCAATGCTCACAACAACGCTATGGGACAGGTACTATTTCCACCCCATTTTTTTTGAGTTGGAACTGAGCATCAGATGATTTAAATGTCTTACTAGGTCACCCAGCCACCAGGTGGTGAAACTGGGGTTTGAAACCAGCCTGCCTGACTCCAGGGCTCGACCACCATGTTATAGGCCCAATTTAGATATGCAGAGATAAGCCATTCTAAACATTTTGTAGGCTTATTGCTTCCATTCCCCATGTCTGGTTCTCTGAGGGTCTGTTAAGGATCCCCCTTCCCCTTACTAATGGGAGGACTGATACTGGTCCCACGTGGGGGTGAGGGCTTGGTGAGAAGCATCACTACTAGTAAACTCACGCACCCTCCCTCCTCTTCCTCATCAGCTAGTTATGCAGCAGGAAACCGGATCACCATCTGCAAAAATAATGATCTATAACATAAGCAACTAGGCTCTGAGCGTCATTTAAAACTAATTATGCTTAATGAGTCATTTTTCTAAGTATAATGTATAATGCTGATTATATAATAATAATATGGGCTCTGAGAAATTTGGAAAAATAGGAAAGTAGCATGGAAAATGTGATATGCAAACTAGTCAGAGATGATACTGCTACCACTGGAATCTCTTTAAAATAGTTTTCTATATATTTAAACATGAACATGCAAATACAGATAACAACAATATGCAGGCATTATTTACACATACAATACTGTAATCTATATTATACCGTTTTACACAATTGGGATAATTTTTGTACATAATATTTTTCATTATTCATTCTTCACTAAGTGTTCTTCTAGGAGTGTTTTCCCAGGATATTAATAATTTTTGAGAACTTTTTTTTCATTAAAATTGCAGGCATAATTTTCAATCATGGTTGTATTTTAATTTGCATAAATCTGAACCTATTTTTGAATTTATCTTGCTTCCATTCTTAGCTATTATAAATAGTGCTGGAAGAAATATATTTGTGTATAAATTTTGTCCACAGCTTGAATTGTTTCTTTAAAATGGAGTTCTAGAAGGGGAGTTACTTTGTTAAAGTGAATAACTTTTCTTACAGAACTTAACAAATACCTCCCACATTACTTTTTAGAATTGCTGTACAGCTTAACACGTCCATCACCAGTATACAAGCAAGCTGACATCACCTTACCCTGTACACCCTGAACATTATCATTAAAAATAAATGTTGGCTTATTTAACAAGTAAAATAGTATTAGGAGGATGGGATTAACAGATACACACTACTATATATAATAAAATAGATAAACAACAAAGATTTACTGGCACAGGGAACTATATTCAATATCTTGTAATAACCTATAATGGAAAAGAATCTGAAAAAGAACATATATATACGTGTATACATATATATACATATGTATATAACTGAATCACTTTGCTGTACATAGCAAACTAACACAATATAGTAAATCAAGTATACTTCAATTTTAAAAAGTATGTCTTTTATTTGAATTTGTAGTTCTTTGATTACTACTGAAATTGATTTTTTCCTCTGTATTTCTTAGCAATTTGTTTTTCTTATTGCATGACCTATCTGTAGTTGTTCCTTCTTACCTTTTTTATTTATCTATAGTAGCTTTTTAGGTATAAATTGTGACCATATTTTCTTTAAATATTATAAGGGATTCTTTTAGGATTGAGTGAATGAGTTTAAAGGTCCCTGACTTTATGACAGCACTTTTGTGTGTTTGGAAGCATTCTGATTTATTTCTGGGCTCCTGGCTCTTTTATAACCAGTTGGTGCTAGTATGCTAGTAAAAAAGCAGCTTACGCAAATGTGTGGTATATTTTGTTCTGTGTAATAATTGAAGGTCAGATTTATGCTTTACTAAAATCATTGATTTTTTTTCCAGAAGCTTCTACAGGGATAGAAGATAAATTAAGTTTTTAACTTTCTCTTTTGTTTCAGCTGCATATTTTCAGCTTCTATCTATTATGTGCCAAAAACAAGATCTCTATTTATGATACAGAATATCAAGCTCGGCAAGGGTAAATGACGAGGCTAGTGTATCAATAAGAATCTGTCTTCAAAATTTTTACCCTTTCTATTACATCAATTTCCTATGCTTACAAATAATAATGAATATTCTATGCTTTGGCATTTTCTGACAATTTAAGTATGTTTCAATCGTATGACTCAACCTTTTATAGGAACATTTTACAGAATTATTTTTAAGTAACTGTAGAAGAAATAAACATTCCCAGGCTTAAAGTTGCAATAAGCAAGAACAGTGGTTGGTTCAGGCTGACTTGTAGAGAATTAAAATTATGCACCATGAAACTCTACACTTTGCAATTAAAAATGCATTTCTTTATTTCAGAAAATGATTATTTTATTTCAAAAGGAGAAGAAGGAGCAACAGCTAACTAATTCCAAAGAATCTAGCAAAATTCTCACTTGTTCCAGTTTTACAAATCTATCTCAAAATTTTATATGACTGGTTCTTCTACTAAAAAAAAAAAATGAGAACACAAACTAAAGGAAACTTATTTTAATAAAAATAGTGGGAGAGGGACATCAAGGTCTTAATAACAAACTTAATGGTTTAAAAAATACCTAAATTGAGACAAGAAAAAAATAGGAACATAAAATAGGTATTTTTGAAGAGAATAAATTATTGATTTAAAAATCCACATGCAACCGAATGGGTTGTATGCAGAGATTTTAATGAATCTAATTCTGGCCAACACTGTCCTATGTCAATAAACCTAGTGGTAAAAGTAAGTAGCAGTGGGCTGCCCGATGCCTGGACCTCTGAAGGCCAAGGGCCTCAGCTTTCCTCAAGGTACCACATGACCATCCATCTTCTGGAATCATACCACCAACAGAGTCCTTTATTCAAGTCTCTCCTCAAAGCTGTTTCCAATTCTTTTGCAAATCGTTGCCTTCCCTCACAAATGATGACCCTTGACAGGATTCTGTGGGTGGCTGGGAGCATCTGGGCTGTGGGCCTTGCTTCTCCCAAACAATGATGCCCAGAAGGAAAACAGCACTGCAGTGTCCAAACGCACAACCCGCCCCCAATGATGGAACTGCTCCACATGTATATTCATTACTCACACTCAGGGCTCCAGAGAAGGGGGACAAGCGGGCCTTATCTTGTCAATCTCAGAGAAAACCATCCTGCAACTGTTTCATCATGTTTCATTAGCTCATTCGACCCAGGCCAGGCCCTCTCGGCTCTCCTCACCCACCCTCTCCCTGAGCACCAGGCCTATCACCACCAGCTGCCTCTTCCTCGAAGAGTTTTTTTAGAGGGCAGAGAGTGTAGGTAGATTCAAGTTAACAATTATTGTTACCTTGAAGGGCTAAAGATTTTCTTTCCCCCAAAAGAGCTGTGTACAAACCCCCAAAGGATGTGTTTAATAAAATGCTGAGTCATCTTCCTAAAGCTCACAAACTCATGGGTTTCAGCACAACATGGCACGTATTTGGAGCGAGGCGTCTCACTCTGGGTTTGTGGACTTTGCAGCGAATCATTTGACTCTTCTATCCACGTCTCTTTGTTTGAAAGAGGGACAACAGCAAAGCTGGGGGAGTGGGTATTTGATGTGATTCTGGGGCTGCCCGCGAGGATGGGCGTGTGTGTGCACGCGCACATGCACTGCGTGGGTCCCTCTCTTTCTTACCTTCCAACGTCTCCTGCACCTGGTGGTGCCACCTGCGGCCTCCCCTGCTTTGGAAGGTGGAGACACCAGGAGGGGGAATGTGTATTAACCACGTCACGGCTGGGTGCTGTGTGCTGAGCAGGAGACTGAGCGTCTTGGGTGGAGGCCCTGAGAGGAGGACCCTGGAGCAGGCAGAAGGCAGGAGGGAAAGAAGGAAAAGCAAAAGGGAAAGGAGAGGAAGACACGCAAGTGGGGTGGGGATGCCTACACAGTAGATTTCAGGGTGGGGCTGCTTGCCTGGGAATGTGGATAAAAATGGACACCTCCAAATGCTCTCTCTTCTTCCCAACTCTCCCGTTACTTGTTTGTCTTCTGCTTGCTGCCAACCGGCCCACACCCTTCTGGGGGCTTACCTCCTGTTGACTGCCTTGTTTTTTTAAAAAATAGACTAATTAAGCAATCATGCAGTTCATTAGGTTTTGCTCTCTGTCTTCTGTACTGTGGCCCCTGGGCTGGTCCTGCATGGTAATATCCCGTTGCAGAGATGATATGCCTCCCTGCCACCTCCTGGGGAGGAACGTCTGTTGGATCAGAGGGTGGTGTCTGGGGTCTTGGATGTAAACTGGTACCTAAGCAGTGTTTTTTGTTTGTTTTGTTTTTGTTTTTGGCTGTGCTGCGTGGCTTGCGGGATTTTAGTTCCCCGACCAGGGGTCGAACCTGTGCCCCCTGAAGTGGAAGTGCAGAGTCCTTAACCACTGGACTGCCAGGGAATTCCCTGAGCAGTGTTTAGTTCCCTTGCTTCCACTGGTTTTTAGCCATGGCATCTAATTTATTTTGATACGTTAAACAATATTTTTTTAAAATGCACGAGATTTTCACATTCATAAAAAGGGGGGCAGGAGTTTAAAATACATTAATAGCACTGAAGTTAGGAATCTGAGCAAGCCAGTCAACTAGTCTAGGGAAGGAAAACCTGGAGCAATTCTGATGAAAATGGGCCCTTTAACCACCTCGTAATGGAGAAAACTGTATAGTCTACATGGCCTTCTGCGCATCTATGATTAAGAATCAAGGTGCATTATTAAAGTTCATGTAAATAACATTCCATTAGCTAGTATTTATAACGTTTCGAACAATGCGAAAGATGGAAAATCTCTGTGGCATAATTGCATTATTCTATGAAAGGGCTTTATGTAGACTTTTGCAGACTATCCTTAATGTAGTCAACCTTTACAGGATTTTTAAATCATGTGAGATGGTCTTCCTATGTTGAATTCAAAACGTTTGCTATTGAGGAAAAAGACTAATTACAAAGTATACTTAGGATTCAAAATCTGGGAATATTTTTTAAAAAACCCTCTCAATCACTTAATGGGTTTTGGAAAGCAGAGTTAACTGTGTTGGATTTTTAGGTTTTGCAAGGTGAGGATGAGCTTTGTTCATCTTCCCATGGAAATGGAAACGTACATCATCAGTTCTAGTCTGCTCCATGTTCAAAGCCGGGCCCATCAGTGTGCTACCCCCACTCCTCTCCAGAATACCTATCATATGCTGGGACTTTCATAAATGTAATTTTTAAAAAAAGAGGTGCATGCTTGACCAGAGGAAAGAATGTGAAGGCAGACTGGGCAGCTAGAATCAGAGCAGCTACGGGCCGTTGGGACACAGGCCAGCAGCTGAGGTGCACTTAGAATAAACAAGGAGCCAGCTATAGCACAGCTGCCGGTAGGAAACACACACGCGTGAGTCGGGATCCACCTTTCTGTGACCTTGGCAGGTGACCAGCCCGTGGGTGAACGTGGGGGTGGGTGGATGGACACACAGGGGCGGCACCCACCTGCACTCTGATTTTGTAGTTGTCTTTGCACCACGAGGACAGCCGGTTTTATTTGCATACAAAGAAGCACAAAGGGCAAGGGAGCTCCTTACTGTACAGACTTCTGTTATTCAGTTGTTTGTTATAATGTCATAGGTCAGATCACGTTTTCCCCAAAGACAATGAGATTCAAATGCAAATCAAATCAATCCAGATTGATTGAGGCCCATGATGTCCTAGGTTCCTGTGAGTGGTGCAAAGATGCCTAGACGCAGATTCTCCTTGCAAGGAGCTTTTAGTCTAGGGGCAGAGGTAAGACCTACATATGTGAAAAATCATAATAAAAATAACACTTAATGGGGGTAGGGAGAAATAAATAGGCAGAGCACAGAGGATTTAGAAAGCAGCCCATGTGTAAGCCAGGGCTGACTATGAAAGAGATGTCACACAGTTCTTGATCAATGGCCAAATTAATATTTCTGGCAAAAATCGTTATTACCACTGAGAGGCAGAACTATCTCCCTTACACCTAAGATGCTCAGGAAGGACCATGGCTCAGAGATTTGGGAGCTCAAAAGATCTCAAGATAGCAGTCCTTCAGCAGCTTATTGGTAGAGATACGTGATGTGTTTATAGCAATCGAGGCCCAAAGGGAAAGGATTCGCAAAACTCAGTAGCCAGCGAGGGAAGAGAGGCCCCTCCATTCCAGGCCAGGGTCCTTTTCATTCCACCTTTTCCTTTAAAAGTACATGAACTCCTCTCCCATTTTTTCTTGATGAGTCTGGCTAAAGGTTTATCAATTCTGTTTATCTTTTCAAGGATAAGGACCTTATCAAGTCAAGGAAGGGTGAAACTCAAACAGTAAGGCTTTAGGACCAATGTCTGATTTTCGAGGCTTGGGACGTGGATACAAAATTTTATATTGAATTTATACACTACAGGTCATAAGCCAGTCAATAACGGATTTCCTACACTGATTATATCCAGTATTACACAACTGGCATGATTAATTAGCTTCAACCCTTGGACCAAATTCCCTGCAGTTTGTACATTACCAGCTGGTTATGACTCACAGGTTCGGGGACTCCATCACTTTTTCCCCCACTGTCTTTCCTGGTCTCCTCCTGGCCCAGCAGGGTGAAGAGCCAGTCAGGCTGCCTGCAGCTTCCACCAAATGACGGGAGAACAGGCGCCCTCTGTCTCTTATCTGGTGGCACTCTACTCCCCCAGCGCGCCCACCCTTTGGCAAGTTTACTTATCTTATCTGTGACAAAGACAAGAAAGTGCTCTGGGGAAGATACCAGTGGGCTCGCACTTCACTCTTTCACATCATAGTACTCCGTCGGAAGGATTCTTTTTGAAGAGGTGCTTCTTATCTTGTTTTACTTTGAAACCCCTTCAAAGGTGAGTTCTGACCCAGGCAGCAGCAATGGAGATATCAGATAAGTTTTGCTTCCGTGGAACCGAGTTCTGAGTTCTGTGAGGCGTGGGCGGAGGCATGGCTGCTTAGTTGGTTGCCATGGGAACGACTTGGCTGGCGCTGTCCGTCTATTCTTTAAAAATCAACAGCCAGATCAATGTCACCATTTTGAGACTCTTCTAGATTTTTGAGGTGGATTTCCTGGTCAGAAGCTTTTGACAACTTTTTTTTTTTCCTTCTTCTTCAAATTGGGCTCATTTACGAAGACTCATGACTTTTTAAATTATAATTTATTTTAAATAAAGAGGAAAAAGTCAAGTAAGCTGATATTAGGAACTGACTTTAAAGATGATTTTAAGTCTCAGATTGTATTCTTGGGCAGTACCTATACAGCCCGATCTCTGATGACTTTCTATTCTGACCACATAGGATTAAGAGATACAAAACATTTTTTAAACTCTTTGAAACTTTGATTTATCTAAAAGGCTGTATCTGTGGTGTCCATGCACAAAGATTTGTAAATTAAGGCATTTTATCATTATGTGCCAGTGTAAGTCAATAGGGTGTTACCCTGGGAATGATGCTTTCATGTGTTTTCCTAAAGATTAAAGTCTATGTTTATGGGAAATAAATTTTAAAGTGAATATATTTTAATGGTAAAATCCTAACATTGGCAGTGTTGACATGCTTAGTTATCCCATAGAGTGACTAAGGGACAGTGAGAAAAAGTAGTTTCGCCAGCCATCTGTAATATTTTCAGGTTGTGTAGTGTGTTCAGGTTATATTACAAGTTGTCACTACTCTACTATGTGTTGGAATTGCAGTTTGTCTAGGAAATAGTTATAGAATGCTATTTTAAGGTCAAATCTATTAGTTTTTTGGCTTTTACAAACAACAATCAGAGTGTGTGTGTGTCTTTTTTCCCCCAGTGCTTACCACAGAAGAGTTTTCTGCTAGAAAATTATTTCTAGAAAATGGCCAACTTACTTCATTCCTATTAGCGGCTAAGGTTAAAAACGAAATGCAAGTGTGACTAATTCTTGTTACTCGGTAACTGGAAGTAGATACATTTGAACACGAAAGAAATATTTGTCAAAGGGACTCATTTTGGTTCTCTGCCTTGTGACCCACGGAACTTGTTAGTGTGTTGAGTTCAGTCTTCGTTTGGATTTTAGGCGTCAGCCCTGAGGAGTGCAGGCGATTGCCAGTTGGGAAGTGCTTATTTTGCAGAGACTGGGATGGCACTGCGAACAGTGTGGTCGGTAGGGGTCTCAGAGGAGACCCTGCGATACAGCAGCTCCAATTAGCTCGGCCTTCTCTGGTGTCATCGCTAGGAGTCTGGCCAGGACACAGGTATCATTGATTACACCTCTTCCTCATGGAAAAAAAAAATTGAGAACCCCATGCTCTTCTGGATATTAGGATGAGTAAAGCTACACAGCCTAATTCTCACTGTGATTTTAAATTGTTTTTGCATGGCTTAGAAATTTTGGCAACCTATCCATAAATGAGACTAAATGGAAGAAAAGCAATAACTAAATCGGTCTGCACAGAACCTCCCGGCAGTCTGACCCCGGGAAGCCCCTTGTTTAACTAGAATTTGGAAGCGCTGTTTTTGCTGCTTTTGCAATATTAAAGTGATGCAAGACAAGCAAGCTTGAGAAATTTTGGAGTTCTGGGTCAGGTGTGCTACCGTGGTACGGGCAGCTTAAACTCACAGTAAGATGTGGATTGAACAAGGATTAATTCAGAAAGGAATTAGAAAGCCTGACATGTTTTTACAAGGTGTTTCAAATTGATTGGTTAATCCTCACAACATCTGGAGTGAGGAATCACAGAGAGTATCCCGTGGAGGCTGCAACTAAATTGGGATTAAAACTCAGCCAGAGTAATTAGTCCATTAAACCCAGGAAGGTGGTGAGGGAATTCCTGATATTGTACTTGGTTGATAGATTGCAAGTGATGCTTCATTTTCAGGGAAAATGAATTTTGAGTGTATTAGACACAAATTATATCTCTGAGCCTTTGCATTCTGAGCAAGATAAGCAGACTGGCTTCTGAGGCTTTGTTTCCTGATACTGTTCAAATGAGAACCCTCTCTACTTCTTCTTCTTTACCCAACTTCTGTCATCCTTTAAAGATGAACTCAAATTCTGTCTCTTCCACGAAGCCTTTTCAGCTTGTAAAAATAGCTATGATTTGCTGCTAAACACTTTATTTCTCACCTTCACAACAACTCTGAATGTTTTAAAGATAAAAAGAGCTGGGATTTAGAGTGCTTTTTAACTAATGAAAGTCAGAATCAGACTTCAAACTCATGGATTGTCTGAGCTAATACACATGTCTTTGGAAAAAATGAAGTCCCCTCCCTCTTCATATTGTGTAATTAATCTACCATTTTATTTCATCTTTATCATTGTTTAACTGTTTTAATATTACTCTTATAACCTCAATATTGCAATTCTTTGAAAGCAGAAACTATGGTTCTACATCTAATGAAAATTTCTTAGTTGTTGGTACAAGTTGCAACTTGTATTTAAATACTGGTGATATGACTTGACTTTGTTTTAAAAATGTAGGAAAAGGACTTTGGTGCTGGGCCAGTGCTATCCTTAACAAAATGGAGGTGGCCCATGTGTTGTGTGAAATGGACAAACTGTCTCCGGGCTTGGTTATGTTTTGAACATTCCCAATGTTTATGGAATCTTCACGCCAGGTCTGTGAATAATCCCTGAGGGGCTGCATAACCAGGCATGGAGCCTTGCATGGAAGGAAAAAAAAAAAAGATGTTTGTTGAACTAATAAATGATTGAATACAAAGATAATCATCACACAGGAAGACTACACTCATTCACGACAGAGAAAAGTCTTTTGTCTCTGTAATTGGTCAGCTTGCACGGTGACTGCAATTTCATTTTCTTGTAGAGAAATTTCTGGATACACAAGCTTTAACAGAAACCTGTGTATGGCATCACTCTACTCAGATTTCTATTTCGCTTGTGAATGTGTTGATGGTCATCTTCCTTATCTTTCAACAGAATTTACAGCGTTTGCCTCCAAGTGAATTTCCTTTCTCTGTAGAGATGCTATTTTGGTTGCCAGCGTCTTTTCCTGCATAAATGGCAAAATCTGCTTACTAAGAGAACATCAATGAAGTGCTTCATCTTGAACATTATAGATGATCTTAAAGAATGTAGTTAATAATAGGACCAAAGTCAACCCGGTGTTGACTCTCCCGGGGCCTAGGGTAAAGGCTGTTATGAGTCATTTGGTACCCGTGTGCCGAGGTGGGATGGGAAGGTAAGCCGAGAAGGGTTGGGACATTAGGATGCTTGCTGTATGAGGCAGAGAGGAAAGAGCAGAATTGTGTAGCAGAGAGAGCTCATGTGTGAAGGTAAAAGTATGCCTAAGTAATGCCACGACTTCATTACCCTTCATTTATCCCACATCACACCCTCCCAAAGGGACACAGGAGATGGCCTACCCCTTAGATGCCTAAAGATCGTAAAATTATAGAATGTTAGAGCCAGAAAAGATTTAGAAACACCTTAGGTCGGCTCATTTTTGTCTGAGGTTGTCTATTTTTGCCTCCTGCATAAGAATCCCATGAGATCTTATGATTTTGATATAATTCAGATACAAGGTGAACTAAATAGCATTGATTCAGCATAATGAATTCATTCCCTCACCCAACCATTGAATCCAACAAATAGGTGTTGAATGACCAATATATGTCACTGTCTGGACCACTGGTTTCCAGGGACAGAAGAAAGAATAAGTCAGGGGCTTTGCTTGTGGGAAACTGGTAGTCAAGCATTGGCATCCACGTGTAAACATTTAATTCTGATACTACATAACACTTGTTAAGAGAGAGTGTCTATAAAATGCTATGGAAATACAGAGGAGAAAATAATCTCTTCTGCCTGGCATACTTGGGGAATATCTTTTGGAAGAGGTGGCATTAAAATTAGGGCTTAATAGGTGAATGGACGCTCATCAGTTGGAGAAAAGAGAAGGGAAAGATATTCAGAAAATAGGAAGAGATGAAAAATACATGGTGAGTTCACAGAGCAATGAATAATTTGATACAGTTTGAAGGTAGGTGGGAAGGTAGAAATCATATTTCTCGTTAACTAAAGCTTTATTGATCATACCTATTGCGATTATTTTAGTGTGTGAGAATCCCACATACCTCATTTCTTCTCTCTAGTTTTGAGCAGGAAGCAGCACTCATTTCCAGAATCATGAGGAACAGTACGTAAACAGCCATGGGTAGCCTTCACAATAACCTGATTTTCCTTGACTTAGGTAAACAGGACCCAAACGCTGACACATTACCAAAACAAAGACAGCTGGCAGTAATCACACTCTACAAATACATAGCATTTCTGTCATTCTGTTTTATTATTTTTTTAAAGTATAAAGAATAAAAAGTGACACATTTACCAAATAGATATTCTTGACACTGGAAGAGGTTACATTTCCCATGTTTTCTTTCTAACCCATTAGAAACCACACCTTTAGTTCATGTTTGCACTTTCACTTTCACAGATCCCACTGAGAGTGTTGTACTCTTGCATTTGACGTTGAACTTCAGAATTTAAGTTGATGGTAAAGTCACAGAATTAAAAAGAGAATGTACTTAGCTAAATGTAGACAGCCCAGCATAAAGCTAAAGAAGCCTCAACTGCTCAACCTTAAGAGAGTTGTGAAAAATACGATGGCTTTTGAGAACAAGTGACGTTTAAAAACAAGAAAAAAATCCCATAGCATTTCTTGAAGACATACCAGTACACTGTGGAACCATTTGCATCCTACTTTTGTGTTTGCATGTTCTCTTTGAATATTTGCTTGGCAAAGTGCCTGCAGAATAGTACCTCTGAAGAATAATTAAAACCATTTTCTGTCAGCCTTGCCTTAATTCGACTGAGCCATCCATTTCGATTGGATTCAATTCTCTTGCTGTAGGACTCTTGCAAAGGTCAAGGCTTGGCCCAATAATGACAATACTTATTATTTAAATAAAGCCACAAGTTTATTTCTAGAGTGTTCCTTCCAACATTCAAAGCCCCACGGATTCCCACCTTTTTTAAAGATTTGGTGTTTTGGTTCCTCCACCAGCATAAAAACTTCATATTTGTGAAACAATAATAGGTCTTCACCAAAAATCCCACGTGCCTTTTGTTATTCTTTTAAATGCCATTTGTTCCTAGGAACACTGTGAAAGTGGAGAAAGAAATAGGGTGCGTAGTAGATTTTCAAGAAAAATGTAAAAATTAAGAGGTATGTAGGTGCCATACTACCCACAAAAGCTCGGGACTGGAATATTTCCCACCAAAACATAGTTTTTATGTTTGAAGAATCTGTAGAATTACCTCAGTTTTCCAGTTTGTCTTCAAATAGGGCCTCGACATCAGAGTGTGTTTTCTTTTTTGTTCTACCTCCTGTTGGTCATCTTCTTTAATTCCTCTTTTTAAATTTTCTTGTGAAAACAATTATATGTAACTTCACATTTGCCCCTCAGATAACACCCATTATCTGCTCCCCAGACCCGTGGTTGGCCCGTCTTATGATGCATGGGCAGGATGCACTCAGAGCTTTCTTCAGTGCTGTGCTTAATAAATGCTTATTAATTTAATAAAGAAAGAAAAGGGAGCATCTGATATTTATATCAATATTCACTCTCTCAGTGTTCTAATAAAAATGGAGGCTTTCTCTCTGTATGATTTGTTTACATCATATAGTCCTTATGGGCTGATGTCCTTTTAGTTAGCTCTATATAGCAACTAGCAAATACTAGGCACTACTAAGACATAAATTATTTTATTTTAATGTTACCGGTGAACAAGACTCACTGTGCTTAATCTAAGCTTAAAGTTTTTTTCTTTTTAGGTCGCTCTAAGTGAACTTCAAGTCAAGTATTTGTTAGCATTTGGCAATAACCTGGAAAATATCCTTTGGGTAAAATCTTTTTTCTCACACATCTTCATTTGCTCTTCGGATTTTCACAAAAATAAAACAGTTTTCAATTCCGGTGATAATGCTTTTTGATGCAAGCCATACTTGATTGTACTTGATTTGAAAACAGTGAATTATAAAGGAGGGTTTGCCAAACCAGAGTCATCTGTGCCTTCCCTAGGAAATCTTATTTAGGAAAGGCTTAGTGTAAAAAAAATATTTATCCTTCATAAGGGAAAAGATTTGACACCAAAGTATGCATTTAAACAAAAGTGGTTAGAAATGTTGTAAGTGAGAAAGTCTGAGAAATAAGCATAAAAGTAACACAGTGGGAAGAGTATTCCAAAACAGACCACCAGTGAGCTTTTACCGATGCGGCTTTGATATTCAGTTACTGCTGTTCATTACCATTTTGTCACCATGCTTCTTTCTAAACAATTTGTCATTCACTATCACCTCTACTTTTTTTTTTTTGTCACCACAGCTGTCTGAGTTTATTTTCCTTATTGACTTCTTGGTGTTATTCTTTTCCAAGTGCATTATTTTTCATTCGTCTGGGGTAAATAACACTCTTAGATTGGCTTGGTAAGACACTTCAAATGGAGATTGACATAAAGAAACTTTGAGTTATCAGAGGTGCGCTGTTTTGTGTTATTCTCACATGCACCCTCTGTCCACCTCTCCCCAGCACTGTTATTTCTGTCTTATTGCCCCTGGGGTACATTTTTTCTTGGTGGATCCATGGTTGAGCAACTCCCTTACTTTTCTTGTACAAGCTTTGCCTGGAGCTCTAATTTCATTTCTTGAATGTCACCTACCAATGGCATCATGTTGCTAGAAAGTGTGATACTAGAATCACATTAACAAAGATTGAGTAGTTAAGAGAAAGAATAGCTCATCAAATTTGCTCCACTTTTTTGACACACGAGAAACACAGATCCTCCAGAGACAAACTCAGGAGTAGAACAATTTCAGGCAGCATACACCTTCATTACAGAGAAGTTAAAAACTGAAGAGATGGTTATCTGGGGTCAGTTTTGCCTGTTATCTCAAGCATTGGAGCTGGGCTTTGATCGGCAGACCTTGGAAACTGCCCTTTACTTGATTTCAAGTCCCTGTGGACGTAGAAACAGAGACAGACGTGGTTGGTCACTGGAGTCCCAGTGCGCCGGGTGGAAGGCCAGTCTTAACCTCGGAAAAGCACAGTGACTATTTCTTTTGTATCCTTGAAAATATATAACTCATTATAAAGTGTATGAAATACTTGGAAGCAAAAGTGACATTTAGGGGGGAAAAAGGCACATGGCCTAAAAGAAAAGAGGTACATTTAGGTAATGCATAAGGGACTATGTCTCATTCCTCTAGTGGGTTCACACAGGTGTGTTACTTACCTATAAGCCGTTGTGGCCCACTAATGTTGGAAAGGTGAATGACTCTACAGCACCACTGAAACCCCGTTCCCGGCTCGGAATTAATGTAGACTGGTTTGTTTAAAAAAGTTGAACTAAGGTTGGACCCATGAAGGCATTGACGCTTCCTAATTACTCCCAATCTGAATATGATTTGGTTTCAGTTCATCTTTCTAATGTTTAATAAACAAATGGACAATAAGTATTTCCCTGTGCAGTTTGTAAACTTTCACGACCAAGGTAAAGGTATGTACAATGTAAAATGATAGCACAAAAAAGACTATTTGAGTGAGTTATCAATGTGATGAGGTATGTTATTCTGACCAGTTAATTTTTCAAAATAGGCCCCATGTAAATCCATTACAGAAATGGAATTAGAGGGTAGCCATCTGCTTTGTGACACATTGAAGATTAGTTGGAATAGAAGCAATTTACTTAATTAAAATGTTTCCATTACAGTCCTGGGTAAACGTTCAAATCATACCTGTGTTGGAATCTTTCATTGACAGAGCATCTTTCATGCTCCCTGGATTAATGGGAAAACATTCTCAATGCTTCAACTCAATGACTTAAACCTAATCTTAACAATGTAGAAGGAGAATGCAAGGCATTAGACAGGTTGCCGCTATCCAGGCTTTCCTGATCTTATCCTAAGGACCTTGAACTTTTATAGGCATAACTTTAATTTCAAGGAGGATTTAGAAAATTCACTTGTAGTTTTGCAGATTTGGGTATTGAGTTTTTTTGGGGTTTTTTTGTTTTTTTATTTACGCCTGTGTTGGGTCTTCGTTTCTGTGCGAGGGCTTTCTCTAGTTGCGGCGAGCGGGGGCCACTCTTCATCGCAGTGCGCGGGCGTCTCACTATCGTGGTCTCTCTTGTTGTGGAGCACAGGCTCCAGACGTGCAGGCTCAGTAGTTGTGGCTCACGGGCCTAGTTGCTCCGCGGCATGTGGGATCTTCCCAGACCAGGGCTCGAACCCGTGTCCCCTGCATTGGCAGGCAGATTCCCAACCACTGCGCCACCAGGGAAGCCCGGGTATTGAGTTTTTGAAAGACAGTATTTACCCAGTACAGCAAACATTTTTAAGTATTTTTGCTGTGTAAGGAAAAGGACTTTTTTCTGTAATCAACGCATCTCCCAAAGTCAGCAAAAGGTCACCCTGTAAGGACATCAGAGCTTTTAAGGCCAAGGTCTAAAAAACAAAGACTAAAGGAATGGGGGAAAATATCAAAAGGGTTGTTACTGTGTTAAATACAAATTCCACTGGTAAAAAGAGCTAGATAGTGAAACAGGCGAGCACCAAATCTCATAATTCCCCCAAGCGTGCCTAATGTAACTGTCAAACAACATGTGTAAAATCAGGTACTAAGAACCTCGCAGGAGAACACTCCTCTAAGTGAGCAGCGTGAGGTGATTTTGTGCCTCTGATGCTGCCTCTTGGGCAGGCTGCTCTCTGTGGATTATGTGGATGTTGCTGCTTCTTTGTCAGGGGAACACCCACCCGGGGGCAGCATCTCCACTGGCCCCTGTAGATGTCTGTGGCTTCATTTTCCCTCGTCTCTCACCGCCTACATCTGGGAGGGCAGGTTATAACTAAGCAGTTTGCTGTGGTCAGATCGCATGATTCTGGGTTGAATGTCGAATCAAGGGACAGGCACTTTTATTCCACATTCTGTCCCTTGTAGTAGAAAAAATAAGAGTTGAAGAGTGAAAGGTGGATTGCTGTGAATTTTTACATCCTCTCCCGAAGGATATTTAAGACCTTTGACCTCGATAATTACAAAATATTTACTGCCCTGGGGTTTGTTACAAACTCATCCGTTAATGCTCCTTTGAAATCTTCTCAACCATCCAAAGGAATTTTCAGCTCCTAGTTGAGGTTCAACCAAGGTTGCAGTAAAAAAATATTAAAAATCCAGCAACAAATTAGGAGAAAATTTAAAATATGCCGTTTTTTAATCTTTTATTTTTACTTATCAATTTACCAAAAAAAGTTTCAGACATATTAAATGTTAAAGCACATCTAGAAAAGAGCAATCAAAATACAAAGAGAACAAAGTTAAAGTAATAACGAGAGAATTGAATCAATGTCAAACAACAAATTTAGCTTTGAGTTTCTAGAAAGTAAGTTTTAAAAAAAAGGATTAGATTAGATTAGATTTGATCTTTGTCAGATAAAAGGCTAATAAAACCACGCAATCAAGTAGTGAAACATATCGTTAACTGACTTAATTTTACGAATATATGGATTTTAACAAAAATAGATAGTTTATATTCTGCAGGATCATTCTGATCATTTTGCAGGAGAATTTCCTGCCTAACTCAAATCCCATCATGATCCACCCTTAGAGCATCATGTTTCTCTCCTTTAAAGTACTTAGCTGAGTTGCAGTTTGTGTGTGATTATTATCTGTATCTTGCACTAAATGAAGGTAAGTTCCATGAGAGCAGAGGCCAAATCTACTTTTGTTCAACGTTGTTTTTCAGGCACAGGGTTGGCATAATGAAGCATTCAGCAAAGATTTGTTGCATGAGTGAACTGTTCTAATGAAAACCCTTCATACCATCCCTTCAAATCCCAGGACATTACATTAAATTTCAACCTGTGTAATGAATTTCCTCTAAGAGAGTGAAGATAACATAATCTAGTTGTTTGGGGATTTGATGATACCATTATTCAGGAATATGGCTTAGAAATCTAGAGGAATGGGTAAGTCAAATGCCCCTTTGTTGTCCCTTCAAACATCAGGTGTCTCTCGTAAATTGTGGCAAATGCTGGCCCAGAGGAATTTACAGTTACATCTTCTGAAAACAAAATGCTTGAACTGTAATTCATTGAAGAAAAAATTGACACCCACATTAAAATGAAACAGCGCACTTTCTTCAGCGGGAACTCAGAGATCTTGCGGAGATTGAGAGCTAGGTTCCTTTCCCTGGAAGATAATGCAGTGCAGTGAGATGAGGGGGCTTGGAGACGGGTCAGACCTTAATTCCAGTCCCAGCTCTGCCCCTTTACCTGTGAGACATTGGGCAGAATCTGCTGCCTGAGACAGAGGTTTGTTAACAGTAAAGTAGAGCAATGACACCTGCGACTTCTGAGTTGTTATAAAAGTAAGTGACGAGGGATGAAAAGTGTCCAGCACACAGTGGGATAATACATAGAATTTGCGTTTTTAATGAATGGTTATTTTGGAGGCCATCTAGTTAACGGAGCTGAAAAATGCCATTCAGCTTCACCAAAGGTACATCTAATGCCCTGAGGTGAATTCTGGAACCAAGGTGACTTTTGGGGTCAATAATATATTAATGACAGTTTTCCAGGTGTTTCCACAATACCGTCACATACTAGAGCTCAATAAATAGTTGCTGAATTAAGAGTGGATGAATAAATAAATAAATTTGGATCTGAAATCTCTTGATTTTGTTTTACTGTGGCCGGAATAAAACGCTAAGGCCAATAAACGGAGTTCATTTTAGCTTTTACTTTATTTTTCTCCATCTATGGGCTTACCTTTTGAAATCTGGATTTCTGAATACCCTTGAAGGTTAATGAATTTACAAGTGTTTTAAAAGGCAAAATGTGTCCCATCTCCTTCTTGCCATCGTATAGCATATCTTAAAACAGTCTCTCTATATGTCTGGGCTGTGGTAACACACCATAAGCTTTATTTGCCCACAGTTTAAGTAGTTAATGGAAAGAAAAATATCATTTATTTTCACAGCATATTTTCTGGTAAATCTTTCTATTCCTGGAAACTAGCAGGCACTCAGTGAATTTGGTGAATAAATGAGTGAGCACCATCTATTTAACTTCATTTGGAACCAACCTTAATTTTATTATAGTCTAGGTGGCCCTAATTGCATAGTTGCTTCAGTTACTAAAACTAGAATATCCAAAATATCCTATATGAGAAATGCATGTTTCATGGAGAAGTAAACACTTATCCTTTGGCGTGGGAAACAGATTTAGAGTTTAATAGCCTACACCCTTCCATCTGCTCCAACTATGAATTGTACGTACAATTTATCATCCTGACAGGATGACGCCGGGTTAAATCACTGGGCAGGAACAGCATGTGGAGTCCACTCTCTTTTGAGAAAGTCACCAGACCCTTTGTCACTCAGTGCAGGTCATTTTGCTTGTTTAGAGAGTCACAGCGTGATACAGAAGGAGAGGCAGGTATTCCCTCTCGACCTCAGGAGCCGTGTGCCTGTTTTAGAAAGAGATACGACTAAACATCTAAAATAATGCAATTCTATCAGTATCTCAATTCTCCAATCTTCAAGCAATTATTCTAATCATCAATAAGCAGCTCAAACAATTGAAATAATCCAAGCTTAAGATGAAAGGTTTTATAAAAAAGGATATTTGAACAAAACTGAGTGTCTGCACCACCATTTCCAATCCTTTGACAAGAAACAATTTCACCAATTAATGGTGAAAATAGGAAGCTTGCGTTCTAGACACTGATTGTAAGGTCCATGCAAAAAAATAGTAGACCGCAGGTAGGCGTTTCTTAAAGTGAATGACTTTGTTCTAGAGATTTTCCTCGGGACTTTGCAGTGGGGAAGCTCTCCTGCCGTGCTTATACCTGCAATTGTTACCTTTGCTCACTAATTCTCTTAAAAGATGAGACGCGTTAAGTTACCATTTTTTAAAATCTACTTTGTTTAAATCTCTTAGAAGATTGTGGAAACCACTGTAGAAACAGAAAATTTGAACGTCTCCTTCATGGACGACTAGAGCAGCTCTCGGGTCTGTGGAACAGTTCCCCTGTCAATCGTGCAAGCGTGAATCTGCTGTTGTAAGTATCACCACCTCCGGGCATTCTATACATTTCTATTTTTAAATCCAGCTTCTGAAAGTTAAGGATAAGATGGTGGAGTCTGATCACCCATCCTTCCATTGCCCCCAAGAGTCTCTGCCTGCTCCCAGCAGCCGCCCAACATGATGGGGAACCCAGTGAGGCTCCCTGGCTTGTAAACATGCCGCCTCGCGTTCCTTGGCGGTGATGCCTTTCCTTGCTCTCTTTCAAATGGAAGGCCGTGCGGTGCAGTGGTGAGCAGCTCGGGTCCTGCCTAAAGCTCTGCTTCCCAGCATCAGTTTTCTCACCCAGCGGCACCTGCACCCTGGGCTCTGGGGATTGACTGAGCGCGTGAAAACCGGTTGCAGTGAGCTGGGCTTGCTGTACGAGTGTCGCCCTCGGGGTCCGGCATGGGCCTTGTACTCCCCAGAAGAGATTCCCAGAAGGGGACACTGAGGCCCAAAGAAAAGAAGTGGTTTGTTGGGGTCACGCTGACCTACTCTGGATGGGGACCCAGGGCCCCTAGTTTCTGTCCTGAGTTTTCTCTACTCTCACTATTTTTTAAAATAATTTTTAAAGTGTTAAACTTCCTGTATTATTAACAATAATACAGAGACCAAAGCTAATTTTCAAGGGGGATTTTTTTTTAATTCAACAATGGTTGATTTACAATATTGTGTTAGTTTCAGGTGTACAGCAAAGGGATTCAGTTATATTTATGTTTATATGTATATATATACATATATATTTGTTTTCAGATTCTTTTCCATTATAGTTTATTATAACATATTGACTATAGTTCCCTGTGCTATACAATAGGTCCTTGTTGTTTACCTATTTTATATACAGTAGTGTGTATCTGTTAATCCCAAACTCCTAATTTATCCCTCTCCCACCCCATTTCCCCTTTGATAACCATAAGTTTGTTTTCTATGTCTGTGAGTCTGTTTCTGTTTTGTAAATAAGTTCATTTGTATCATATTTCAGATTCCATATACAAGTGATATCATATGATATTTATCTTTCTATGTCTGACTTACTTCACTTAGTATGATAATCTTTAGGTCCATCCATGTTGCTGCAAATGGCATTATTTCATTCTTTTTTATGGCTGAGTAATATTTCATTGTATGTATAGACCACATCTTCTTTATCCATTCATCTGTTGATGGACATTTAGGTTGCTACCATGTCTTGGCTATTGTGAATAGTGCTGATATGAACATTGGGGTGCGTGTATCTTTTTGAATTAGAGTTTTCATCTTTTCTGGATACATGCCCAGGAGTGGGATTGCTGGATCATCTGGTAACTCTATTTTTAGTTTTTTAAGGAACCTGTGTACTGTTTTCCATAGTGGCTGCACCAATTTACATTCAAGGGAGATTTTTCTTGTTCCAGGATGTATTCACATTAACAAGATTTTATTTATTTTAAAGATAAATGTTAATAGATCAGCCACTTTATATCTTTTATTCTCCAACCACAGGTTTATATTGTCATCAAAGTCATTATCAAAATTTTTATGACCAGATCTAGAATCTGTATGAATTACTAAAAGCTATATGATATTATAAGCCCCATCCTTGAGCTGTCTCAGCAGAGATGTAGAGGAAAGCATACTTATGCCCTTGGATCTAAATGATGGCATCTCGCCATGATGACATTTCCCCATATTAATCGTACTATAGGATTTGAAAGGTTGGGATGACATGTATATTAAAGGAATAACATTTTTAAGAGAAGATGGTCCTTACATTTCTTAGATTTCAGTATCCCATGTTTTAACTTTTTGGCACAAAAGTAAGAAAGGGATTTTAACCAAATAGAAATAACATATACTACTTACGATAAATAAAATGTCTCAGTAACGTGATTTTGAGTCTAAGAAGTCTAAAATGAAAGATTCATAGTGAATCTGACCTTTCAATGGTAGAAAACTCTTATGGGGCTATTTTCAGTTATAGGTTGTACTATTTCGGTTATAGGTTATAGGTCATTCCAATATTTGTATGCTATTTTTATTAGTATCTACAAAATCTTATTTTATATTTCCATGTTGTATCAAAATTAGGAAAATATTATCAGGTTATCCCTCACGGAAGATTCTTTCATATTATCATACTTTCTTTTAGATGCTTTTACTATATTTTTCTACAGAATGATAAAAATGTGGACTTAATCCAGGCAACTGCAAGTTAGCATGGGAAAATATTCATATGCATTTGTTTTGAATAAGTATCTCTCCCCTCCCATACCCAGCCAGGAGAAAAAATAGAAATTATAACAACTCTATCCATTTCTAATAGAAATTCCCCTGCTGAATTTTCTTATTTCTTTCCGCCAAGGAGGAAGAACAGCTGTATAAATGGAGGTAGGTCTGTGAACATGAACAAACATTTTCCACAGGGGAGTGTGTGTTAGGCTTTGTACATAGAACCCAGACAGGTGGGAAATTGGAAATTAGATTTATGAGAAACCGGTACTGATTCTTTTCTCAACTTACAGCGCATTGTCTTCAGGGGACTATGTGTTTCTCACAGGCAAAGGAGGGAATCCAGAGTGAGACACTACAGAGAAGGAGGAAGTCCTAGATGGGCCTGGTTTCAAAATAGATGCTAATGTACAGGATTCATAAGCCTACGGGCTGAGGTGGAACTATTTCAATTGTAAGAGTTTTAAAAAAGAGAAGGAGGGTAGGTGTGAGACAAACGCTTCAGGACACTGGAGCTACAAGAAAAACTCACAGCTGGGTCTGAGTAAAACAGTCCCCCCTCCTGCTTTATGGTGGTTTCTAGGTACCAGTGGGAAGGCCCGTGGCAGAGTTATTATGTTTCCCAAACCCAGGGAAGGAAATCCAACACTCTCCTGCATTCACCCTCTGAACAAGCTTCATTTTATTCCGGGGGAAACAAACTGGAATTTCGGCATGGGCAAGATGACTTTCAGCATGGGCAAGATGACTGTTTCAGACGCAGAAACATGGAGAATATCGCTAACAGAGTGTAACTCCTAATCAGGCTTGTTTACCCACCCTGGGAGCCACCGCGGGTCACGCCATTTGCTTGGTGCCGTTTGGTCTGCTCTGACGCCTAGTTGGACGGGAAGTCCTTAAGATTAAAGATTGTATTTT
The DNA here is from genome assembly GCF_965194805.1 of Balaenoptera borealis. Taxonomy (NCBI): domain Eukaryota; kingdom Metazoa; phylum Chordata; class Mammalia; order Artiodactyla; family Balaenopteridae; genus Balaenoptera; species Balaenoptera borealis. The sequence continues at coordinate 74,599,629 of NC_138877.1, forward strand.
TATGGGCTCCTGCCTGCCTACTCCAAGCTATTAACTGAAGCGAACTATAACCGGGAGTCCGTTTCTAGAATGGATATTAACAATCATTTGTGTGTGTGTGTTCAGGATGAAAAATAAGAGGAAATCAAGGTGGAGTCATAGGGGCAAGAAGCACTAAGTAGAAACCAGCAAAGTAATTGGGATATTGGAAATAAAAGAGTTTCTGGGTTGAGGTAGAACTTTCTCGTTTGAGATCAGCATCGCATATATAATTAAAACAAAATTGATAAAGAACGCAGAATACTAGGATATTAATAGATAGGCCAAATAAAAGATTGCATCTTACTCTCTGCAGCTGCCTTTTACAAAAGACTTTATTTTTTCCCCCAGAACAATATCTTGGCAAATAGAAACAAGTAAATATTTGAGGAAAGTAAAACTGCCTGTAAGTGCAGGCAAGAGGCCGTTAGTCCTCGTTCAGCCCGTCTTGATGTTTTGGCTCGTTGTACAATTGTTTAAATGGAGCACGTTTTGAAAATCTCGTCATTGGTGGGTGACTTAAGGTTCTGTCCTTCATGTACATGCCACTTAGTTTTATACTTTTACACGTAGTGTTTGTCAGGGTAGGGAAACAAGGTGCCATGTCTGATTAAGTCAGACTTGAAAAAACACTTTAGTGTTTCAGAATGAATAATTGTTAATACAGTAGGAAATTCATACTGTATTTATTTCCCATGAATGTTGCTTTTAGGATGGTTTTAAAACTCATGACTTTGAATATAAGTTTTTAGAAATCACTGGAAGTTTTGGAATTTTAGAAGTGTGTGCGTGTGTACGCATGTTGGGGGGTTCACTTCAACATATAAATGAAACTGTGTTAATATTGTATGAGAAGAAAGTCTTAAAACATTTGATTCATTCTAATTCTCTGTTGAACTGCAAGGAAACCAATACTCACTTAATAAATTTTATTCAGATCAAGTCACAGAAATATTAAAATAATCCTTAATGTGGAAAATAATAGAATTTGACAATTTCTTATCAATAAAGCATCTGCTTATTGACACATAACAGTAATTCTGTACATTAATTTAATGTTCGTTGGAAAAGTAGAAAGTGAAAAGTTTGGCTTTAGGAAGAGAAATCCCTTCTAAAAGGAATAGCAATGGAAGCTTCATGTTTTGGGAGAACAAAAATACTAGAAATTTTAAAAATAAAATTTGATATATATTCAATTTAGGAAATTTGAAAAACAAAAAACAGCGAAAAATGCAAAGAAGGAAATAACAGTAATTCATAATCTCCCCTGCCATTGATAACCGCTGCTACTGTTTTGGTTTTCTTCATTTCAGCTCCTTTTCTGTGCTCATATATTATCTTTTTTTTTTTTTTAAGTATTTGTTTTATTTATTTATTTACTTATGGCTGTGTTGGGTCTTCATTTCTGTGCGAGGGCTTTCTCTACTTGTGGCAAGCGCGGGCCACTCTTCATCGCGGTGCGCGGGCCTCTCACTATCGTGGCCTCTCTTGTTGCGGAGCACAGGCTCCAGACGCGCAGGCTCAGTAGTTGTGGCTCACAGGCCCATATATTATCTTTAAGACGCTCTGTACTGATCCAGCAATGCCAGTATTTTTCGAAAATGGGATCTGTTTTGTAATTTGTTTTTACATATGACTATCAGAATACTTTCTGATTTCATTATTCTTTCACAACTCACGTTATAATTTATTTATTTAATCAATCCCCTGTTGTTGGCATTTAGTTTGGTTAGAATTCTTTAGTAGCAGGAGTTTAAGTGGAAAGTTGCCTTAATGCTAACCACTCTGGGCTCCTCCCAGCGCAGCTGTGTGTGAGGGCAATGCGTGTATCACCTTCCCTGGAGTAAACTCCTTCATGCTCTCTTCCCACATTTCTACCTGGAGCTCTTCTTTCTAGATTTCCCTACTGAAACCCTCTCACTCTGCTCTGCTATTAGCTAACATCAGACTGCTAAATGTGGTTTGGACTTTGCACTGTAGTAAAAAAAAAAAAATTCTAAACATCTGTCTTGGAGGTTTTTCTTTGGATCACATGGATTCTTCAGACCCTGGATATTATTTTCACCCATCTTAGGTACACAGCTTTAATTCTTAAATACTAAAATAGATCGTCCTTGTGCAGATTTCCTCAGACACCCCGAATGTAGCTTCCTTCCAGCCTGTAATAGCCCATTTTACACTTATCTGACAGGGCTAAGAATGCCTACTTTCCTGTTATTTTCCTCTTTTTGGTCTTTATATAGATAATATTTTGTAAACAAAAGGTGGACATTTTATACCAGGACCGAGACGGCCAGTGGGTTAGGAAAAGGAGGTGTCTTCCCGTGAAGGTGCTGAGGTTGCCTCGCTGCCTGCAACCATGCTCTGCGGGTGGGCTTTCGCCCTGGCGCCCAGGGAGACCCACTGCTTGATGAACTTTTGTCCTAATACTTTCAAGGAAAGGAAAGTTTCTCACAGTTCATGCATGTAACCAGTGAAATGAGAAATAGGGTCCACGTTGAGCTGAAACTCCTGGCATTCTTTGGGGCCTCATCCTTAGAAGTTCTTCCTTTTGTCCTTTGCATCCACTGAGAGACACAAACCCAGAAGTGATCCTGAAGGAATCATTCTCTTTTCATAGACTTTCCATCACTTTTTTTTTTTTTTTTTTTTTTTTTTTTGAGGAAGAGGAAATGAGCGGTCACTTATTATTCCTGGTTGCTTCCCCATGATTCTTTTTCTTCCAAGCCAAGCTCATGAGTGAGCTGGTTGCTTACAGAGCCTGTGAAGAAAGCCAAGTGCCGGCTTGGTTGGGCTCTGATGACTATTCCTTACGTGAAATCTGTGACCACACGAAACGAGTTCTCACAGGTATCAATGCATGCTTGTGCGTAGCGCCAGGAAACTGTGAATCTACACCCAAGATCTGAAATTGTTGCCAGGGCCGCTATGAAATAGAAATGACAGAAAAAGCCCGGCGATAAAAGGCATGTTGAATTTTGTTCACCTGAATGTAGTAAATTAAACTAAGTAAACCAGAGGGATCGCAGAGTGAAAAACAAAGACAAAAAACTACGCAAACTAATTAACATGTTAACACTCCCCCAGCAGCGATGATTGACACTTAAGAGTTAAGCTAGTCTGTTTGTTTTTAAGGCCAAGTCCCCACCGCCTGGAAATCACACAGTAGGGCCTGTCTGGCAGCCTGGGGCCAAGTGTGAGGAGCAGGAGAGGCCTGAGGGGTCCCTTGAAGGAGCAGCTCTTTGCACCCTCACTCCTGACCCGCGGGCCTTAGGCTGGCTCTGCTCAAAGCCCCTTCTCTCTCCCCTCCAAGCTGCCTGCTAGTCAAGGAATAGAAGCTGGGCGTGTGCTCGTTTCAAGGACTTCAGGAAACACGTGCTGCAGTTACCTCCCGAAGCAGGAGGGAGATGGACTCTTCTGAGTGGTGACAGCTTTCAGGACGGTGGTCCATCCAGAGGCGACTTTTACTACTGCAAATCCTTTTAGGTCTTCAGTGCTGACCGACCACCTTTACTGCCAGCTCCTGTCACACAGATGGCACTGGGCTTGGAGTGCTTGTATTTGCACAGTTTAGACTTCCGTACGATGACACCTACACAGACTCAGGATTAAGCTAATGTTAAAAGATTTCAAATGTATAACATACATCTATGTGTATGTACAGTGTATCTGCCTGTATGTATATAGCATGTCCATGAAGGAGAAGATTGAAACGTTAGACTTGTTTTTGTGATACATGGCTCACTTCTTTATAGAGCAGTTACATTATCAATAGGAAGAGTTTGATATTTCTTCCTTATTTTAAAAAGTGGTAAGTCTGCACGGTTGTCTTATTCTAACAGAATATTAGAGCAGTGGTTGTCAGCGTTGGGTGTGTGAGACTCACAGGACAGGTTTGTGAGGGACACAGATGCCCTGAGACAGGACAACCCCATGTAGGTCCTGGATGTTGGTTTCACGAGCGTGCCTAAGGGGTGGTCGGGACCGCCTTGGAGAAGCTGGCCCAGGAGCCCAGGGACAGTTCTCTGCCCTCCCTTTCTCTCCCGAGCTTTGATGTTCACATCCAGTCCTGCTTCCTGGACCCACCATCTTGTCTCCCCACACTTTTCACTCTTTGCCCAGCCAGCTCTTTTTGGGGCACTCAATCAAAGGTCGCTTCTTCTACTCACTGGCCCTCAGGCTGCATTCCTTCCTTTGATAAGATGGTGCTTTTTTGTCTGTGGCTCTGGGACAGCACTTAGAGCCTTTTCAACACTTCTTTGTCTGTCATCCTCCCAGCTACTTGAGGGCAATGACTTCTTCAATCATCGCTGGGATGCCCAAAGCCTAACATGGTCCCAGGCAATAGCAGCTGCTCCATAAAAATGTGTTGCAAGAATGATGTTAATGGAGATTTAACAGAGGACAGAACCTGCGTGATAAAGAATGAGCCCTGTTGGAGAAAGCTTGCAGGTGTGGTGTGGTGAGCGTGGAAGGCCACCTCTCGGATCCCTCCTTTCAAAACCCAGCGCTGGTTCCCACGCTGCTGGCAGGGAAGCCTGCTGGGAGCTCACCGCTCCGTGCTTTCCAGTGTATCATCATTTGTTGTGGCAACAGACACTTACAACAGGAAAACAAACAACAGAAATGTTTTCTCTCGCGGTCCTGGAGGGCAGGGGTCAGAGATCAAGGTGTCAGCAGGGCTCTGCTCCCCCTGAAGGCTCAGGGGAGAATCCTTCTTTGCACCCTCTAGCTTCTGGTGGCTCCAGGTGGTTTTGGTTTGTGGCTGCATCACTCCAATCTCTGTTTCTGTCTTCACGCGGCCATCTCCCCCTCTTTCAGTGTCTCTCCTCTGTGTGTCTCTCATAAGGACACTCAGTATTGGATTTAGGGCACACCCAGATAATCCGGAGTGATCTCACCTCTGGATCCTTAACCTAATTATATCTGCAAGGACCCTTTTTCCAAATAAGGTTGCAGTTTTCAGAGCTTAGGACACAGACATATTTTTTTTGAGGTGGGGGTGGGATACACCAAGTTTATGATAATTTGTTATGGCAGCTCTAGGCAACTACACCCAGGTATTCCCCCGACATAAGGGAGCTGCCTTGGCCGAGGCTATGGCCCTACTGTAGGCAGAGCTTAGCCAGTGCCTGGCGCATGATGGGGTATATAAAGGTCAGTTCCTTTGCCTCAGGGGGTGACAACGCTCCATGGGGTAGGCTGAGGTTTCCACTGCGGCTCTGACTCTGTCACAGTCAGCTCCCCCCGCCCCACCGCCCTCCCTGCCACTGACACCTCCCTCTGGCTCACGTCACAGCTTCTGACCCCAGAACAGGCACTCCCAGAAAGCTACCTGGGCGTCCATTTCACAGGCTGTTTTCTGCTGAGCCCAACCTGTGCCGTAGCAATTTCATAAGACTATACAAATTTGTCGAAAATATCATTTATTCTTCTGGGCCGTCTTCTTGACCACAGCCAAGATAATATAAACTCTATGCAAATCAGTGATATTGTTAAGTAAGAGTTAATAGTAAAGTCGTTTCTACTTCTTTGGTTTTTACTTCATTCATTTACGCATGGGGGTTCCACTCTGATCACACGAGCACCATCTATAGAGCGCATGTGAACGGTGTAACTGACTAAATCTTTTTCCATTTGGATATTTTTTATGTGGCTACTGTCGGCTTATTTCTGGAGCACTGTGGTGTGTAGGGCAGAATGATACTGTCCACGGGCACTTATCATCCTTTCACCCATAGATAAAAAAGCTTCCCAAAGTAAATTTATTTTAATGATGAACAGCCCGAGTTCTTGGGGGCCATCTGACTTGGGTTCCAACCCGGGCTCACACACTGACTTGGTCTTTTGTAGTTTTCCTATGCTTCAGCCTCTTATCTGTAAAATGAAGGTCCTGATAGCTGAGGCTGAGCTGCCCTGAGAAGTCAAGCGGACGCACAGGTAAACCTTCAGCTTGGCGCCCGGTGTGCAGGCAGTGCCGAGTAAGGAGCAGTGGTTGTATTCCTCAGTACCTGCCTCTTGCACTGGCTTCCGAGTGCACGTGGTAGTGCCTGTTGGGGGCAAACCGGCTGAGATTCCCCAGGGGAGAGGAAACAGTGAGTGCAGAAGGTTTAGTTCGCTTGCAGGGTATGGGGTGGGAGGTGGTGAACCCACTTTTTTTTCCTTTGGTCTCAGGAGACCATTACCTCTGGTCTATGGCTGCATCAGTGTGCTGTCCGGGCCACACAGGTGAGAATAACCTCCCTGTGTCTTTCAGGTCTGTCTAAGGGACCTGCTGCCTGGTTGGAAGGAAGAAAGCTTGGTCCCTGGGTCCCCTCTGCTGAGGCTGGCTGCGTGGCTACCAGGGAGGCAGGTGGCCGAGCCTGTAGGCCTGAGGTTAACGGTGCCCCTGGGGGTGCACGGGGCCACTGGTTAGTTTGCCTAACTAACTCCAACGTGGAGTTCCAGGGCACCGTGTTTGACCCACGATGGGCCAGTGTCCCAGATCTTATCCCTTTCCTTCTCAAGTTCAACTGTCTATACGGGGAATGCAGAATTTGAGTTTGTCCCTGAAGAATGAGTATGATTTGGGTGAACAATGAAAGAAGCAGTGGGCTATTTTGGTGTGAAGCAGCATGAACACAGGCGGGAGCGTGACTTTTCTTGGAAAGAATGAGACTAACTCGAAAAAAGGAAAGCTTTAATATGGAGATTTACACTGGACAAAGTTGAATTTATAAATTTGAGGGCAAATTATAAAATACCTGAGATTTTTAATGTCAAATCAATGCAGAAATATTTATGTTCAGAATTCAGGAATGACTTTAGCAACTTACAGTAAATTTCGTCTGGATCAATCACATAACATGACTTTAAGCGAAGAGATTACTTTGAAAACTACTGAAATAAAGAAGCAAATAGGGGTGGCACTGGAAATGGAAAATAAAAGAATGTAGGAAATATTGTAGGATAATAAATGTTAAGGAAGGGATCAAACAGAAGGCTGAATCTGATCCCAAGATATTAAGTCTCCCGATCAAGAGTGCTACTGACAGAAGGAGGAAAAATGGGAAAGGAAGCTGGATGGGTTGAAAGTTGGTGAATTCCATTTTGTACATATTAATCTTGATATCCATGTTGTAATGTCCTATATGCATGTCCTCTAAGATGCTAAACCACGGTAGCAAAGTGACAGATATCATGACATCTTGAAGAGGAGCTGGGAGTATATGGGGTAGGTGCCAGAACCCTGTGAGAGAGCAGAGAAGAACCTTCCTTAATTCCACGAAGTTTCACTAGATTCCAATTATGTGTGAATCATGGCCGGGTACCGGGGAACACAAATTTCTTCTTTTAAATTGATCATGAGGGGAAATGACACCATTGTAAGAGTTGTAACACTGTGGTGAACCCTTCTGCAGCAGGTTCTGGCTGGCAGTGTCTGTGTGAGTGAGGGGACAGAGGTAGTTTGAGGGAAAGTCTCACAGAAGGGCAGTCCGTGAGTTGGCTTTTGTAGTTCTGGGACACATTTTATTTTATTTTTTTAATTAATTTATTTTTTAGAGGGAACTTTATTTTTATTTATTTTATTTATTTATGTTTGGCTGCATTGGGTCTTAGTCGCTGTGTGTGGGCTTTCTCTAGTAGCAATGAGCGGGGGCTACTCTTCGTTGCAGAGTGTGGGCTTCTCATTGTGGTGGCTTCTCTTGTTGCAGAGCACAGGCTCTAGGCGTACGGGCTTCAGTAGTTGTGGCCCGCAGGCTCTCGAGCGCAGGCTCAGTAGTTGTGGAGCACGGGCTTAGTTGCTCCACGGCATGTGGGATCTTCCCGGACCAGGGCTGGAACCCGTGTCCCCTGCATTGGCAGACGGATTCTTAACCACTGTGCCACCAGGGAAGCCGTGGGACACATTTTAAAAGGAGAGGATGACAGAGGCAAAGACTAAAAAGCAAAGAAACGGCTTCTTGGTTTTACAAATAACCTTCAAATTGTCTGCAGCATTTAACAAATTAATTCACAAAAATGAGCGGCTAGGTTATGGGGAGGTGAAGCTAAAATACAGGCGGTTTGTATGCTGTGCAAAGAATTTTAGATTTAGTTTGTAGGTGATGAGGACGCATGGAAAAGTCTTTTAGCGCAGGAGCAACTGGATCGTTTTTGGATCTGTGCAGTGTTGGTACGAATGATGAATTGGTTGGGGTATCACTGCAAGACTGTTAGGAAACTAATGCATATAAGTCCTGGAGAGAAGTGAGATGATGTGAACTAAAAATGTTGAGGAAGGATAGGAGGGGGTCAAATTTCAAGTATATTCATGAAGTAGGATGGAGAGAATTGATGTCTGCTTATATGAGGATTCAGAGAAGGCAGAATCTAGGGTAACTCAGCTCCTGAGTCACCGGGCTGTGCACGTGGTGATACAGGGCACAGGGAAGCGGCAGTTTGAAGGGACCAGGGTCAACATGGGGGGCTCTATGAGTTGAGTGTCAGGCACGTTGAATTTGAGGTGTGCTGTAGACTGAATGTTTGTGTCCCCCCAAATTTCATATGTTGAAATCTACCCCCAGTGATTTGGTATTTGGAGGTGGGGCCTCTGGGAGGTGATTAGGTCATGAGGGTGGAACCCTCACGAATGGGATTAGCGCCCCTTTAAAGGAGACCCCAGAGAGCTCCCCCCTCCCTTCTGCCATGTGAACCAGGAAGCCGATTATCACCAGATAACTAATCTGCCGGCACCTTGATCTTGCATCCAGAGCTGTGGATCCATGTTTGTTGTCTGTAATCCACTCAGTCTATGGTATTCTGTTACAGCAGCCTGAATGGACTGAGATGCTGGTCAGGAGCTTAGAGAAGGTGTCTGGCTGGAGATGAAGTTTTATTTATTTATTTATTTATGGCTGTGTTGGGTCTTTGTTTCTGTGCGAGGGCTTTCTCTAGTTGTGGCAAGCAGGGGCCACTCTTCATCGCGGTGCATGGGCCTCTCACTATCGCGGCCTCTCTTGTTGCGGAGCACAGGCTCCAGACGCACAGGCTCAGTAGTTGTGGCTCATGGGCTTAGTTGCTCCGCGGCATGTGGGATCTTCCCAGACCAGGGCTCGAACCCGTGTCCTCTGCATTGGCAGGCAGATTCTCAACCACTGCGCCACCAGGGAAGCCCTGGAGATGAAGTTTTAAAAGTCATCAGCACATAGATGATAGAAACAGGACCTGTGTGAATTGCCTCAGGCCGTGGGTAGCATGAGACGACAAGAGGGCTGAATGCAGAGGTGTGGAAACGCCAAACCTCAAGGTTGTTGCCGCCCTGGAGATTATGCTGTTTTGACCCATCTTCCCTTGAGTCTATCCCCTATTCCAAGGTGCCTGAAGGTAACACATTTATTTAAAATATGTATTTTTTTCTTCTTTGCTTTTTTGTTTTTTCCCTAATACAACCACCTATTTATAATAAATGGAACTGGAGTACAGTACGGAAGAATTTTCCTCGTAATGCTGATCTCAGCTTTTTTAATTGCATTTTTTTCGGGTATGAGCCAGTCCCAGGGATTTGGCGAAAGCTGGTCTCCCCTCTTCTGGTGCTCTGACGGTGTCAGTAGGTAGGGAGTGAGTGCTAAGACGTGAAGGGAGACAGCTCAGGGAGTGAGAAAGAAGGGAGACCCCACCCAAGTGCTCATCCTGCAGGAGACTAACACTCATGACTCCCCTGACAACGTGTAACGTAGATGTTGCTCTCCCAGTTTTCAGGTGAGGAGAATCAAGCCTAGTTATGTTGTCTGGGAGCACACAGCTCATGAGGACCATGGATTTCATTCCAGACTTGCCTCTTGCTCTTTCAGGACCAGGTTTCCTATGTTCTGCCTTTCCATGAAACTTAGTCCTGTGAGTTTTAATTAAACTAAGATGTTGCCCATAACCCTCTTCATCAGGTCAGAGACATCCTGTGAGTGTGGACACGTCCATGGGGGGTTTGGAGAGAGAGCTCAGGTTGTGGTTTCCAGGCCACATTTCATGGCCTCGGATGGGACTCAGGGGCTGCTCTCTCCAGGAGCGCTGCTGTACCTTTTTAGAAGGACTGGCGATGTTTGGAAGGGCAGAGAGAGAAGGAAATGACTTAGGAACTGCCTCTCGTTCCTCTAGCGTTCTTTTCTTTCTGACATGTGGTTTAATTTTTGAGACACAATCATAACCTTTTAAATCTGAAGGAAATCCCTTGCTTTGTAAAAAGTATATTTACTCCATTAAAAAAGATTGTATATGCACATGGAGCAACATCTAAATAGAACAAAGGAAATATGGTGAAAAGTCATTGTTGGCTTTGTTTCTGCTAATTTCGGCTTCAGCTTTTTCCAGACTGATAAATCATTTTGGACTTTTTTCCCCTTCCTTTTCTAAGTCTGTGAGTTAGATCCTTATCTCATTTATTTTTATTCTTTACTTGTGGTTCGTAGAAATACTTAATGCACTACCTTTTCTCTGCCTTTAGGTATTAAAATGTTTTAGCTATATAAATTAAATTATATATTTATACATTTATATATCAAATAATGTAAAATAGTAAATACTTCAATTTAATATTTAATTTCTATTTATTTTATAAAAATATTAAATATTAAGATATTTTAGCTATAAATCTTCATTGTCACTATTTCCAAGAGCCTATGCTTTTCCATATCTTCTGTTATCAATAGTTGTTAAAGATAGAAAGTTTAAAAATTTTAAGGGGATAGATTTTTTAATTTTTAAAATAATTTCTATTACATTATGATTAGAGAATGCTGTTTTATTTCTATGTACCTGCTGGCGAAGCCCCTGTTCCAGATATTTGGACACGACATGATTAGTGATTGGCAGTTGGCTCCAGCCCGTCCTCCAGTTCCGGTTTTTGGTTGGGCTGGACAGAGCTTTTCTCTTCTATGGAGCAAGGAGTTAGGAAGTAACACCTTGACGATACTTGAGACTTTCTTAGTTCAGGCTGTGGCAACTTTTGTAGCACCCTAAGTTTACTATCTCTGTAACAGTGCAGACCAAAAGACCAAAAAGACCAGAAGTCTTTTTGTTTCTGTTGCTTCTTTCTAAGACATGGTATACTACTTCATTAAGCCTTTTTGAATCATGCAAAGTGTATGGGGCCTCCTTCTCGGGGGGCTGGGGCACTGATTATTCATATGTTGGGTTTCCTTTGTCTGTCTTCCATTATCCACGATTACCTACCATTCCTTCGCTACTCCTTTTCAGTACTTAGTTCACTTCCATTTCATTTTTCTTACTTTTAAAATTATACTTTCCATGGCCTTTATTAGGTTTCTATAAAACGTCTAATTTCTATTTCACTACCTCCAATATGGCCTTCATTTCTGAGATAGTATTTTGTAATTTTCCACTTACTCCCTGATCTCTGCCAGCTCAAGTTCCAACTTTTCCTGTTTTCTTGACATATCTTTCCTGAGTGTTTGTATTTCTATGTAGAACTTTTGTTTAATAGAAGCAATTTCATGATCTAGGGTTTTCTTTGTTTGTTTGTTTTTGAACTTGTGTGTGGCTATATCTTTAGCCATACTTTTTTATCTGCTTGTGTCATTGTTTTTACGATAAGTGTTTGTTTGCTTCGTTCTTTTTTCTTATAGTCGTATAGTAGTTCTGTATAGTTCTATACTGTCTCTCCTCCTTCCTCTTCTCCCCTCTCATCTTTGGATGAGGTGAGTTGCCGGTGAGCAGGAATTCTCCCTGTGAAAGAGGACTGTACATGGGATCTAGTTATTTTAGCCTTTCCATCTCTACATTCAACAGAAGCAGGAGCTAAAGGGCTGCCACACTGTGGAAGCTCCTCCCTCTGCTTTGCCTCAGCTACACACCGCTTCCTGGAGACATGGCGTACGCGTGTGATTCCCCACTCAGCTTCCTGCCTTGCTCCTCCGTATGGCCAAACAGATCCGGATAGACTCCTACCTCCAGCCCCTTCCCATTCCTCTAAATCAGGCTGTGGATGTGACCCCTACTCTGAAAAACCAGTGTTCTCCTGAGTCTGAAGTCTGCAGGCCCAGGCATCCTCTCATGATATCTTCCAGGCCCCCATTTGACCTTGACTGTATTTGGCAGCCTTTCCTCATACACTATTCATTTTCCAGGTGTTACTATTTTCTTTAAAAATGGAAAGTGCCCTCATTTTTTAGTAATTCTCCTAGTTGCCTTTGGGTCATTAGGACAGGCGATGAGGGAAATACTGTCCTGTTGTTTGTCTTATAAATTGGAGGTCAAAATGGGCTTCAATCAATTAATTAATAAGGCATCATGGTATATATTAAGAGATAAGTAAAGGTAAACTAGACGTTCTTTCTCTTCTTAATAATCTCACAAGTTATTAATGTGACCAAGAAATATAAGTGAATAGAAAAACTAACCCAATAACAGGCAACAGATGATTGCTACCCGAGGAGACAATAAGGTTTTGAGAATTTGAACGAGGAAAAAAATCCACTGGGGGCTGCAGTGGTCATGCTGGGGGTTCCTCTCTGTTTCCTGCTTCTTTCCCCTTGAGAAGCTACCGGAAGTCAGAACAAGCCAAGCTCTTCTCCCTTCTGCTCCTGACTCTTCCATTCAAGGCATCCACTGCAGATGGGGAAAGAGAATTCCCTTTGATGGTAGAGAGCAAAGCAGAGTGTTGACCTGAAGGGTTTCCCAGACAATGCCTGCTCCTAAGAATCACGGGAAAGTTGTTACTGCAGACTTTGCATCTCCAGAGACGATGTGGGGTCTGAGCTTCTCACAAGGGTCAGTAGTAATTTGGATAATCAGGCAATTTTGGAAATCCTTAGTGTGGTGGGTAAAGCACTGTGATAGATGATGAAAGACCTATGTTTTATTTCTGGCTTTGCCACTAACTAGGTGTAGAATTTGGATACGTTTCAACGTATCTGAGCCTCAGTTTTCTCAGCTGTAAAAGGAGGGAGCTGAACTTGATGGTGCCTAAAACCTCTTCCAACTTCAATATTCCATGATCTCTAAAATGTAAAGTTTTGTAAAAACTCTAAAACTCCGTTTTAAATGGAAAGGGGAAGAAAGGATGACTGGGGACAGGGGACTAAGGAAGGAAACATGAGGGTGTTTCCCATGGACACAGAAGGATGGGAAGGAAGCCTTTTCTCCTGCTACGTCTGAAATAAGAACTTCTAGGAGCACAGCTTAAGTGGAACCAGGGTTCAGTAAGACTTCAGTGTTGAGTGGCAGGTTGGCCCAGAGGCTGAAGATTCACCTGTGTTAGACAAGATTTGTATTGATGATTCATTTATACGATACGAATTTTCTCAAAGTCCTAAAGCACCAACAAGGTATTTCCCCTTTCCTGGAGCATGTAATACACTGGTTTCTACCTAAGTGAGACCCTCCACGTTTCCCTCAGTTGATTTTTAGTAAGAACAGCCATTTTTCTTACTTTAGGAGTTTGATTGACAGGTCCCTACTACAGAGGGAAAATGAATTTCAAAGACAGACCTAAGCAAAACCATTTTTTTTTTTCTGCTCTCTCTGGATTTTTGTAGCTCCAGGTGCTACGGGAAAAACAAATTTCTGCACTGGTCTAGTCTTTAATAACCGTATTATTAAGATCCCCAAGCACATCGGATATTGCTCTTCCCGAGTCCGGGGCGCACCATTCATCCATTGATGTGGCAGCCGCGAAGGGATCACAGTCTGCTTTGTTTGAAGGACCTGAGTGCCCTTGTTATTTTTGTTTGTAGAGACGCCGCGGTACACTTGAAAGCAGGGGAAGGCAGGGAGACACGGAGAAGAAAACAGCTCAGAGCCGTTTTTAGTCACTTGAAAAGCCTCTGGGTTGACTGATCTGCGATTTGGGTACGGCTTCTCCTTCTCCTCCACTCTGGGCTCTGAAGTGGGTGCCTGCCGTGTACTGCTGACACTCGGAAGCTGGATGATGGCAACGTGGATACTAATGGGTTTGTTCCTTCACGCTTCCCTGGGGGGTGAAGCTGACTTGCAGTCTTCAGTGGCCATGGGGGGCAGGAGCAGCACGTATGAAACTTCCTGCTTTACTGAATTGTTTCCAGAGTCCTTCTGGACCAAAAGTGGGCTAGTCCTGAAAGCAGGGGCCAGCAGAAGGTGGGTGAGATTTGCAGTGGACATCGGTGAGGGCCGCGAAGCAAATGTGTTGTAAGATCTGCAGGTGAGAGGCAGGGAGAAGGCCCAGGTGCTCAGCCTCAGCAAGATAATTGGAGATATTCACGCAACGCAGGTCAGGACAGAATTGGAAAGGCCCTACTCTTGAGGAAATTACACTTCCGGAAATCCCAACCTCTGGAAATGCTGTGAGCCTTCCCTAAATGAGCCCGGAGTCACGTACACCAACTCTGTCACCAGATCAATTGCGCTTGATCACAAAGGGAACGTGTCATGAAAGCCTGGATCTTTCTTTCCGAGCCGTGGATGGCAAGCTGTGAGGGCAGACTCAGCGGGGAGAAAAGATGGGTGCACGAGAGGACCGTTCAGAGACCGAGGCTAGTGAGTTACAAGGCAGTTATCACACAGGAAGACTGTATGAGAGCACAGAGAGGTCACTGGGTCCACCTGGGATGAGAGGAACGACGTTTAGCACCGTCCAAACTGCCTTGGTCGCCTTCAGGATCCTTCTTCCAGCCTGCGGGTGAGAATGAAGCCCCACGGGGGCGGCCGAGGCTTTGGCATCCTTGAGGCTCTGCCTCTCGCTCATCCCAGTGCCCCACGTTTGCCGGCTTCGCCAGTCCCAGGTCCCCTTCCTCTGCCTCTACGCGCGTCTCCCTGTCTTCCCGGCCCCTTTGGATGCTTCTTTGTGACTCTCCGGTTGGACTGTTTCCATGGTTCCCAACTCTCCCCTCCGGATGCTTTCCTCTGTCCTCCCTTTGTTGGCGCCTGTCGCCGCGGGCAGCCTGGCCTCAGCGCCGGGGGCCTGTACTTGCCAGGAAGTCTGGACAAGCAGACTGTACACAAGTGAGCAGTAAAACGTGGAAGGGTGTATATTAATGACACTGCTTTGCACCGAAGCTGCACGCTCAGCGCTTCAGTTAACAGTACCGAACCACAGCAGATGGCACCCCTCACGCTCCCACCACTGCTGTGCGTAGCCCGCGGTAGAGGGTTTCTCAGAGGAAGCCCAAGTGTGGGAAAGACCGCGCGTCGGGCGCCTGGGTCGGAGTCCCAGCTCTGCCCCTTACGGCGGCTCCCGTCAGGGCTCTGGAGCGGTGTTGCCCTCACGGGTGGTCAGCGTGGCTTGCAGGGTGTGCTCCCAGTGACACCGCTGGGGGAGTTTGCTGCGATGGCTGTGCTTGGGACATCGAGGGCTCTCAGAAATGCACTTTTTCACTAATCCAGTCCTCAAATATCCGAGCACCTGTCGAGTGCCAGGAACTGTTCTAGTCACCGAGGATACAAGAACAAACGGAAAGATGGCCTCCCTGACACCATCCTGTCTTCCCGGGCCCCTGCCCCTTTCTGCTTTGGTCGCCTGGCAGCGGTCACTGTTACCCTGTCCGTCTCTAAGCCTCCCCCCTGCCCTGACCCTGTGGCCCAGCCCGCTGTCGAGAGCTGTGCCCTGAGTGGGGGCTGCCTTCCACGTGCTTCAGCGGCGACAAAGCCAGGAAGGCCGGACCCGGCTGGAGAATCTCTCTCCCTCCCTCCCAGGCTCAGTCTCTGTCTCCCTCTCTCTGTAAATCTTTCTCTGATTCTCCCCCTCTTACAAACACACGCAGACACACACACACACACACCCCCCCCCCCCCCCACAGCACCAGCTCCCTACTGACTGGCTCAAACCCACGCCCCCCAGTGGAGCTGAGACCCCTCCGTAGCCTCTCGTGAAATCCCTCCATGCATCCCCTAGAGCAGCTGTTAAACAGATTTTCACAGCCAAGGCCGGTCTTGGCGCCTCACAGTCAGCTGACGATCCTACTCTTTGGTTTCCCATAAAGCTTCTCACCCAGTCCTCCGGGGTCTCAGTGTAATCAGGAGCCTATATAGAGCCCTGTGTTTCTAAACTCTAGGATTAGACACATTCCATTTGTTACAAAGTTGCAAAGCCCCTTTTCTGCTGGGACCTCCACCTCAAGGGGTCTAGATGTCTCTGTCCTCTCCTTCCTCCTTGGTGCCCTAGAGAGAACAAGGCTCCTTCGTGCTTGTTAAGTGGGTCCCTCTCCCCGAGGTCCTGGTCCCTGTTGTCCTTGGGCTGGTGCCTCACTCACCAGCTTTCCCGTCCCCTTCTTGCTCTCCTTTAGTCTCTCTCCTTCCCCTCTTTGTCTACAGTTTCAAGACTTTCTTGACTTAATATCACAAGCCTACTTTTATTTTTACCCTGCTATGCTGTTATACTCGGATTTTAATTTTTTCCTTTAACAGGATACACAAACTTCTTGGAAAATATTTTCAAGAAAATATATTTTACCAACTAATAAGTAGTTACTGAATATATATTTGTGTATATATAAATATAGAGGATAACGAGTATATTTTATTAAGCAAATAGCAAAATATTTCACGAACATCCATTTTCTTAGCATTTCCTTCTTAATACCTGTTTTCTACATTCACAATTTTATTGAAATATTTTACCCCAGACTATTAAGGTCTAAGTGTAACATCCAGTGGCATTTTGTGGGTTTTTCCCCCACTGGCCTTCTTACGCACACAGGTCTACTGATCACTTGTAAAGGAAAACCTCGTCATCTCCCTAGGATCATTCCACCTTGTTCTTGGTCTAACCCAGGAATTGGCACACTTGTTCTGTCAAGGGCTAGATAGTAAGTATTTTCAGCTTTGGGGAGCATATGGTTACTGTCTCAACTACTCAGTTCTGCCCTTGTAGCAGGAAAGCAGCCAGAGACTATATGTAAACAAGCTGGCATGGCTGTGTGCCCATAAAATTTGTTTACAAAAACTGGCACTGGCCTGCAGGCTGTAGTTTGCAGACCCCTGGTTTAACTGAATTCCAGCACTTTCCTAGGAACCCTGCTGCCGCATCCACTTTAGCATTTGTGGTAGACTGAACAAAGGTACCCCAAAAGATAGCCCCTCCTAATCTCTGGATCCTGTGCACGTTACCTTATATGGAGAGAGAGAGAGGGAAGGAGAGAGAGAGAGAGAAGGGGAGAGAGAGAGAAAGAGAGAAGGAGGGAGAGAGAGAAGGGGAGAGAGGGAAGGAGAGAGAGAAAGAGAGAAGGAGGTAGAGAGGGAGAGAGGGAAGGAGAGAGAGAGAGAAGGGGAGAGAGAGAAGGGGGGAGAGAGAGAGGGAAAGAGAGGGAAGGAGAGAGAGAGACAGGTCTTTGCAGATGTGATTAAAGTAGAGATCTTGAGATGGTGAGGTTATTCTGAGTAATCCAGGCAGACCCCAAACGCAGTCACATTCATCCTCATGAGAGAGGCAGAGGGGCGTTTGATGACACATCCAGACAGAACAGGAGAAGGCGACATGGCCACGGAGGTAGAGATTGGCGTTTGGAGGCCACAAAACAAGGGATGCCGGTGTCCACCAGAAACTGGAGACAGCCAGTGGAATCTGCCCTGGAGCCTCCAGGGGCCGAGCAGCTCTGCCCACTCCTGGACCGTAGCTCCAAAGGCTTATTTTGAAATTCTGGCCTCCATAACTGTAACAGAATAAATTTTCCTGTTGTTTGAAGCCACTAAATTTGTGGTAATTTGTTATAGCATCCCTAAGAAATGAACACGCTGCCATTGCTACGTTGGCCGTTACCTCACTTTCAAAACATCTAAACATCTTCTTCCTTTGAGGTTCCTGCTCTCAGGTTATACCCTCTGTACCTTGTTTTTTCATTTTCGATGACCAAACTCTTGAACATGCCCTCAAATCATTCTGGACTTGAGCTCCTGACTCATATTTTTCTACACTGAATCTAGTCATTGTCTTATCACTTTAATACCCTTGGGGATATCCAGTCCAATACCCAGCATCCTAGGTCCTCGGCCAACTGGACTCCAACAAATTTTTTTTCACTTTACTTCACCAATACCATATCCCCAGCTTTACTGTCTGTTATGAACTGAATGTTTGTGTCTCCCCAGAATTCATATATTGAAATCTTAACCCCAGTGGCATTAGAAAGTGGGGCCTTTGGGAGCTGATTAGGTCATGAGGGTGGAGCCTTCATGGATAGGAGTTGTGCTTTTATGAAAGAGACCCCAGAGAGCTCCCTGCCGCTTCCAGCCAGTGAGGACACAGCAAGAAGACGGCCACCTATGAACCCGGAAGTGGGCTCTCACCAGACACCAAATCTGCTGGCACCTTGATCTTAGACTTTCCAGCCTCCAGAGCTGTGAGAAATAAATTTCTGTTGTTGATAAGCCTCTCAGACTGTGGTATTTCTGTTATAGCAGACCAAACGGACTAAGACAGAAACAAGATTATTCCACATGTGGAATCTTGAACTCAAGCAGAAATCTCGCCCTTGCCCTGCCTGGCCCCTCCCTCCCTCCCCCTCCCTCCCCCTCCCTCCCGTGACTCCTGGTCTTGGACTCAGCCAGGGATCCATTGCCTGCGTTCTTCCCTCTCCTCCTGGCCTCACTTCCTTCAAGGTAAACCACAGAGGAACACTCCGGCCAGTTTTCTGTGAGTCGTAGGTGGGCTTAAAGGCATTTAGTGATATGCCCTAAATGAAATTGCTGGGCAACTCTGCAGGTTCTAGTGGAGAATGCGTTTGGCAAAAGTTGGAAATCAGAAGCATCAGGAACTAAAATTTACCTCTGATGCACCTTCCCAGCCAGGGGCTGTCCAGTCAGGAGGCCTGTGCTTCGTGGACCCATTGGTGGACGATAATGCTGGTTTGGTTTCCTTCCAATTAGCGTTGCTTCAGTGGAACGAAGAGAAATCTATTCCAAGTAAATGAAATGCTTTTATAAAACCTCTTGTACAAATAGTTCAAGATGCTTAACTTTCTTTCTTCATTTGTGTGTTTAGAGGGAGGAACTGAACTCTCAGCAAATTGGAATGTGGGGAAAAACATGTAATCGTTTGTTATTTATCTGCTGCTGACCCAAACTTCCATTCCTACCGGATGGTGAATGGGAAACCTTGTCTCGATTTTGAATTAGCTTTGTTTTGTTTAACTCAGTCCCTTTTGTCCAAATGCTCAGATTTGTCTTTTTAATTTAAAAATTTCTTATCATTATTATTTTAGTGTATTTACATGATCCTTCTCACCAAGCCAGCATTTGGGTAGAGAGAGCAACTGTGTGCCCTTATGGGCGTGAAGTGAGCCTCAGGTCCAGGCAGGACCTCTCTGCATCCTTGAGTATTCCTTGCCACGGCCAGACTGTTGCCTGCCGTGGCTGGTCATTCATAAGCCAGCTGCACCCCTGCTGGTCAACGTGTTCCTCTTGGCATTGACCATGACCAGTGTTTTCAATACCCCCATTGATTAGTGTCTTGCCCTTGCTGATGTTTATCATCTGTGGGCCCTCCAACTGGCCTCAGGGTTGGGCATTCCACCCTTTGGCTTCTGGGGGCAACCTCACCCCTTCCTTACAGATCTTCTGGCTCTGGACTCAGTTACTCTCCTGTCTCCCACTGGGAATGTCAGTCACCTCGAGGTCCCAGTGAGGTGTCCTCCCCTTGCCCCTGTGCCAGTGCTGGAGCCCAGAAGGGGCAGGAGACAGGAGACCTTCGAGTTCAGCAGCCATCTGGACAAGCGCGGGGTGTTTCTACATCACTCGCCCAGTTGCAGCTCCGCGAGGCCCCTGCATGGACTTCTAGCTTCTTCCTCTGTTTCCCCCTCTCCTCCCCTTCACACACCGTCCCCTTCCTGCTCCACCCTGGGTACTGTATTGGTTTTAGGTGGTACCTTTGCTTTTCTTTCTTGGGGCACTAACCGTCAGAGATTTGTCTTAATGGTTCAGGAAGCTTGATGTATAAGGAGAATTAAAATACACGGGTTTCATATTCTCCAACTCTAATCTGGGTCACACTCTGAAGCAGGGTGTTTAGTGGCCTCTGTCTGTGCGCATCACACAGGAGGGTAAGTGAGAGCCTTGGGCCAGTCTGTGAAATTTGGGAACGTCTGTGCCATCAGGTCCCGAGGTGACGTCTTCTTAACACAGCCTGCCTGTGCCGTCCCATTCTCTGCCTTCGTATTCATTTTCCAGGCAAGCTCCTTCCCATTTTGGACTCACCTCTGTCATGTGATTATGAGATGCAGAATGAAAGTCTGGGCTCGGAAAGATCTCCTGCTATCAAGCTCTCACTGCTTGTGGGAACTAAGGCAAATTATTCGGTGTCTCTGTGCCTCAGTTATCCTGTCTTTAATCATGGGTGTAATAATAATTGTGACAATGAACTGAGGTAATACATGCAAAATGCTTAGGCCAGGCCGTGGCATGTGGTTAAAGCTGTGTACGTTTTAGCTGTTATTATGGTAGAATCAAAGAATCTCGAGTGTGAAAACTGCTAAATCCAACCTTGCAGTGTTTGTAATCTCCTAGAGTCGTTCTGTTAAATATTTATGCAACTTCTTGAATGCATCCAGTGAAAGGAGAGCCAGTACCTTCGCAGGTCATTCATTCTATCCCTGGAAAGTTCTGGATATTGTAGTGCTCTCCTTCATCTTAAGTAAATACTCATCTCCCTGAAATATCTAATGATTTTTCCTAGAAAGGCTTCTTGGGGCCATTTGGAATAGTCCAATTCTTCCAGCAGAGCGTCTTCTTAATATTTAAAGATGGCCAGCATGCCTGTGTCTCTTTCACACTATATTCTCCTGGGAGTTCAACAGCCTCTCTAACTGGTCCTTCTACAGTCTGACCATCTGGCTGTGTAATGTCATGGAAACTGTCATTACTCCCACAAGAGCCCACTATCCTGACAACAAATGGATTAGGAACAACTGCCGATGTTGATTGAAATCTGAGAGCAGGAAAATTCTTTCTTAGCTCTTTGGAAATCACAGCCCCCGTGTCAGAAAGGGAATTCTCTCCTTGTTCAGTGTTGTGCAGGAATGAGGTGTTTCACGTTTGAGAATTTCCCAAATAACTTAAGATTAACCCTTTAATGGCCACCATTTGTTTTTGTTTTGTTTTGTTTTTTTTGGATAACCATTCATTTTGCAAGTGTGATCTGAATGCCTCCCAAGTTCTAAAATGTTACCGCAGGTGTTGTCCCGTGCATACAAAGGTATAGGATAAATAGTCCTTACCACCTGGCAATTTAAAAAGGTGTTGCGTGCTACAAATCATCGTGAAGCTTGGCAGTAACGATCCAGGCTGGTTGGAACAACCCAGAGAAGGCACCACTCTGTAGAGGAGAGGAAGACCACGTGGGGCAAGAGTGAACGGGGGGACCTCGTGATCAAGGGGGGAGGAGAGAATGGCCTTCCAAAATGGCTAGGGTTTTAGCAGGTGGAAATGTGAAGTATCACGTTACAGAAGAAACGGCATTGAAGTGGTAGAGGGTCGGGTGTGCCTGAGAAATGAGGGGGCACAAAGTCAAATCAGGAACCGGAGGGAGAGAACGTTTGCTTTGACTGATAACGATTAAGGTGCACGTGTTACGGCCCAGGCCTTGTTTGTCCCGGGTGTGCAGTGTTGAATAAGAGCAGTGCGGTTTCAGGCCTGGTGGTGCTTACGGATTATTGGGACAGAGAGGAAGAAAGCAATATTGCACAAATAAATAAATTACTTATAATTCTGATAGGACAATGAAGGAAAAATACAAGCTGCTGTGAGAACATATAACAGCAAGTCTTGGGGGATCGGGGAAGGCTTCTTGGGGTCACCATTTAATCTGGGCATCAGTGGGAGGAGTGAGCTGGCTGATACAGGAAGGTGGAAAGGAGGAAGCTTTGCCAACACTGGGAATCTCAGGGATAACGGGCCGGAGGCAGAATGGAGTGGATCTTATCGGAGGAACTGGGGTGGTCGGAGTTCAGAGAGTGAAGACGAGAAAAGCTGGAGCTGGGGCGATGGGGATTGGATTTTGGACCTTCATCCCAACAGCATCTCTCAGGATCAGATTCGCATTTTTTAAAATGTTGTTTCAGGCATAATTGGAGGAACATGATGGATTTTCCATCAGGGTAGATGAGCTTGCCTAAGGGATGAGTGTTGCACCAAAGACAAGAGAGCCTGACACTGGACCCTTAAAAACTCCAACATTTCACAGTCAGAGAAGTGGAGGAGGAGCCAATTAAGGAGATCCTGAAAGACTAGGGGCCACGGGCACCATGAACTTAATCAACAGAGTCAAGACGTCTTTTTGGCATCTTCTTCCAACTCAAATACAACCTTCCTGACAATGAACTTTTAGGTCTGTAGCTTTTAAAACTCTCACGATACTTATTTTTTCCTTTTCCTTCCTAATCACTTTCTACCCTGAAATATAGTTGTTGTTGTTTTTCTTTTTACAAACCTGTCATTTCTATAGAGTACAAGCACCTAATGTCAAAATCTGTTTCTTATTCATCTTTGAGTCACCAAAGCACCTAAATGAGAGATCTGCACATAATGAGTACTCAGTTTTTATCGAATAAAAGAACAATCTAATTTGTGTAACAGGAAGATAAATTGTATAGTTATGAACAAGAAGGACTGCTAAGGCGAGAGACCGTGCACCAGGTGCAGAAGTACTGCAGTGGGGCTTCTGGGAAACAAAGATTAATGGCAGTAGAAATAAGCGGAAGAGATTACTTTGAAGGACTTCCCAAGAGAAATTAATAGAGTCAGGTGATCTCATCCCATCATGTGGTTTAAATAATTCTCTAGGCTGATGACTCTCCTATTTGCATGTCTAGCCTTGGCCTCTCCTTTCAGCTCCAATTTCATATATTCAGCTGTGGACTTGGCATCTCCACGTGATTCTCCCATCCTCAATTCCACTCTTCCTTTAACGGTATCGCAACTATGAATTGCTCAGGAATCATATTTGATTCACCTCATCTTTCCTCACCTAGCCCACAAGCAAGTTTGGCTCTACGTTAAAATTATATTCTAAATTTGACATGTCTCATCATCTCCCAGTCCAGCTATCTTCGCCTTGTCATCTTTCATGTGGAATAAGTGCCTTTTCTCTTGACCTTCTGTAGTCCATTCTCCAAACAGCAGCCAGTGATCTTTTACAAAAGAAGTCAGGATGTGGCATTCCACTGCTTAAAACCCTCCAGGGCTGGCCACTGTACACAGAATAAAACCCTGAATCCTTACTTGGCCATTGCCCACCTTGCTGTTTCCATCAAAGTCTCTCCAACATCCTACTCTACAGCCAGCCCTTCTCGGTTGAGGTTCTGTGAGAGAATTATCCATAGTGCCTGAAGCATGCATTGTACATAATAACTTCTCTCCTGTGCATCAAGAATGGCCCCACCTTTGAGAGAACTGAGAAGGTGTCACTCAAGTCACTTCCTATAGAGCTTAATTCTCTTGGCAATCCTGGTTGAGAAAACCTTCAGCCCTCATAGATATAGAGATATTCTTCCTGTCACTTGAACACTAATACCTGCCCCTAGGCCTTTGCATTTGCTCTTTCCTTTGCCAGATGTCACTTTCTCCAGAACTTCAGAGCTGGCTCCTTCTCATCATCAGGACTCAGCTCAAAAGTTTAAAAAGTGGAAAAAAGGTCTTCTAGAACCACCCTTTGTAAGATAGCTCCATCTCCCTAGACTTCTCTATCCTGTTGCCCTGTTACTGTCTCCTTGTGATCTCTTACACTGTGGATGTATATGTTTTTTGTTTCCTTTACTCGATTGAAAAAATTATAGCACAAATCAGTACACAAACGAAGCTTTCTCAATTTCTCTTTAACACGATCATGAGCCTTAATTTTGCACCTATGGTAGAGAACGGCAACAAGTCTAATTCAAGGTAACATAGTCAATCGTAGTTTAACTCCCGCAATTCTGATTTTGATGTAAATCCTCAGTCTTTCTTGTTGCCTCAGCCCCTCCTTCTCTAGTCTTTCTTCCAAGATGGCCTCTGGGGTTCACACCTTCATGACACCAGTAGAAAAGCCTCTCACCCATGTCTTTTTCTGAGGGGTTCTGCCATGCTTGGTCTTTGAGATTCACATGTATACATGAGCTGCAGTTACCTGTTGTCCCTGCTTTGACCTATGGTCATTAGAACAACAATTTTTAAAATATTTGAATGTACAGTTCACCTCTTCCAATTTACTTGTCTTCTCTGTTCTTCTACTGTCCTTTTTTTTTCCCTTGGGAAGCCCAGGGATGCTCTCTATTCTGTGTTGGTGATGAAACTGTGCCTGAGATGTATGTAGCACCATCAACCATTTTGGTGGGATGCTCTGGGCAGTAACACATGGTCCATGGACATCTTTTATCAGTCAGGATAGGCCAGGTTATGTCGTGGTAACAAGCAACTCCCAAAATCAGTGGATTAAGGAAGTAATGGTTTATTTTTCCTCCTGTAACACATCTTTCAAGGGTCAGCTGGGGCTTTGCTCCACATCACTCCAGAACCCAGCTGATGTTACAGCTGTCATCTTGAACATGAAACGTGGTATTCCACTCACATTTTATTGGCCAAAGCAGATCACATGACCACACCTAACTTTTAGGATAAGGCAGATACAATCCCACTGCAGGCTCAGGGAGAAAACAGGGAATATTTGGGGAAGAGCGCTAATTGCTAATGATCTCCACAACCATCTTGCTTGGGGCTTCCCTTGGTAATTGTACGTCCCCAGCTGTGGAGCTAGAGCCCGTGTTGGACCCACTGGGAGGGCTTGTTAAATAGACTGCTGAGTCCCACCCCAGAGTTTCTGATTTGGTAGGCTTGAGTCGGGTTCCTAAATCTGTATTTTACAGGTGAAGGTGATGCTGTTTGGCGGGGACCACCCCTGTAGAGAACTGCTACTCTAGAGCTCAGAAACCATTGGTCGTGAGGCTTCTCTAAGAGGCTGCAGCCTTCCAAGGCTCCACTGGGGAACAGAGCATACATTCCTGCATTCCCTTAAAGAAATCTGGGGTTTCCCTTGGAACTTCTACTATCCTGGTTCTTCCCACCACGGGCTGATGCTCCAGGGATAAAGCGCTGGCCCCCTTTCTAAGTCCAGGCAATAGACCTTAGTTACATCCAATCTTCTTTTCAATATGCTTTGTTTCTTTAAAAAACATATATTGACAATTAGTTTCTATCATTAAAAAGTACACATGCAGGGGCTTGATTCCCTTTGCTGGTGATCTTTAAAGAGGGTTAGATAACTGACATCTCTTTCAGTCCTTTATATGGTCATGCTCTGATTCTAATGTGAAGGTTTTATATAAATTACTGACTATTAAAAATTATATTATGTTTGAATGGAAAAACACGGTTTATTACTGCAAAGTACATATAATTTAGGTTAGGTCAAGAAAGAATTCCATAAGGAATTTGCTCTAATAAATTAGAATGTGATGTTGTTTGAAAAGGTTTTCGTGAATTTTAAACGCGAACCCTGTAATTCATTTGTAATGTGAGGAAAGATTTTGCTAAGGTGAAAATCTGTTTCATTCTTTGTCCAAACTTTCACAAATGGCATATTATGGGAGTACTCATCAGTCAAGTTCAGCTGTAGCACAAGGCACGTTGGATACATTTGAGTTTGGGTGTAGAGGCATAACTTTCGTGAGGGGAGCTGTATTTCACCAGAATAAGTTCCCACCCAAATGATTCATCATACTCTAAAATGCCAGGCTATTTCTGCAACATTTGCTTTAGCCAGCTGATATTTTTAAATAGATGTTATCACTTCACCTCTCCGTCCACATGAACATACTTGCCTCCACACAGGCTGGAGGAGAGATCTAGGGGATGAAAGGGTGCCCGTTAGACTCACCATGTAGTGTTTTCTGCTCCACCAGAGCATTTTCTTTTTGAGAATGTTAATCTATTCTTCTCCATTAAGACACAATGTTCTTTATTTTTATAGTAGATTTTGCTTCTCATTATAAAATAATACATATTCATCATAGAAAGTTTAGAAAACACAAGAAAGAGAGAGAAAAGGAAAGCCACCTTTTAATTCTATCACTGAGAAATTCTGCTAATATATTAGTTAATATTCTTTTATTCTTGTATTTTTCTTGTGCTTATAAATATGTTTTTAAAAATTTTTTAAATGACAACTTACATAGTTAGGTGATCTACTTTTTTAATACCAATATATCACAAACTTTTCCCCAACCCATTAAATATTGTTCCTTTTTTTTTTAAATTAGAGTATATTTGCTTTACAATGTTGTGTTAGTTTCTGCTGTACAACGAAGTGAATCAGCTATATGTATACATATATCCCCTCCCTCTTGAGCCTCCCTCCCCCGCCCCCAATCCCACCCCTCTAGGTCATCACAGAGTACCAAGCTGAGCTCCCTGTGCTATACAGAAGCTTCCCCCTAGCTATCTATTCTACACAATATTCATCACTGCATTGAATTCTATTTTAATAAACATTTTATCTTAACAAAAGAAGACAATGGACTAGAGCTTTTTTGTTTAAGTTACTCATTGGGAAAGCACTTTCTGTGTAATTCATGATTTATAGCACTGGACATGCGATAAATGAATGGTCATATTAGAATTTTTAGATAATTTTTCTATAGCTAGTCTCTGTGATATCCGCCAAACTATTTTATAGTAGCGATTTCCTACCCAGAAAGTAGCTGTAAAAAGTAACTGCAATACTTGAATTTGGAATCAAGTTCCTGAAATTTGCAGAACTTTTGAGATAAGTCTGACTTTCTCAATGTTTGCATTCTTAAAATCTTAAAATCATTGCGGTACATCAGGATAAAAACCATCTTAAATAGCCCTAGTTCATCCAGTTCACCCTGATCTGTTCACTTTAATTTGTGTATCTTAATTTGAGGCATCAGTGTACCTGAATCTGCCCAGATTATGTCTCTGAGTTTTTAATATCTTTAAAGAAGGTCCTACAGTTGTCTTTGCTGGTACCTGCCTGTGTTTAATAACTCCGCTGTCCATGAGTTCATTGTAGCTCCCGTACAGCTTAAACCTCTCCTGCTGCATTCTGGTTACATTTCCCCCTCTCATTTTAATGTAAAGGAAGGACAGACAGCTGGTCACTAATTCTCCTTCAAAAACACTTCTCAACTTGTCAGTGAGGATAGCCTGCGAGCAGACTAGACGTCCAGTTGGGTTTCCATGCATTCCAGCTAAGATGACTGTCAACACGCCGGACACATGATCCCTTCGGTGTCAGTATCATTTCATTTAATATTTATTCTCTCCTACTGAGTGTATGGCACTCTAAACAAAGTGTTTACCGTGAAAGTGATCTTCAGATTCAGTGAGACCAGTGTCACCTAACGTGCTACTTAAGTCTTAATTGTCGTGTATTTGACGCCACTGAAAGTGATAAAATGAAAAACCACTTAGAAGTGACTACTTCCTCGTTTGTGTTTACTCAGCCAGTGAGGACTAATTGTTGTGTTGACAACCCATGGCTTCTACTTCATTGGCTAATTCTGTTGTCATTTGAAAAGTTAATTATAGTTTTCATGATGCCATTGTTTCTCCTCCCATATTTTTAGATGAGTTGATGTCTACTTTAACTTTTTTTTTTTAATGGCTTGACCTTACTGAAATGAACTGTATTTAGCTTATTTGCTTGCAGATTGTTTACCTCCAAGAGGGCAATCCTTTGTCTAGGACACATGCAAGGGTTTCCCCCCATATCTCACAATACCGTTAGCTCCTGTTCTTGAAGCAGATAGAGCATAATTGACATTTCCATTCTTGTCATCTCACTATAGTTCTTCATTTCAACCATCCTGTTATTGGGCTTAGAATGACTTTTGTAAGTTTAGGAAATAACTATTTGTTTTTATTTTAGAAATTGAGTTTTTTGCTCCTATTATTTTGTCTTCCCCTCCCCATTCATGCTGTTAGTAAATAAATTGATGCTAGCTGACATCAGAGTCTCTCTATGTGCCAGGCATAGGTATAAATGTTTACACAGATAAGCTCAGCTAATTTAACTCCCCTTCCCTGAATCCTATGAAGTGGAAACTGTTCTTATCCCCTCTTTATAGATGAGGACAGTCTTTAATTAGAATAAATAACCTGTCCAACAGTTACACAACTGTCCACCTTGTGTTAATTGTCTTAAAACAGGGATATACTTGAAAAAAATCTTCAAGGGAACTTGGAAAAGTGAATACTTAGACAGAATGATTCAGAGCATAATCAAAACAGAGACCACCCCCACCCCACCCTCAAAAAAGGGGAAGGATTTTCCTGGGCTGGGTGGACCGTCCCATAGGGAAGGGGGTGAGATCAGAGCTGGTTGCTCTGCATCCTCCTACCCCATTGAATTCTGGGGCGGTGCAAAGCCCAAGGGAGATGGGAACAAAGAACTGGCCTCTAAGATTCCAGGGCCCTCACATAGCCTAGAAGTAGCAGGAAGATTCTCAGGCATCTCAGAAGCATAAGACGGAGCTGCAAGAGCTGAGTCCATTCATGGCCTGAGGTAGACGAATAGCCTGCGATCAGAGGCCCATGGACATCTCAACAAGGAAATGACCCCAGAGATCCACAAACTCTTCACCGGGTCCCCACCACATAGCCCCCAGAACTTAGACCCAAACCCCCCAAAATATGAAATCAATTGAGGCTGAGGTTCTACTACCCTGGTGGAACACTGGCTTAAAATAAGAAATTAGGGGAGTTACTGAGACATATAGACAGGTGTGTTTCTTGCACACCTGACACTACACATATCGGGGAGCTGACCTGAATGTATCTGACGCATTTGTTTAAAGTGGTACCACTGCTATGGAATCATTTCTTTAACAAATAAGCAGTAAACAATAATACAATAAACAATAAATTAAGTTTGCAATAAGCAAACGTATTTGGCTTTCTTCTGTAAGGGAGTAAAAAGTTTTCCCAGACACTTGTAGGGTCCCTGGCTTGGTCTGAAATTTGACTGACAAAGACAGATCAACAGTTGGAAAGCAGACACATTTATTTAATATAAGATATACGTGACACAGGAGCCTTCATAAAGAAATGAAGACACAAAGAAAGGATTAAACATGAGTGTTTTTATGCTAGATTTGTTGAAAGGTGCCTAGTCCTGGAAAGATAGGTTAGGATAAGGAGTACTAGGTAGGTGTCGTAAACAGGGGGGAACTTAACAAGTCCTGTTCATTGGGATTCTTCTCGGCATCCTTCCGTCTTGGAGACAGGATGCTCCTTTCCTCTGGGTGTAGTAGGGAGGGCACCTGTCACAGGAGGGTCTTAGGACTTGTTTCAGAGGAGAAGGGCTGGGGTGGGGTAGGGGGGAGTCAATGTCTCAAAATCCTTCACCTTAAAATAGTCAATATGTCAAGGTACCATATTTGAGGGTAGTGTGTTCTGAACCCCTCAATTCTCCCCCATAATAATTGTGTAATAATTTTATGATAGCCTAACTGATTTTTTAAACTCTACTGTGTATGTAATTGATTGCTACTTAGAGACATTAACCCGGTTCAGAGTCTCTGAGTAAGTACTAACATTCGGAAGCCACCCTCAAAAATCACATCACAGTACACAGAGTTGAGATGTATTACTTAAATAAAGCTTAGCAGACAAATCTAGGCTTTCAGAAGGCAGAATAGTGGTCACCCTGGGTGAGGGGAGGGTGGGTGACTATAAGAGAAAATGAGAGGGTGTCTGGAACAGTGATGCTTATGGGTTGAATAGTGACCACCCCCCAGAAAAAGTCATGTTGAAGTCCTAACCCTGGTACCTGCGAATGTGACCTAGTTTGGAAATGGGGTCTTTGCAGATGTAATCAGGTTAGGGCCCATCATTAGAGTGACACACAGGGGAAGGCCCTGTGAAGACTGAGGCAGAGATTGGAGTGATGTGTCCACAAGCCAAGGACCCCCAAGGATTGCTGGCCGTCCCCAGGAGTGAGGGGAGGGGTCCAGAACAGGTATTCCCTCCCAGCCTCCAGAAGGAACCAACCCCACCAACACCTCGATCTCTGACTTCTGGCCTCCAGAACTGTGGGAGAACAAATTTCTGTTGCTTGGAGCCCACCAGTTTGGGGCACTTTGTTTCGG
Source organism: Balaenoptera borealis (assembly GCF_965194805.1). Classification (NCBI taxonomy): domain Eukaryota; kingdom Metazoa; phylum Chordata; class Mammalia; order Artiodactyla; family Balaenopteridae; genus Balaenoptera; species Balaenoptera borealis. The sequence goes on from NC_138877.1 coordinate 74,629,670, forward strand.
CAACCTTAGGAAACTGACGTGCTGGTCGTGTTCTGCTCTTAGTCTGAGCACTGGTTATTTGGGAGTTTTCAGTTTGTGACAATTCTGCTGTGCCCTTATGAACTGTGCACGTCTCCCTTGTATACAGCACTCCAACAAAAAGGTAAAAAATACATGTATATATACCGCAAAGCGTTATGCCTGGATGAAGGCGAGGAAAAGGCCCTTTCTTGTGCTCAGTGACAGAAAGATTTCACTCTCTGTGGCCCCTTCCTTGATGTGCTTCAGAAGAAACCGTGTGGAAAAATGATATAAGAAAATGGTCAAAATAGAAGCATGCAGAGAAAATGAGTGTAACTGAGAGGGTTCCCATCACGGCAGAGAAAGACCCCTTTTTAGAGGGTAAATAAAAGGAAACAATAGTTTGCAAATTTAAAGGAAATTTGATTTCTCTCTTAAGAGCTTATCTGCTCACGTGAGCACCCCTGTTAAGTCAGCTGTAATTACAGCTAGTGCTTGGCCAGACCCTTCCTTAATGAGGCTGCGAGCACTTCTATCAGCACGGGATTTGTTTCCTAATAGGTGCCCCTGGTTTGTCATGGAAGCTTCCACAGATAACAGAAAAAGGAGAGTGGAGGGAAAGGAATAGAGTCGGAGCCGCAGGGAGTCTCTCCGGGCGCTGGAGACTCTTGGTAACTTTTCTTAGAACTGTCACTGGTATTAGCTTCTAACCCATTAAACTCGCTTACAGGAGCGCTTTAGTCAATGAACCAGGATATGGCCTTTTCTTGGCCTCTCCATTCTCAATCCCAGCAAAATGAATGAAACACAGAAAGTTCACAGGGGAAATGGCTGGGGAGGCCGGGTTGGGAGCTGGTGTCGGAAAGAGCTTTTAACTTGTCTTAACATTACTGTCCTTTTCCATTTCAACTTTTATCTGCCCATTAACTCCTTAAAGTTTGCTCATCCATCCATCAAAAAGAAAAAAAAAAAAAACCAAATGATGTGTGAAAAGATCTTCTAGGTGTTGCTAGGTTTAGATGTCGTCTCCTGGATTTGTCTAAACAGGATTCGCTTCTCATCAGGATATATGGGCTCCTTTTTAAGAACAATTAATTGTCATTTGTGATTTTTAAAAGCACTTAGCTTTGAAACGCCTTTAGAAGTATTTCAAATCATTTCTGTTTCTGACAAAAGGAAGAGGTAACTATGCCAAAATGTTACAGGGTCAGTGTTTTTACAGAGGATGAAGCATATTTAAGATTCGTTTCTAGTGATTTACAGAGTGAAGATGTCACAGATCATGAAATACCACTCACCCAATTTCACATAGCTTTCTATGGAAAAAGTCAAGTTAATTATTCTGTTTATGGCCTAAGAACAAAATATTTAATAAGGGATCCGGAGCTTTGATTACAAAATAATGCAGGTTTATGTGTCATAGGAATATGTATCTGTTTACTAAATTTACATGTTAGGACCTTTCTCAGATCTTTACAAACTTCATTCTGTTAACTTCCAAAACGAAACTTAATTCTTTAGAGGCAAATGGGTCCTACTGATTAGATGGATTTTCTTCAATTTGACTAGTAGGATCAAAGTGAAGAAAAATGTTAGTATGAAGGCATTCAAGTAGAGCCAGCACTCAATCCAGATCACAGATATGATTTATTCATTCATTCAGATAACAGTCAATGAGGATATTCATATGAGCTGTAAACGATGAAGTCCCCTCACCAAACTCTTTACAGTTTTGTAAAAGATAGGAACGTAAGATTAAGGCAACTTAAATACACTTCAAGAAAGAACATGAAGCTGTTTGTAATCTGTAAATATTAATTGCTGGGATGCTGGGGCTATAAATAAAATCCCCAAACACATGAGACAGATGCATTTACTCCATCATTACACAGAGACTACGGGATTCTCCAGGTTTGCCCTCGTTAACCCTTCTCACCCCCTGTCTGGGCTCAGTGTTACCAGGCATATAACAAGAAGACTGGATGACTAGATAATCTCTTTCCACCTTTTATCTACTTTATCACTACTATTATGATTATGTTTTGGAGATCGAGACCACACTCTAGTATGGAATTTGAAGAAGCACCGCTTGCTCGCATATCTTTAGGGCAGCATGATTTATTAGAGCAATGCTGATTGTTTTTACACAGATCCTCTGTTTTCAATATTAGTAAACGGACTGGCCAGGGCAATGGCCACATGCTACACTACTAGCAGGAAGTGGACAGGAGTCTGAATCTAAATCCCACTTTAGACTCAAGCACTCTGTTCATTTCCTTCGGCAAATGTAGTTCTCACTGTGTGCCAGGCTTTGCGCCGTGAGTTGGGACCACAGGGACAAAAAGCCCGGCTGCTTGACCTGTCAGTGAAATCTAGGATCTCCTGCACATAATTCTGCATCCCCGCGTTTGCTTATAATTGCTGCCTCTGTCCAGCTCAGTGACTTAACCGCAATCTCCATCACAGCAGAGCCGGTGACACTGCGTGAATGAACGAGTGAGTAAGGGAATGAGGCCAGGCCCCTGCCCAGATCAGTCACAGCCTTACGAGGAGACAAGTACATACACACCTGTGACAGAGCCAATCTAAGTACACGAATGGGTGTAAAACAACAGGTCCCTGGGGTCCAGAGATGGGTGAACTCATTCTGACTTCAGGAGAAGGCTGGATGTGGAGAGGAAGGATCTTCAGTTTCAAGTGGAAAAAAAAACCCTTTTATGTAGAAAATTGTGGTAAACAGATGCTTCCTTGCCCAAGTAATTACTTTAGAAACTCTTGAAATTGCCTAGTATCCCACCTGCATCCCAGCAACCCACGTGTTCAGTGCCGCCCTTTCAACTAACAAAGTAACTTCGTGTTCCTGGTGAGGCAACGGCAGGAAACTCTGAACGCTGTGTTCCTGAGTTTCCAGAAGGCACAGTTCATGCTCCAAATGCTCTCTTCTGCTGGTTTGCTATGGCAGCATCCTTTCCTAAAAACAGGTGTCACATTCCCCCTAGGGAAGTCCCATCTCTGGGTTGTACGCTAAGAGCTTGGTCCATAAGGAGCCCCGGAAGGATATTCCTTTCCCTGCCAACCTATATGGGCTTATCTGTTGAGCTCACCTGGAGAGCATGCAGAGCCTGGGTTTGAGAGGAAAAGTGGAGGGAGATGCCAGAGTCCAATAGGAGCTTGAGGATGCTAAGGCAGGAAGTGGTCCAGCTGGATGAGGACATTCCTGGAAAGTAAAAGCAGAGCAAACCTCCCCTTGTTTAAAATGCTGTCTACAGCACAGCCATATTGTAATTTGAAGATCCTCATATAAAGCCAGGAACTGTATTTAACTCCTAGCCCAGACAGAATTACTTTTTTTTTTTTGGTATTTAAATTGTTTGAAGACTCCTTTTCCTCTTAATCTGCTAATTCTTGGGAAATTGGTCAGCTCAGGATAGCCGCTGATAACACTATCTACACTAGGCAAGATCCTTTTTTGAAAAAAAATAAAGTGTTGAAATATTATTTTGTGTTTTTTCTTTCCTGGGTATTTTTCACTCAGCAGGATTTCTGCAGATAGCCATGGCTTAGGGAGATTTTGCCTGAGGAATTTCTGCAGGGCTAGAAAGGAGGAGCTGCTTCCCCTCAGGATAGGTTTCCTTTTGCAGAAGAGAAATCATACACAAGAGGCTGCACCTGCTGTGCTGCGGGGCGCAGGTGAGTGCCCAGGGAGGGAGACAGTGGGTTCGGGATTTAGAAGGGGGAAGAGGTCTTGTGTCCCTCCCCCGGTAGGAACCTGAGCCCTGAAGGAGCCTGGCTGAACCTGCCACGTGGGAACCGGGGTGGCTGCTTCTGGAAGGATCCCCACAGGCTCTGGGGACTGGAATGACCCAGTCACATCTGAGATTGCATTTCCCATCATGACGCCGGAACCAGGGGACAGGGAGCATCTGAGAGGCTTGGTTACAGAAAATAAAGTAACATTCCTGCCCACTTCATTCTGTGGCTAAAAGGCATTCCTTCTACAATAATTATATTTATTGTTTTGTATAAAACACACCGAGTTCAACTGATCAATTTCCAATTTGCCAATGTATCAAAATAAGCATGCTTATGAACTGATTTTAACTGAAATCCTGTTATTTGGGGAAGTGGAAAGATATGCACAGGCACCTAAATGTCTATTTCTCCCTTCATTATTTAATATATTTTGTATTTAACAATGTTAAGGTATATTTCACAACAGAACAACAAGGGAAAGAAACCCAAACAGTTTTTTTTTTTGATGCAGAAAGTCATAGTTTTAAAATATAAGAATCTTTTGAAAATCCTCTTGTAATCTATTTTGTGTTTTGATAATAGAGCCTTTTATGACAAGAACATGGTACATAGAAGGGTTTCTTTAAGTATTTTTGTTGAATGGCTGAGCTAATTAATGAAAGAGCATTCCAGACACTCTACAAGTTAGTTTATTGGAGTGTAGAGTGGCACAAATTTTGGAGAGCTGTTTGGCAACATTTGCAAACATCTTAAAATTATTCATAGCTTTTGACTCAGAAACCCCATTTCTAGGTATTTATGCTAAGGAAATAATTACAGACATATGCAACAATTACTAGAAAGAATGCTTGGCTGAGTGAGGTTTATAAAAGTAACATTAAAAAATTGTAAAGAATGTTAATGTCCCAAAATAATGCGCTGGCCAAATAAGAATGATCCATCATATAATGAAATGTAATGCAACAGTTATACGTTATAGGGGTATTAATTGTATATTCTTTGTATATTTTCAAGATAAACTCAGGTATTCAAACTTACAAAGTATCCTCCACTACTAGATCTATCTCAGTTGTTGTATGTGTTTATGTGATTTTGATTTTCTTCTTTTTACCTGTATCTTCTTAATTTTCTACAATGACCAATCATTACTCTTAAATTAAGGAAAAAAAAACTCAATAAAATTAGTTAAAACCATACATTTAAAAAGGAAAAGGATGTGAATATAGATCATTGCATTTTTTTCTATTCTATAAAAAGAAAAATATTTTAAAAAAGTAATGATTATCTTGTATCAACTAAAGTTTATCCTGCTTAAGCTTTAGCAACAGACTTTAATCTCAATAACTTTATTTATTTATTTATTTGCAACTAGGTCAAATCTATTAATATGTGATATTTATGTCTCTGCATGGTTGAAGCTGCAAATCCTTTTTAAAAAAATTTTTTTATAGGAGTATAATTGCTTTACGATGCTGTGTTAGTTTTCTACTGTACAGCAAAGTGAATCATCTATATGTATACATATATCCCCTCTTTTTTGGATTTCCTTCCCATTTAGGTCACCACAGAGCACTGAGTAGAGTTCCCTGTGCTATACCGTAGGCTCTCATTAGTTATCTGTTTTATACATGTTTGTTTGTTAGTTTTAAATAGATTTTGTGTTTTACAAAAATTTTAGATATATGGAAAAATTAAGACGATAGCTCAGCAAGTTCCCACATGTCCTTTACCATTTTCCCCTATTATTAACATCTTATTACAATTATGAACCAGTATGGATACATTATTTTATTGAAAGTCCATAGTTTACTTGAAGTTCCTTAGTTTTCACCTAGTGTCCCTTTTCTGTTCTAGAATCTCATCCAGGACACACGTGACATTTAGCTGTCAGGACTTAGTCTCCTGGTGTGACAGCATCTCGGGCTTTCCTTGTTTTGATGCCCTCGCAGTTTTGAGGAGGACAGGTTAGGAACCTGGTAGGCTGCCCCTCTACTGGAATTTGTCTGATGTTTTCTCATGATTAGACTGGGGTTTCAATAATACATTAAAAAAAAAAAATCTTTTCCTCCAGCTTCCCCTTCAAAAAAATAATCCATACCCTCAAACATCACAACATTCCCAAGTCTAAACCCAGGGCAATGTCTTGTGTCTTCTCATTCATTGACAGAAATGCAAAATGACACTAGAACTCTGGCTGTGGGCCTCTCCACTAGTAACCTAACCCCTGGGTGCAAATAAACATCCATTTAATGCAAGTCCCATCAGTGGGGCAGCCTGTTCTCTGGCCTCCTGGGTTATAGGACACTTGTCAGCTCCCTGCGCAGCTCCCCCACGGTTTGAATTTTAACGAGGCTGTGAAACTTGCAGGTTAGAGCACATTGCTGCCGTTTCCTGTTTCCGTTTCAATTAGCCTCCCAGCTTTCTGATTTTGACAGGCTTTTCAGGCTTGAATGGAATGTAAACACTTGGAGACAAACACCTAATTATTTTTTTCTTCCTTAATATTGTCACTTGTAAAAGAGTGTACAGTTTTTAAAATGGGAAATATTATCACATGATGAGGAAGAAAACTTTTCATGAAAGCTGTCCAAGTCCCATGACTCTGGAGTTTTGGTGAGCGCTCAGTAAGGAAGCTCCTCCCAGGGACCTGTAAGCTGTAAGGGACCCGTTAGCAGATGAGAGTGAACTCCTTTTTCTGCTTCACAGGTGTCTTATGTCCTTTGGAAAACTCCTGCTCTCTTAACAGAGATCCAGAACAGCCTTTTAGTTAGAAGATAAAAAAAAATAAAGTTTTCCCATTTAAACTAGACGTTGATACTTTCTAGCATCTTTGTCACCACCTGGTAGGCTGAGCTCTTGAGGCATGCTTGAATCTCAGCTGCAGACCAGTGGGGAGAAATCCTGGGCTGGAGAGGAAAATTAATAGAGCTGACTTCTAAAGGAGGGTTCCATAATAGAATTTGTATTATAAGGGAAATGGGACTGGGCCAGTCCTAATTCAAAAGATGGTTTCGGGGACGGAGCCTGCACTCTGGGGGATGTGATGGGGTCCAGGCTGGGGGAGAGTCATGGTAAGAATTCCACTGGGTATTAGGACCAAGGCCAGGCAGTCAGGTGTTTGCAAATAAATTCTAAAATCGGTCTAGTACCTTGGGAGCACATCAGAACGCTGAGGCAATAATCCAGACATCGTCAGAAGAGCAGCCAGTGCAGGACTGGTTATAACTTGGTAGCATGGCGAGCTGGCAAGAGGGCTCAGAGTTCTAGAGAGCAGCAAGCGGAATTCCAGATTGCTGACTTCCTATATTTATTTCAAATATTTTTCCTGGTTTACTATTTTAATAATATTTTGACTCTCGTACATATTAATTTTGAATTAATATCATCTTACAGTCTTCTTTAATTTTTCTCTGAGCTTTTGCATTTGGAAAGTTCTACCAACAAATCAGAGAATTATTCACTTATAGTTTGCATTTGTTAATTTTTACATTTAATTATTTAAGACATCTAAAATTCAATTTTTAATATATGGTGCAAGGTGAGAATCTAGATATATTCCCCATCCTTAGTTAACCAAGTTCTCCAGCATCAACCACTGAAGAAAGATTTTAATTCCAGGAAGTACCTGGTCTCACCTAACTTTGTCTCACAAATGTCTAGTGTGGCGTCTGGTCGGTAGTAGTTGCTCAGTTAAACATCTGTTGAGTGAGTGAACACTTCTGAACCTATCCCTGTCCCCAGCGCCCAAGGAGCCCCTCCCCTCCTCAAGCTGTTTGGTCACATCTTATGGATAACGCATTTGCTCTAATAAGGACTTCTCTTGGAGATGGACCTACAGTTTGACAGTGTGTAATGATTCCGATTAATTCATTAAGAAGAGCTAACGTTCTGAACAGTAAACAGATGCCGGGAATTAATACCGACCATCAAGGTCTTACCCAGGCTGCTTCCCAGAGGCAAGAGCTTCTCAAGCAAAGCGCCCGAGCGCCTGTGTATCTGGCGTCTGCCCGCCGAAGCAGCTTCCATGAGAGAGTCCCTGGCCAGCTTGCCTCAGTGGCCACGCTGAGGGTGATGGTATTTCTACCCTTCCCTCTAACAACACTTGTCGGTCACCTCCAGTTGGTCTCTGCTCTGGAGATAACACATTTTTATATTTTATATTTTAGGGCATCTTTGCATAGTGTTGAAGAATAAGACAGCTTCCCATTCAACACCTGTGATGTGGATTCCCTAAACCTCAGTTTTGTCATCTGCAAAATGAGGGTAATGCTAGCTAACATTTACTACCCTCTACTCTGTGCCTGGCGCTATTCCGAGTGCCTTATATTTAGTAATTATTTAGTGCTCATGAAAACCTCTATGTGGTAAGCACTATTTTTACCCTCTTTTACAGTTGAGGAACTGGGGGCATACAGAGGGAACTGACTTAACGTTAGGCTAAACAGCTAATAATGGCAAAGCCAGGATTAAAACCCAGACACTTCTGACTCCAAAGTTTGCAACCTTAACCGCAGAGCTACACTGTCTCGCAGTCAGGACAAATAGTACCCACCTTAGAGAACTGACGTTAAAATCAAGTAAGATACTGTATACAAAATGCAGAGTGAACCCTGGGTAACTGTCAGCCCTTTAACAGGAAAGCGTAGGCCCCTTGCTCACTGCCCTTCCTTTCCTTGGGGGCTACAGATGCTCGCGTAGTCCCTTCCTACGTAATAGTGGTGGCGAAGGTTGACGTACCGGAGGCTGGGACCACATCACAGGGCCCTCAGTCAGATCTGGAAGATTAGGAAAAGCTTTCCAGGGAGCAGGGGGAACATTATTTGTATCTGCAATTATTTGAGGGCAAAAAAAAAAAAAAAAAGCCAAAATAAAAATCTGCTTCTGTTTTCCCTCCCAAAACTCAGGGGTGATTTTCCCTCAGCAGCCTCTGGCTATGTTGCTTCCTCTTCTCCCATCCCCTCCCACCACTGCCCTGCCTGTCACCTTTTTCAGAATTCTCTGGAAAGGACAGGACATACCCGAGCACACAGCCCTCATATCCATCTGTTCCACAAACACTGGTGGATGGGGGAGCGCCCAAGAGTTTAGCTGAGTTACCCGCATCTGATACAGAGAGCGGGAGAGAGAGAGAGACGACTAAAGGGCATGAGGATGACATGTTTTTAGGAACATTCAGACTTTTCACATTTTAAAAGGTGATAATACTTAATTAGTTATCTCTCATATTAGCCTGGATGGGTCTCATCATGATTTTCCAAAAGCAGCCCAACGTGGGCATTGTTCCTAAAGTGTTATGAATCCCAGGTAAGTATATATGTATACACACCTGAAATGATAACCTTTATTTATTTATTTTTTAATAAATTTATTTCTTTTATTTATCGATTTTTGGCTGCATTGGGTCTTCATTGCCGCGCACGGGCTTTCTCTAGTTGCGGCGAGCGGGGGCTACTCTTCCTTGCGGTGCGTGGTCTTCTGATTGTGGTGGCTTCTCTTGTTGCAGAGCATGGGCTCTAGGCGCGGGGCTTCAGTAGCTGTAGCACGTGGGCTCAGTAGTTGTGGCTCGCGGGCTCTAGGGCGCAGGCTCAGTAGTTGTGGCGCACGGGGCTTAGTTGCTCCGCGGCATGTGAGATTTTCCCGGACCAGGGCTCGAACCCGTGTCCGCTGCATTGGCAGGTGGATTCTTAACCACTGCACCACCAGGGAAGCCCTGAAATGATAACCTTTAGATTCACTTGTAATCTTTGTAGAAGGTAACATATTACACTGAGACAGCCCTTATGGGCTCTTTAGTACAACTGCCGGCTCATAAAAACTTACCTTTTACCAGAAAGGTGTTTTTTCTTGTTTTTCTGTGTTCTCTTAAATAATTGCAGTGATCTGAGGCTTACCATGCCTCAAAGCAGCCAATTTGAATGTTCTGCATCTATAATTTCAAATGTCTTGACTTTCAGTAACCTAAAGTCTACCTGTAATTGTAATTTCCAACTATTGGTCCATGTTCTGCCCTCCAGAGAGAAAAAGAAAGTATATGTTTTGTTTTTTTTTCTGTAAATTTCATGGTTTCTCTTTGTTCTTTGAATGAACTAATGTTAGTTGTTGAGGATCTTATTTATATTCCAGTAGGCAAGTTATGCTAAGTGTGATAATGAAGCATGCATTTTTATATTTCAGTTTATTTTGCTTATTTTAAGCATGTTGTTACCTAGAAACTTCTGAGTAATCTTGAGAAAGTTGAGCATATGACATTACAAATTACTTTTAAAAGCAGAGTTACACGATAACATTGTTTTACTTTTGCTTCGCAATTTGTGTTCATTTCAATTTAACCTATACAAAGATGGTACCCTAGAAAATGAAAATAGTTTAAATAACAAGATCAAGTATGACCTCACTAATGGCATTCAGAAGGAATCTTTTATAAACATGTTTACTTTTCTAACGCACTTGTAAATATGTAAAAAATTTATATATTCTTTGGACATAAAGATGTCTTATTTGCTTTCAAACTTATTAAATATTAGAAATAACAATAATAAGTACATTTTCAAATAGCACTGACACTTTATCATAATTTTTATTTTACTTCTTTAGGTTAAGATATATTTTTTTACATTGCATGTAAATTTAATAATCTTTTGTAAGAAGGTTGTTTTCATTGTCCATAAAATATTTTTCTGTGTTAACATTTCAACATAGGACAGGGAAATGGAAATTGCCATTAAGATAAAATCTTTCTCTTAGAAATATGAAAGGTAACATGAAAACACTTTGTTGGATTTAGGACAATTCTGATTTAACATTCTGGCAGTAATGCTCTCCCCTTGAAGACCTACCCAAGGGATTGGATACCTGTCTATCCAAATGGCTGTGATGTTACTTTTATTTGGACTTCATTAATTTATTTTTAGATTTTCCCATTCCTCCAAATGTGACACGTGGTGTAATTGTTGACAGTTTATGTGATATAGTCTCAGATCTAATTCATGGGGATTTTCATATAAGTACTTAATGATATGTTTGAAGAGATGCTATTGAATTCAAAGAACATGGTTAGTTCTCAGAAACATTAATTTGATCTTAATATAACTTTCTCCCCTCAGGTTATGGTTGATTTCTTACCTTGGGAAAATCCTAAGTGAGTGTAATTCACTCATTTTGAAAGTTTTCGTATTTAGCTTCATGAGGCTGAGATTTTGCAAATATACTCAAAGCAAAGCCATACTCTTAAATTTAACCCTTTGGACATAACCTCATTTATTTTACTTTTAATGTCAGAGATAATAATGCAGACTCTGCAATTTTAAAACAAATGTTTAAAAGCACTTTCTTTAAGTGATCATTAATCACATGTGTGAATTTTATCTTTTAACCTTTGGAACATTAAAAAAACATAGCATTTATTCCCTGTTTTACCAAATAATATTATTGTGCGTCTGTTGAATATGCAGTTTGGCTTTCAGGAACTTTTTGATCTTGGGTCAAATTCTGTGTCCTCTTAAGTATCTGTATTGTTAGACTCCTTTTGTTTTGTTGCTTGAGAAGAAAATGAAGATCTTTGACATCATTTATTCTGAAAACAAGTACCCAAGTGTGTTTAACAAGAAACATCAAGGAAGCAACTTCTGCCCTGCTGGTTTGAAAATCCAAAATCTTCTTTGCAAATAGGGTCATTCACTGGTTACAACTGGATCAAAAAGTAACAAGTCTTGTCTAAATCTTTATCCTAAAACCTCCCCCAGCCTCTCCCAGATTAACTCTGTTGTGCCTGGATTAACCTCTCAGAACCTGAGTATTGTTTCTCTTCATTACATTTATCCCCATGTCTCCTATTGTCTTTGCTTTTCATTAGGGGGAATAAACGGTAGAGGGTTTAAGCTGCCATAAGCTTCTCCAGCTTGGAGTATCTATTTGAGCTTCATATTTGACACTGGTTTCCCCTTTCTACGTAAACATTCGTTTGGAATCCAATAACCTTGTCAATAGACACCTTTAACATGGAGTGCTGAGTGGGCTGTGTGAGCGAATACCAGTGAAGTCTCATTAGTTGTACAAAAACCTAAAGCCGGAGATGACAGTTTTGCAACTGAATTAATGGTACGTTGACCCATTTTGTTATAAACAAATTGCAAAGAGTATTAGCGCATGAGAACCATATCCGTCTTCATATGATGAATTTAGAAAAGTACAGTATGTCCCTGGAGCCTGTCAACAGACAGTTATTCATAATACATTCGAGTCTTTCATTTTATACCAAATCTTTTAAACAGATTGGAATATGACATGCATTTAACATAAATTTGTTGGCAGGGCACTGGATTGAAAAAGACAAAGTAAACATAACGTTATGCTGGCTGTGGATAGAAATCATTTCATTCTGATCTCCAGTTACCGTTTCAGTTAAGACAGCTATTCCTAACCTTGTCCCAAAGGAAATTTGACATTGATTAGAAAGGCCACGAGCGTAGGTCTCTGGACTAAATCCTGCGGAAGGACGAGAGTGATGTTATTTTTCTTAGAAATGGCATGACAAAGAATCAATACTGGGAGCCTTCTATGATGTCATAATTTGATTTACTAGCTGGCCTGCCTGCCAGTAAGTGACTGGTTAAGATCTAAGGGAGCCTCGCTGGACTCACCATACAAGTCTTGCTCTTCTAGTTACATGTGAATTTAATCTTGACATAAGTTTAGAACCCCCCCAAAGATTAGTCACCCTGTCACGATGAAGTGAAAATACTTACAAAACTGAGATCTTGAGATCATGGATTATCTACGGTTTTCCATTGTTTCGTAGCTTTTTCTATTCCCTTCTTTTGATAACAGTGCAGAGAGCCCGGGGCTTTTACTTCATCTCTGAAAATGATTCTCAAATGCAAATCTATGGTTAGGTGCAAAAGGTTAGCACTCATGAGGCTTTCTGGGAAAGGAAGTCAGTTCTTACTATTATTTGTATTAACAGGCAATCCAAAAGGAAAAACAATACTCCTATGTCCTTTTCCCCAATATACAAAATGAGTTTATCTATGTGTGAATTTTGACTTTGCTGCTTTCATCAGAAAGAACATTCAGGGTTTGGGGCTGGGCTAGAACCAGCTCCATGATTTTTGGGGCCCAGCGAATTATTGAAGATTTCAAGGCTGGCAACAGCAGAGCATTCAACCAAGGGCAGGGCCATCCTAGGGCTCATGGCACCAGTCCTGCTTGGGGCAAAATCTTAATGCTGTTCAATGGCATTTGCTTAGGGGGCTGAGGAATGCCTGACTCCTACCTCAGATCCCAGCCACCCCTGCTTAGCAGGCTTCTGAGGGAATTACAGGCACAAGTGACAATGGGAGAAAAATAAAACTCAGTGTACCATCCTATTATTTGTTGGCCTTTCACACAAAATCTGCAGAGCACTTTGGTAAACGGGGCAGGAGAATGCTGCCTAATTTAAAGCCACAATCTCCTCTTCATGGCACTAAGCCCAAACTCAGTTTTAGAATCTCACCATCTTTCCCCCCAGGCTGACTTATTCTGGGAGTGGAGCAGATGAAAGAATCCAAACACAAACAGCAGAGCTCAAGGACACAGAGCAAAAGCAAGCTGGCCTTAGGCATGGGAGGGAACCTTAGCTCAGTGGACCATTTTGGCCTAAAGGAAGCAATAAGAAACCACGTTTATGAGCATGATATTTGTTTTGTTTTGTTTTTAAATTTTTATTGGAGTATATTTGAGTTACAATGTTGTGTTAGTTTCTGCTGTACAGCAAAGTGAATCAGTTATACATTTACATATATCCACTCTTTTTTAGGTTATTTTCCCATATAGGTCATTACAGAGTATTGAGTAGAGTTCCCTGTGCTATACAATAGGTCCTTATTAGTCATCTATTTTATATATATAGTAGTGTGCATATGTCAATCCCAATCTCCCAGTTTATCCCTCTCCCCCCTTTCCTCTCTGGTAACCATAAGTTTGTTTTTTACATCTGTGACTCTATTTCTGTTTTGTAAATAGGTTCATTTGTACCTTTTTTTTTTTTAGATTCCACATATAGGCGATATTATATAATATTTGTCTTCTCTGTCTGACTTCACTCTGTATGACCGTCTCTAGGTCCATCCATGTTGCTGAAAATGGCATTATTTCATTGTTTTTTATGGCTGAGTCGTGTTCCATTTGTATATATGTACCACATCTTCTTTATCCATTCCTCTGTTGATGGACATTTAGGTTGCTTCCATGTCCTGGCTATTGTAAATAGTGCTGCAATGAATATTGGGGTGCATGTATCTTTTCGAATTATGGTTTCTCCGGATATATGCCCAGGAGTGGGATTGCTGGATCATATGGTAGTTCTATTTTTAGTTTTTTCAGGAACCTCCATACTGTTCTCCATAGTGGCTGTATCAATTTACATTCCCACCAACAGCGCAAGAGGGTTCCCTTTTCTCCACACTCTCTCCAGCATTTATTGTTTGTAGATTTTTTGATGATGGCCATTCTGACCAGTGTGGGTGTGAGGTGATACCTCACTGTAGTTTTGATTTGCATTTCTCTAATGATTAGTGATGTTGAGCATCTCTTCATGTGCTTCTTGGCCATGAGATGATATTTGGAGGTACAGCAGCCTCACCCATGATGCAGCTGGTCATGGAGTTTGACCGAGCGGATGCACTGATATTTCTGGACAGGGCTGAGCGGGGTAGCAGGGAGGAGAGGATGGGAGAGAGCATTGTCCCCACCTCCTCGAATGTGGTCAGGAAAAAATGGAGAAAAAATAAGTAATTTCTACCAAGCATTTTTCCAAGGAAAGATTATTAAACTCTCTCAACTCTATGAAAATGACAGATGTTCTCTGAAGAAAATATAAAAAAATAAATAATTAAAAGCAAAAGCTGGGGCTTCCCTGGTGGCGCAGTGGTTGAGAATCTGCCTGCCAATGCAGGGGACACGGGTTCGAGCCCTGGTCTGGGAAGATCCCACATGCCGCAGAGCAGCTGGGCCCGTGAGCCACAACTACTGAGCCTGCGCGTCTGGAGCCTGTGCTCCGCAACAAGAGAGGCCGCGATAGTGAGAGGCCCGCGCGCCGCGATGAAGAGTGGCCCCCACTTGCCGCAACTGGAGAAAGCCCTCGCACAGAAACGAAGACCCAACACGGCCAAAAATAAAAATAATAAATAAATAATAAGTTAAAAATTAAAAAAAAAAAAAAAAGCAAAAGCTAAGGATAATAACAAAGAAAAACCATACTGAATCTTCTGTTGCCTCACACGTCAAATATAAGTGATGCTCACATTTTGGGGTATATCTGTGCTTACCTTTGTTTCATGCCTTTATGATCATCCACGTAAGTTAATAAAACTTGGCACTACACTACATGTAGCCTACTTCTGTTGCTTAGCAGTATATCATGAGTGTCTTTATGCCAACAAATATTTCTCTACACCTTTATTTTCAATGGCTACCTAGTGTTCTTTCATAGGTATTTCCTTAAATCCATTTTCTGAATATTTATGCTGCTTAATAACTTTAGCTGTTGTAAATGGTTCGGCATGAACGTCCTTGTATGTATAACTTCCAACATTTCTGGTTATTTCCATAAACTTGATTCCTAGAAATAAAATTACTACATCAGATGGTATGCATATTTTAAAGACTTTTCCTCCGTTAGTGACAGCATGGTAATTTGCAATTCCACCAGCAGGGTTAGAGAGGGATGCTTTCTTTGGCCAGTGCTTGGGCATGGTCATTCTTTTTCCATTTTTGCCAGTCTGTTTGGAGAAAATGTTATCTTTTCATTTTAATTGCATTTTTAAACATTCTTGGTGAAGTAGTTCCCTTTCTGCCATTCTTAAATAGACAATAATCACAAAATATAAATTCTCTTTCAGTTTTTAAAATGAACTTTGTTATCATGATGCCTACATTTCAAAGAAAAATTTAACCCACTGAGTTTCTGAAATAACAAAATGTTTTTATTTCAAGAAGTTCAGTTGTATATGTCAACTTAAAAGTTTTTAAAATACATTAGGGCTTTGATTAGAAAAATGTCTCTTTTAGAAACTATAAAAGATAGAATAAAAGTATGGTAGTAGGCTGAATTGAAATTGGGTGTTTACTTTGGCCTGAGAGTGTAGCATGAAAGTGGAAGTTAAGCCAAGCCAAATCAATGTCAATAATATATACTGGAGACATATTCAAGTAAAATATTTTAGGAGCTACCTTTAAAAGTTAATCAAATTAGTAACTCCCAAATATTTACAGACATTCAATTAAATCTAAATAAATATATTTATTGCAAATTTACCTTTTGTATTATTATTTAAATTCAAGAAAAGAGCAATCCAGTAGTCAGGCAGTGGAGCTGACACCTCTTTTCATTAGTTTTATCTCCATGATGACCATGAAAAAGGAATTCTTTCTCTTTCCTCCTGAAAAAAAATACCATTTTTTCAATTACTCTTTCAGTTTTTAGAATCTTTTGAAAGAGTGATGCATGGGAAACATTGACGCACATTCCAAGTGAAAAACCTTCCTTTTTAGACACCGAGTGGCTCATGAGTGTGTCTGTGGCTCATTCATGGGGTGTCACCAAGACACATTTTCAGGACATGCAAACTTTTGAACTAGATCCATTAATGCATTTTTCCCCCCCGAGCATGAGCTTCTACAGTCTGGGAGATGTGAAGGGTTCATGATTTTCTGCTCTCATTGTCATAATCTGATGTTTGTATCTCCAAAGGCACTGACCGGTGAACCATGAATCCAAAACAGAAGAAAGAAAGTGAAGAGCCTGCCCCTGAGGAAGCCATGTGGGTAAGTAGTCCTGCAACCTAAGAGTCTACCTCTGGACACAGGTCAGTTACCATCATTATATTTATTGTTGAATGTGTGCGCTAGTCAACGGATGCTGCTTTCAACACACGGGTCTGTGAAGGGAATTGGCTAGGATGCAATCAGGAGGAGATTTGGGGGTGGGGAAGACTAAAATAGGGTTAAGAAATATTTCAAGTGACTCGGCAGTGCACTTTATAACAGGCTTCTGTATACGTGTGTGCGGCCATAAGGATATTTTGTATATTGTATCACATTGGTAGGAATCGAATACGTTGATAATTGTAATTCGCAGGGCACACTTCACTCAGCAGGACCCTTGGAGAGGCGGGAAGGATTCAGGTGTGGAAAGAAGGGTCTGCGCTGCTCTTGACTTCCTTGTGACCACAGAATACTCTAGAGTGGAACTGGGGAGGTTTGTGCATAGAACAATGTTGCAGAGGGTTTGCAATGTGAAGAGGAAACTCGTAGAAACAATGTTCCTGAGAAGCCTTGGCCATGGGTTAGCCTGTCATTTCTTTCTTCAGAATGACATCCAAAGGAAATTTTTAAATGTTTGTGAACACATACTGCTTTCCTTTCCTTCAGCTCACCAAGGCTTCATAGAAATAAATCTGGAAGGAGTCAAGGAACGGGGGGACAACAAATAACCAATGTTTAATTTTAGGTTATTACCCCTCATCCTTCTTCAAACCCTGGAACATGTTCCATTTCTCTTTGGAAATGTTAATATCTCTGCCTGGCATGTCAAAAGTGGTAGAAAGAACAGTTTGACCTAATCAGCCTCATTTTGCACAATAAAGAAAGCTCAAAGGAGAATGTTTAATTTATTACCGTTGTGAAAAACAAAGCTCTGAATTATAGATTAGGATTATTTTTATGTGATCCCTTTCTGAAGATTTTTAGGATCTATTTGCTTTGTGGCTCTTTATCCAGAAAAAATCAATAATTAAAGATAAAATTAAGGTATTCTTATTAAATTAAGTATAGAACTTTATGGCTTAGACAGTTATACAGAGAACATTATAGTACAGTGTTTTAAAAATTATATATTATTATTTTTTGTATGTAGAGACATCTACAGACAACACATAATGTTTTGGAACTGGAATTATGAGGAATTACAGCCCAGTTTCAAAATGCAAGGATGCTAGTCAGAGAGACCCCTGAGTGATGAGTTAAAAGGTCATCCAGGGTTGAGGGTTGGTTTATACCACTAACTTGGAAAAGCCTCCCCTTACACCAAGCATAGCAAGGTGGCTGCACAAAGCAGATCACACAGCTGTGACCATCGAAGATATATAGTCAGTCCCCCAAATTTGAAACTGCCTAAGGCAAACAAGCAATGAACATACTTCTACACTACTGACGGCTAAGATGAAAATCAGTTAATTTGGAAGAATCATTATAGAAAGTGAGCATTAAACTTTCCTTACCCACCCTTAAAAATGCTTATACTTCCATCGTCTATTTATCAACTATCTATCATGTATCTATCTATCTATCTATCTACCTATCAGCACATATATATGTGTATAGATAGGTACATAGACATATATATCTATGCATCATTTCTATATATCTATACATAATATTTCTATATGCACAAACATATATCTATATATTTGTTTATATCAACATATAGAAAGTGATTTTGATTGTTGTTCTCCAGCATGAAATGACCACTGTATACATTGTTTCATCTCAAACATTTGTTGCTTTTTGGACGTCTACGACTAAGGCCAACCAACCTCTCTACAATGGATTTTCCTTACAGAAAAAGAGAAAAGCTATGGATGGATAATTATAGATATAGATATGGATATAGATGTAGATACATATACTTCTTTCTCCCACTCTATCCTGAAACCTGAAGAAGGAAGGCAAAGAATCCCATGGGATACACCGATCTGGGAGAGGAATAGTCTTCAGAAGAAATTTCAGAAATAAAGTCAGAGATGGTTAATAGGTATATCACATACTATTTAAAGAAAGTTCTGCCCACACACAGAGGAAACTGGCCAGGTCAAAAAGCGCACATTTCACTTGGGGATGAGGCAGTGTATTTGAGTTGACTTGAGTGTGACCTCAGGAATAGATCATTTCTGGGTAGACCTGGATAGAATAGTAACTGATATCTGGGCAGAACTGGATAGAATAGTAACTGATATCTGGGCAGAACTGGATAGAGTAGTAACTGATATCTGGGCAGAACTGGATAGAGTAGTAACTGATATCTGGGTAGAACTGGATAGAGTAGTAACTGATATCTGGGCAGAACTGGATAGAATAGTAACTGATATCTGGGCAGAACTGGATAGAATAGTAACTGATATCTGGGCAGAACTGGATAGAATAGTAACTGATATCTGGGCAGAACTGTATAGAATAGTAACTGATATCTGGGTAGAACTGGATAGAATAGTAACTGATATCTGGGCAGAACTGGATAGACTAGTAACTGATATCTGGGCAGAAATGGATAGAATAGTAACTGATATCTGGGCAGAACTGGATAGAATAGTAACTGATATCTGGGCAGAACTGGATAGACTAGTAACTGATATCTGGGTAGAACTGGATAGAATAGTAACTGATATCTGGGTAGAACTGGATAGAATAGTAACTGATATCTGGGTAGAACTGGATAGACTAGTAACTGATATCTGGGCAGAACTGGATAGACTAGTAACTGATATCTGGGCAGAAATGGATAGAATAGTAACTGATATCTGGGCAGAACTGGATAGAGTAGTAACTGATATCTGGGTAGAACTGGATAAACTAGTAACTGATATCTGGGCAGAACTGGATAGAGTAGTAACTGATATCTGGGCAGAACTGGATAGAGTAGTAACTGATATCTGGGTAGAACTGGATAGAATAGTAACTGATATCTGGGTAGAACTGGATAGAATAGTAACTGATATCTGGGCAGAACTGGATAGACTAGTAACTGATATCTGGGCAGAACTGGATAGAGTAGTAACTGATATCTGGGTAGAACTGGATAGAATAGTAACTGATATCTGGGTAGAACTGGATAGAATAGTAACTGATATCTGGGTAGAACTGGATAGAATAGTAACTGATATCTGGGTAGAACTGGATAGAATAGTAACTGATATCTGGGCAGAACTGGATAGACTAGTAACTGATATCTGGGCAGAACTGGATAGAATAGTAACTGATATCTGGGTAGAACTGGATAGACTAGTAACTGATATCTGGGTAGAACTGGATAGACTAGTAACTGATATCTGGGTAGAACTGGATAGAATAGTAACTGATATCTGGGCAGAACTGGATAGACTAGTAACTGATATCTGGGTAGAACTGGATAGACTAGTAACTGATATCTGGGTAGAACTGGATAGACTAGTAACTGATATCTGGGCAGAACTGGATAGACTAGTAACTGATATCTGGGTAGAACTGGATAGAATAGTAACTGATATCTGGGTAGAACTGGATAGACTAGTAACTGATATCTGGGTAGAACTGGATAGACTAGTAACTGATATCTGGGTAGAACTGGATAGAATAGTAACTGATATCTGGGCAGAACTGGATAGAATAGTAACTGATATCTGGGCAGAACTGGATAGAGTAGTAACTGATATCTGGGCAGAACTGGATAGAGTAGTAACTGATATCTGGGTAGAACTGGATAGAGTAGTAACTGATATCTGGGTAGAACTGGATAGAGTAGTAACTGATATCTGGGCAGAACTGGATAGACTAGTAACTGATATCTGGGCAGAACTGGATAGACTAGTAACTGATATCTGGGCAGAAATGGATAGAATAGTAACTGATATCTGGGCAGAACTGGATAGAATAGTAACTGATATCTGGGCAGAACTGGATAGAGTAGTAACTGATATCTGGGTAGAACTGGATAGACTAGTAACTGATATCTGGGTAGAACTGGATAGACTAGTAACTGATATCTGGGTAGAACTGGATAGACTAGTAACTGATATCTGGGTAGAACTGGATAGACTAGTAACTGATATCTGGGCAGAACTGGATAGAATAGTAACTGATATCTGGGCAGAACTGGATAGAGTAGTAACTGATATCTGGGCAGAACTGGATAGACTAGTAACTGATATCTGGGCAGAACTGGATAGACTAGTAACTGATATCTGGGCAGAACTGGATAGACTAGTAACTGATATCTGGGCAGAAATGGATAGAATAGTAACTGATATCTGGGCAGAACTGGATAGAATAGTAACTGATATCTGGGCAGAACTGGATAGAGTAGTAACTGATATCTGGGTAGAACTGGATAAACTAGTAACTGATATCTGGGTAGAACTGGATAGACTAGTAACTGATATCTGGGCAGAACTGGATAGAATAGTAACTGATATCTGGGCAGAACTGGATAGAGTAGTAACTGATATCTGGGCAGAACTGGATAGAGTAGTAACTGATATCTGGGTAGAACTGGATAGAGTAATAACTGATATCTGGGTAGAACTGGATAGAATAGTAACTGATATCTGGGCAGAACTGGATAGACTAGTAACTGATATCTGGGCAGAACTGGATAGACTAGTAACTGATATCTGGGCAGAACTGGATAGACTAGTAACTGATATCTGGGCAGAAATGGATAGAATAGTAACTGATATCTGGGCAGAACTGGATAGAATAGTAACTGATATCTGGGCAGAACTGGATAGAGTAGTAACTGATATCTGGGTAGAACTGGATAGAGTAGTAACTGATATCTGGGTAGAACTGGATAAACTAGTAACTGATATCTGGGCAGAACTGGATAGACTAGTAACTGATATCTGGGTAGAACTGGATAGACTAGTAACTGATATCTGGGTAGAACTGGATAGACTAGTAACTGATATCTGGGCAGAACTGGATAGAACAGTAACTGATATCTGGGTAGAACTGGATAGACTAGTAACTGATATCTGGGTAGAACTGGATAGACTAGTAACTGATATCTGGGTAGAACTGGATAGAATAGTAACTGATACCTGGGCAAAACTGGATAGAATAGTAACTACTGATGTCTGGGTAGAACTGGATAGACTAGTAACTGGATGGAACCCAGTTCCACCAACTGCGTGACCTGAGGCAATTCCCCTAATCTGTCTATTCCTCAGTTTTCTCATCTGTGAAATGCATAGTTCTAAGTGGTTCGCATAATGGGCTCAAACAGCGTCTGGTACACAGTATGCCCTCAGTAAAAGTTAGTTGTTATTTATACGGAGGCGAGAGTACAGATGATATTTTGCGACCACACTGTTCCTTTCCTGGCTTCTAAATTAAATGGGGGGAAGTATGCCTGAGAATGTTTTTGTTCACATTTTTAAAAAATTCTCCAAAATACTTATGTTCTCCCCAGTTTTTCTCATGACATCTTGAAATCTAAAATTCTTTGTTTCTTGTGAAGGTCACTTGTTATTAGAGACATTTTAGAATATGTAACAATACCTGGAAAAATATTGCATACATTCTTTTTTTTTTTTAATTTATTTATTTATGGCTGTGTTGGGTCTTCGTTTCTGTGTGAGGGCTTTCTCCAGTTGCGGCAAGTGGGGGCCACTCTTCCTCGCGGTGCGCGGGCCTCTCACTATCGCGGTCTCTCTTGTTGTGGAGCACAGGCTCCAGACGCGCAGGCTCAGTAGTTGTGGCTCACGGGCCTAGTTGCTCCGCGGCATGTGGGATCTTCCCAGACCAGGGCTCGAACCCGTGTCCCGTGCATTGGCAGGCAGATTCTCAACCACTGCGCCACCAGGAAAGCCCCCTGCATACCTTCTTTATTTAACCCAATCCTGACCTTAAGACTTGTTTCTGGGGTGCTGCTATTCTACTATTTTAGCGAGGCTGGCTACAGGAGGGTTCCAGCTTATGGACCGTGGAATCATACGTTCACCAATTCTAATTTCTCTCCCTTATTCTTCAATTATATAGATGTGGGCAGATAACAACTCCTAGATCTCAAATATCATTACAATATGGGGAAATAGTATCTACCTCATAAAATTATTAGGAGAATTTTCCTGCTAGTAGTAGAAAAATATTTAACAGTGCCTAAAAAAGTGTTCTATAAGTATTAGTGATTATTGAGTATAGGATTAGAAAATATTTACCCATTTTCATTTCTCTAAATTCAACATTAAGCTATTACACTGAAATCATTGAACTACGGAGTATTCATTAACAACCTAAAATTATATTTGTAACTTGCAGTTGGCATCCTTAGGGAAAGGTGCTTTAGACTACTTCATCTTTATACGCGTTATATTTTTTTTATGACATCGTATTCTGTGTATTCTGCCTGGACAAGGCAGAAAATTCCTTTAGAGTAGCGCCTTCTTCATTTTCGCACTGCATTTTTAACAGTCTTTGATGAAAAACTCTCCAAGGTTAAGGGCTGCGCTTATGCCTTCTGTAACTTCCCAGAGAGTCTATCTGGTGCCCTGTAGGCTGCAAACAATTGCTTTATTTTATTTACTGACTGAATTAGATAATTAGGCTGTATATTTGAATGGCCCACACCAAATGGTTTACTATCCCAGCTGTGCAGAGGTAATGTTAAATTCAAGAGAAACATATATTTTCAGTGTTTATTTAACTGGAGTCACGGCGATGTACAATGACCCACACCAGGAAATCTTTGATTACTTAGACAACACTTAGGAGATACATAGCATTTTATAGACTGATTATTCCTATCTTCTATATTTCTGTTGCCTTTACATACAGATCATTAGGCAGAAATAGCTCTTGTTTCAGACCTATGTAAATCTTTCAATGGGAAGCTAAGGCACTCTGGTTTAAAATGTTACACTACTATATTTAATGGGATTACCTTATAGAGTATAAAGTGAGAAATAAATTATTTGGGGAAATTTAATCAGTGATGCTATAAAAATTAATTGCAAAAGGCTCATTTAACTTCTGTTGTATAAAAATGGTCAATGAAGAAAAATACGGTTAGTGCTAGTGTAGGGTAGATCTGTCAATAATTGTCAGGTCCTATATAATACTGAGTTTCAAAAGACTGAAGGAAACTTGCTTAGGTTTACTTTTATGGGAAACATACAAGTGTGAAATCGTTTTGCATAATGATAATCTCAATATATATTTTTGTAAGACATCTTTTGTACTTTTTCCCAATATTTTATTATGAAAATGTTCAGATACAGCAAAGTTGAAGGAATTTTTAGGTGAACATCAATATATTCGCCACCTGGATTCTATCATTAGCATTTACCTTAAGTTCCTTTATCACATGTCTGTCCATTTTTCCATTCCTCTATCCATCAATTAATCATCCTATGTTTTGGATGCATTTCAAGGTAAATTGCAGATATCATTGTATGTATCTGATATATTTAAAGTAAGTTGCAGATAGGGCAATTCCTCCTAAGTACTTAAGCGTGCATATCATAAATTAGAATTTAATATTCACTTATATTCTTTTGATGTAAGATTGACATAAAATGAAACACACAAATTCTAAGTGTACATCCTCTGAATTTTGGCAGATGTTTACACCTGTGTAACCCAACGACCAATCCAATGCTATCAAGATACAGAACATCACCTTCACCCCAGAACATTCCCTTTGGCCTCTTCCCAGTCAATCCTCACCCACTTTCCCTGAGGCAAGCACTCTTCTTATTTTCTTCCATCACAGATGATTTTTTTCCCTCCTCTAGAGTTTCATGTCAATACAGGATGTTTTCCTTTGTGTAGCACATTTTTCGCTCAGCATGATGCCTTTGAAATTCATCCTTGTCGTTGCCTGTATCCATCGTTCATTCCTTTTCATGGCTTGGTAGTATTCCATTGTGTGGATATACCCCGGACTGTTTATGTGCTCTCCTACTGATGGATATCTGGGCTCTTTCCAGTTTGGGGCTGTCGTGAATAAAGCTGGTATGAACGCTTGGTACCAGTTTTTTGTGAACTTATGTTTTTATTTCTTTTCGGTAAATCCCTAGGGATGGATTTGCTGGCTCACACTGTAGGTGATTATTGAGTTGTTTTTCTTTTTTTCTCTAACTTTTCAAAACACAGTCTACGAGGTGAGCACTATTATTATCGCCGTTTTACAAATGAAACAATATGGAAATGTTACGGACACAGGTAATGTGATAAAGCCAAAGCTTGAACCTGGTAATTTAGCTCCAAAGTTCACATTTCTAGCACATGATGGGCAAAGTAGTAGGAAACAAATCTGGAGGTATAACCAGGAGGCAGATCATCAAAAGCCTTGAAAACCAGTTTAAGGAATTTAGGCTTCATTTAGGCTTTATCTTGGCTTTATCTTATGTGGGAAGCCTCCTAAGTTATTCATTTCTCTGTTTGCTGCTGAGGGTTTTCAAACAAGGGAGTGACATGCTCACATCTGTGCCCTGGGAAGATGATCACATCCCCAGTTGTGCGGAGAGGGGCAGAAAACACGAAGTTTAGTGAAGCTTTAATTATGATATCTTCATTCAATTATTCAGCAAATATTTATTGAGCACCTAGTATGTGTAAAAAGGTATTCGAGGGCTGGGAATCTACAGTGAACAAAACGTCTCCCATGAAGCTTACATTTTAGTGGGTAGAGAAAGACGATAAACAAATAAAAATACATAGTCTACCAGGTGGTAACAAATATTTGGAGAACAATAAAGCAGGTTAAGAGAGAAAGAGGGTTTTGTAGAGAGTGGGAACTGTTGTGATTTTATTGAGTGACTCAGGAAAGCTTCTAATCAGGGAGGTGAATGCAGGACCTGAGTTGCCGAGGAAGTGAGTTACGCAGATGTCTGGAGAGAGAGTCTTCTATTTTATGTATTCAGAGGAAATAGCATGTGCAAAGGTCCTGAGTCCAGAGTTGCTTGGCACATGGAAGGAACAGCTGGAGGAAGAGAGTAGGAGACTAAGTCAGTCGCTCTCAAAATTCAGTACCTTATCCATTTTAAAGCTTCAAACTAATTCAGAGCAAATCTTTGGTCATATCATGTCATATTGCAGTTTTTGCAGGTAGAATATTCTAATCACTTTATTTGTTCCACATTCTGCCTTTCCTAATGAAATTAACATTAAGTACTATTTCTGTGCTTTAAGTTGCTTTTAAAATCCAATAAAATATAAAATACTCTCTAGACAGTCTCCATAGCTAAGGATGGATGCATTTACCCATGTAAGTCTTGAATGTACAGTACTTTTACTGTTTGATTGTACCTTGCTTGTCCTTGTGCAGCCAGGTTGCCGGGAGAACCGTCTGGGAGAAATCACTGAGTCCAGATTCCATAGTTGAATTCTGCTGCTCTCTGGTTTAGTGAACATGACCCTGCTATTTAGTGGCTTTAAAAGGGATACACTTCAGAAAGAAAACAGTGCTGTTGTTCTCCTTGTGGATTGAAAATATTTGCAATACATCTTCTATAATTGTTTCTTCCTATTAGCTGATCTACAGATCAGCTAAACCTGCTTTCACTCCTATTTCATTTTGGGCTCCGATGATTGCTCTCACACCCTGCAGTTTTCCCCGGGCTCTCTTCCTCATTTGCTTTCCACTGGAAGCAATGGCTCGAAACACCACCATCTGTTTTTTTTCGGTGAGAGAACTCCCACCGTAGGCGTGCAGAGGCAAAGATGTGGAGGCTCGGATGCCAGCCGGCTCCCTGGGCACGTTCCAGAATGGAGAGCACTGGAGTGAGAGACTCAGGTGTCAGGCTAGTGACAGTTTACAGGTGGGCGGGGACAGAGCTCCGTGTCTGTTAAATGGTTTTCTTCTGCTCTCTCCCGGAAGACTGTGGATCACCCCTGAAGAAATTAGCTAAATGCTCCCCCGGCCTCCAGGGGCCTCCCTCTTGTCTTGACGCAAAAGGCTGGGGCTGTGAGGGGCATGATTTAGTGAGCACAGCAACTCAGCGTCCTTATGTCCTTCCTAAGAGCCTTACTGAAGATGGTCTAAAAATGTTGACGTCATCCCCCCAGAGACAGCTCTGTCAGAGATAAAGAAAGAGTCCCCCAGAGAGATAAGAGGGAATAGCCAGGAGCTCCCATAGCACAGGTGCCCTTGTCCCCTTTTGTCCTCATATGAAACCCTCTCTGGGAGGAAAAAGAGGATCCTATATTTGTAAAGGTCCCTTTTGTTGCAGTAAGTGATCAAGACAGCGCAGAAGCCAGGGGAAAATGTGTGCTTTCATATTCCTTAATTCTCTGGCTTATTTTCCCCCTATTTTTAAGCTCCTTTTCCAGCAGCCATCTCTCATCCAGCTTCAGGAGAAGCAAGATGGATTCTAGTTTCTGGTACATTATTTTTCCTCTCGTAGAAGTCTTAACTCACATTTATGCTTAAGGACACAAAGATGCAAACTTGTGAAGTGGCAGAGGAACTGATTTAAAAATCAAAATTTTTGCCTTTCTAGACATTTTAAAGTCTAAATTTAACCTGCGGTAATTTTTATTCTAAAAATTTTATTTACTGTTACTAACGCGTAGTTGACCAAAGCTTGATGTAGTGAATGCAGAAAGGATGTTATTTCATTACATTTTAAACACCACATTAACAATTTGTATATAATTTCAATTAAGAAAACAGATGGCAATGTTTAGAAAGAAGAAGAATTTATTATTATGCTTTTCCCTGTTTTATTTCTAGATTTTACATTTTATTTCCCAATCTACATTTTGACCAGAGTGTATTAAAACAGTAATTAAAAAAATAAAGGCGTAATTCTCCCATTTTGCATCCTATTTGTAATCAATATAGGCTATCTCATATTCTGTCTTTGACTATATTTAAGCCAACATCTTTTTTTCTGTCTTTTGGAAGTTTTTTTCATTTTCTAGAAATGCTAGCCTGCTTTCCAGACTGATGTGATTCTTCCCTCTTCCTTCATCTGTTTATTTTAGCTACATTGCCTTTCACCTCTGAGCTGTGTAACCTCCCACACCCAGCCATTAATCATTCAGCAACAAATATCTTGAGAAGGATGGTTGAAAAATGAGTTAGAGCCTGGAGTTTTCTGCTTCGTGTTCGAACTGAGCTTCAATAAAAAACCACTTTTTGATCATTCTTCTTTTTTAAAAAATTAAGCCCTACCAAAAAAAAAAAAAAAAAAATTGAAAGGGCAGCATTGAAAGAAGGAGGCTATTTGCCTGCCTTTTATGAGCTCCAGCATCTTAGAATCTGAAAAGTCACTGCTGCCACTACGTCTTTGCTCCATCCCAAACTGGGCAGGAGCATGCTGCCCCAGTGGGGAAGCTTGAAGAACCTGATTCACGGGCGTCCCGGTCCAGGAGAAAAAGGAAGCCCAAAGGAGAAAATGAGGGAAGTTCATTTTTGTGTGTCTGATGTATTTTTGTTGACTAAGGTATGTTAACACGGCTGTAAATCTCTGAGGAAGGGAGTGAACTCTAAAGAGAGAATCATGACAGACCCTTCAAAACAATCTGTTCTGCTACTGTTTTGGAATGTGATGTGAAGCTGCGATCCTTTTCTTCTTTACATACTATGTGTGGACTCTTTGTTGTTGTTTTCATTGTTATTGAAATGATGTGGAAGGATTTAAAGAGTTCTCACACTTGCAAGCATTGACAAACATTTCTCTCCATTATATTTTGACCAAAGCTATTCTAGCCCTTTGCTTATCCTTTAATTCTCACCTACTACCATGCGAAGTTCTCACAGCAAACCCAGGAGATGTTAATTTGCTCCTAAGAGCAGTAACGTTACACATAGAATATTTTTTTAAAATAAATTTATTCTTTTATTTATTTATTTATTTATGGTTACGTTGGGTCTTCGTTACTGCATGCGGGCTTCTCATTGCAGTGGCTTCTCCTGTTGTGGAGCACGGGCTCTAGGTACGTGGGCTCAGTAGTTGTGGCTCGCGGGCTCTAGAGCGCAGGCTCAGTAGTTGTGGCGCACGGGCTTAGCCGCTCCGCGGCATGTGGGATCTTCCCAGACCAAGGCTCGAACGCGTGTCCCCTGCATTGGCAGCGGATTGTCAACCACTGTGCCCAGGGAAGCCCCACATAGAATATTAAAATGGAGAAAAAACAATTAACAATGGTTCATGAAACACAGACCTAATTGTGTCATCTCCCTCCTCAAAGTCACCATTCCTCCTTGCCTTCGGCAGAGCCCGGGTTGGTTAGTCAGGCCTTCAGACTCCGCCCCCACCTCAAATCTAGTCTCAGCCTAACTCAGGCCTCACCCTCACCGCCCTCACTGTCTGCCTCGCCCATGTCACATCCCAGTCCTGTGGATCCTTTTGCACTTTCTAAAGCAGATCTTGAATTCACAGCCACATCCAAATCTTTTGCTCCGTTAGTTTCCTTCACTTGGGTTGTCTTTCTCTCTCTTCTCCTCTTGAAAGAAAATGTTATTCATTACCCAAGGTTGAGTTTTCTGAGAAATATCCTGATCCAGCTGGTCAAAATGCATATTACCCTGCTTTGGACTTTCATAGCACTTTATTAGCGACTCTGCTATGAATATGATGGTGATTAGCGTTGTACTGCAGACAGCTGCACGTACTCTGCCTCGCCATGAGATTTCAGATTCCTGGAAGACGACATTCCATGTGTATGGAACTGAAATAGCTGTTGTTTATCGAGTGTGTATGCATATTGCCCTGTTTGTAGATGTTTTCCAGTGTTCATATTTATTGTGAAAATGTCATAAAACGTTGATGAATTCCAACTTCTTTCCTTCTGTCCCATACAAACAAGCATGTCTCAAATATCAAATTACGCAGTAATCCACCATGACTATATCCAAAGAAATAGTGCATATTAACATAAGAATATGTGTGAAAATGGTCGGGAAATTACAAAGCACAATACTTACACGAATGGGTGTTACGCAGAGAACTTTAAGTATTGACCCCACAAAACCATGCTTACTTCTCTCTCTTCTCCAGCCATGGAAATTATTTTACTTCCTGAGGTTTCACAAACCATTTTTCCTTCCTTCGTGGGTCAGCATACTACCTTAGTGCCTTTGAGATCAGGCCACTGGTCAGGTTAACAAGACAAGACACCTCTTGGACAAGACACCTGCTCTGGTCAGTCTGCGGCAAGGCGGAGAGGCAAAACCAGGTCCCGTGTCCAAATATGCAGGCGTATGCTGCAGGCCCTTGCTCTACTGACTTGCTCTTAACGTTAGCTTGGAACTGAAATAGGCCTGATGCCTTCATTTTCTCTAAGGATACTGGTCTTGTTCATCCTGAGGATGTTGGAGGACTCTGGACAGTTCTGGAGGTATTCCTGATTTACTTGGGGATTCAGAGGCCTCCTGTGGTACTTATAAAATATGTTCACAAATCTTTGGCACTCCTCCTTCAAAAGGTGGAGATTAATTCTTCTCCCCTCGAATACGGGCCTGAATTAGTAATTTGATCCTTATACATAGAATGTGGCAGAAGTGATGATGAGTAACTTCTGAGGCTAGGTCCTAAAAGACAGTATTGCTTCTGCCTTGATCTCTCTCTTTTGGGTCACCAGCCAGGTCACAAAGGTAACCTCTTAGCTCTTGGAGAGGTTATCACAGAACGGAACTGAGATCTTTTGCCGATAACCAGCACCAACTTGCCAGCCATGCAAGTGAACCGCCTTAGAAGTGGGTGTCCCAGCCTCGGTCAAGCCCTCAGATGACTACAGCCCTGGCTGACATCATGATTATGGCCACTTGAGAGACCCTGGCTGAGCTGAGCCACAACCTCTTCACTGATGGTCTCTCCAATTCCTGATCCACAGGAAATCCAAGACAGTAGATGATCATTTTTATTTTAAGCCACTAAGTTTGGGGTACTTTATTATCTAGCTACCTTTAAACTAACACAGAATTTGGTATCTGGAAGTCCTGCCATAACAAACAACTAAAAATGTGGGTTTGGCTTTGGAATTGCCCAGTCTGTCGAAGTTGGATGAACATCGGGGAAAGTTTTTGTGAAAGCTTCAAATGCTTGGAAGAGATTGTCAATAGAAGCCTGATGGTTTTTGACAAGACTGCAAGTGAGAGCTTAAAGGAAAGTGAGGAAAATATTATTAGAAACTGGAAGTGACGTATTCTTATTTTATAGTAGCATAAAGTTTAGCAACACTGGTGAAAATAGCATGAAAGTAGAAAATGGAGCTAATGAATTGGAGAATCAAGCTAATTTCTAGGCAGATTACTAAAGAGGTTATCTGTCTTCTACTTGCTGTTTACAGTAAAATGCAAGGAAAAAGAGATAAACTAAAGGAAGATCTATGAAGCATAAAGGAGACAGGAATTTTTCATTTTAGAAATCCCAGACCCTTGAGATAGCAAATGATAGTAAAGCTAAAAATGGTTCTAGGGCTAAGATCAAATCCAGACCACTCCCAGGAAAACATGATGTGAAGCGGTAGCCAAAGATGTGACTATAAACTCCTTTGTTAAGGCTGCAGAAATATCAAATATGTACCTCAGGACCATTCAGAAACTAAGTTTCTGAAAAGCTTAAAATTCTTGTTCCTCATCTGTCTCAGAAGAAGCCCGAGGTAGAGAAAGGCTTATCCCACAAGACCTCCGTGGTTGTGACTTTTGTCTAATGGAGCGAATACCGACAGGAATCATAGGAGACCCACAAAGTTTTTAACGGAATTTTATTAGCAAAAACATTGTTTGCCTGAACTATAAGGGACAGAAAGAGTAGAATTGAAAAGAGGCCTTCAGAACCCCCAAAGTTCTACAAACAAGAAATAGAAAACAATCCAGTTGAAAACACAAGCTTGCCTTTTATGGAAAATAAAGAATTATTCAGAGGAAAAATCTAGAGGGTTGGAGGGCAGAGCCACGAGCTATGGAGAATCATTCCCAGGCCTTGACTCCTAATCAAGGAACTGTCAGCATGTGCTCTGCTAGATGTCAGAATTTCCATGGACCAGTGACTCCTGTGCATCCTCTGTTTTACCATTTTTAAAACAGAGTATTTATACTGAAAACCCAATCTTATCTCATGATATTATATGGGTGTGTGGCACAGATAATTGTCCCTTCAGAAGACAGGCCTTCAGATAGGGAGAAACTGCACTCAAGGAACCACATATGTGAAGCTTCATTTGCAACAAGATTTGATTTAGCCAGTACTTGAGTCCAGTTGCAGCTGTAAGAAATGAGATTTGTGGGCAGTTTTGGAGGAGATGTGTATATTTTGCATGTGAGAGGAAGGTTAATAATTTGTTTTTGGAGGGTGGACTCTTGTGGTTTTATAATACATCCAAAAACTCTTTGGTGTTCCTCCTTTCAAATGGCAGAGCCCAAATTTTCATCCTTAGTATATGGTTCAGACTTAGCAACTTAGTTCTAACAAATAGAATGTCACAGAGGTGCCAACATGTACCTTTTGATGCGAGAACATGAACGGCAATGTTACTTCCTCCTTGATCTCTTTCTCAGACCGCTTGCTCCGTGAGAAGCCAGGCATTGTGTGGGGAGGACACGCAGGCAGACTGCGGGGAGGTCCACAAAAGAGAAACCGAGGCTTCTTCCCAACAGCCAGCACCAGCTCACCAGCCGTGAGAGCGAGCCACCCTAGAAGCAGATCCTTCAGACCTAGCCAGACCTTTAAACAACTGCACCACACTGACCAACATTTAGATTGTAACCTTGCAAGAAGCCCTGAGTCAGAACCGCTCAGATAAGCCACTCCCAAATTCCCAGCCAACAGTAGTAGTTATTTATTGAATTGCATAAGCAATTCCCCCCAGACTTAGTGGCTTCGAGAATTCAACATTTATTTTCTCTGTTTCCTTGAAGCTGGTATCCATGAGGACATTTGCTAGATGTTTCTGGCCCAAGGTCTCTCACAAGGTCACAGTCAAGGTGTTGACTGGGCTGGAAGGTTCCCTCACATGGCTGTTAGGGAGGCCTCAGTGACCATTGGCAGGAAGACTGCATGTTTCCTCCAGTGGACCTCTCCAGGGGCCACTTGATGTCCTTACAGCATGGCAGCCGGCTTGCCTAAAATCGAGTGATTCATGACAGAGGGCAATGTGGGCACCACAGTGTCCGTTATGACCTGGCCTTGGAAGTCACACATTGTCCTTTACACAATATCCTATTGGTTGCACAGGTAACCATTCACAGTAGAAGAGGACCATACAAGGACATGAAAACCAAGATGTGGGAATCCCTGTGGGCCATCTTAAGAAGCTGGCTGCCACAGTGAGATAGCAAGTGGTTGCTATTAATGCCGCTGAGTTCGGGGGTAATTTATTATGCAGCAAGAGTTAGCTAACATACAAACAGACCAATATGGAATATTTTGGTTAGTCCTGATGCTTCTAAGTGAGGGTGTCAGAGCTGCCTGTCCCCTCTGCCCATGAAGCACGGGAGCTGGCACAGACAAGGAGGCACATGCTTGCTCCTGTTTTAATAAAACTCTCTGGTTGGAATGGTGTCCTGGAGACCTCAGAATCTCTGGAATCGGCTTGACATCCC
The DNA here is from genome assembly GCF_965194805.1 of Balaenoptera borealis. NCBI lineage: Eukaryota > Metazoa > Chordata > Mammalia > Artiodactyla > Balaenopteridae > Balaenoptera > Balaenoptera borealis. The sequence goes on from NC_138877.1 coordinate 74,662,704, forward strand.
AGCAGCTGGTGCCTGGGCATCAATCTTGGCAATTCATTAGCCAGTTTTATTGATCTGTTTTCTAATTTTGTGTAAGTCAGGTTTTACAGTTTTACCTAAGTTCCAATCTTGGGTTCTAAAACCTTTGCATTCCTTCTGGTCGACAAACGTCATACGCCTTTAGAACAAGCTTTTTACACCATGCCTTTTCAAATATAAAAGATCCTGGGTTTCTCCAATTCATTAGCTCCATTTCCTATCCAGGCTTTTTCTGGAACACTATACTGTAAATCAGTCTCCCCAGATAGAAAGCAGAAATAGGGAAGATCGGGGAGGACAGCATGTTGTTTCGAACAAGGTGGAAAATTCGTCTGAAATGACAGAAATCCTGGGTAATGACAAATCTCGAGGATTCGTGTGTCACAGCAAACTAGCTGACTGGTGTGCGCAGTTGAACTACAGCTTAATATCAATTCTTACACTCCCTTTTGAATTGAAAGTGAGGCAATTAAAAGTTACTAAATCCCTGGTTTTCAGTTGCTTCTGGTCCCCTTGGGTTTGCCATAGCCCAGTTTTGTGGCTCTTATTTTGAGAAGCCCTGTCTTGCAAATTTGAAAGTTCATAGACTGTATTTTGAAATGGGCTTCATTCCAGAAATACGTTTTACTTTATTATTTTCCACACCTTCTGGGGACGCCTTGACAAACATGGCAAAAACCAAAGACTTCCTGAAGTCTAATCTTTTTTCTGGGTCATATGATTCTTTTCAGTTTTCATCTGGAGAGGGTTTTCTGATAACAACAGGTTTGGCTGGCGGAGAAACTCCTGTTGCCTTAACATTGACAATGAGTGGAATTTCAGTGCACTGTGGTTATTTGCTTAACACAATAGAAGTTGGTGCAGACTGAACTTGCAAGTGTCAAACAGACTGTGTGGGAAAATCTTTATTACTGCAACTGAATCAACAAACACTTCTGAATGCAGAAACGCTGACAAGACTGTAACAAACAATTTGGCCAACTTCAATTCATATCCAAAGATTAAACTGGATGGAAAAGATCCCTATGAAGAAATGGTTAGACATTGAAAACAGCTGGAATCTGCAAACTAAGAAGAAAAAAACCCCAGAAGAGTCAGTGAAATTAAACCTTAGAAACACAAAGCAATATGCAATTAATAATACCTGTCTCAGAGGCAGGTTTGTTACAAGGTGGAAACCAGAAAAGAACAAATGATCAAAGGAGATGCTCAAGTCCTCAAACTCATTACTCACACGCATCCTGAAGCGTAAAGCAAACAGTGATTAGATTACACAGAGATGTTTTATCTTCCGATATTTTTAAGCTTGTGGCTCTGTTGGGTAAACAGTTTCCAAGTGGATATGAATTTCGTTGAGCCTGAAGTGTCTGAGTTTATTGGCTAGACTTAGCTTTTCAGATAGGACTTGAATAAATCACCACCTTACATCATGCCGGGTTCCAACCCAGGAAGGTTTATGAGGTTACAAAGTCAAGAGCAAGATCTGGACAGGGAGCCAGGAAGCAGGGGGTCTGGGCTACCCCACCAATTTGGGACCCGTCCATTTAATACCACGAGTCTCAATTTCCTTATTGATAAAACCCAAGTCTCAGTTCCTGTCTGCTTCACAAGGTTGTTGAGAGGTATCAAAGGTAATTAGACACTCACCCACACACACAAAAGCACTGTAGAATCCATCTGTTTTTTACTACTCCAGTCAACGAAGGGAAGCTTTATGGAGGTCCCAGGGCTGTGGGATTTGGGCAGGTGGCCACTCTGCAGGAGAAGCACACTGTAACTGATCAAAGTGAAAACAGACATAATAAGTTCTAACACCTAAGATAAATATTATTATTGTCCTCATTACTTAAGTGACATCATGATGTCATTATGTCCAATGATGTCACTTGCCTTCAGGAAAGCAGGGAGAAAGGCTGAATCCCGAGGCTACGAGTCATATTCCCAAGAATTCCTGAAAAATTCGTTGATTCCTTACATCTCAATCCAGCCCATGTGAATCTCTATTTCGGCTATAGTCCATCTGTGACCAGAGTGTAATGAAATATTCTGCATGGAGAAGGGATAGAGTATCTTTTTAAGCATTAGGAAACACGGAAACGTCTTCTAAACACAAAGGATGTCCTGGTTATTTTTGGAGATTGTGCTAATATCTGCTGACTGCCACTGGAGCAACGTGTTTGCACTGAAGACGCTATAGGACAACCATGTTGGGAAGGTCATATCTTTGACCTCAGGGGGTTTGCTCTCTAGTTCAGTAGTTTTGCCCAACACCGATGCTGAGCAGGTAATCACCAAGCCCTCTGTGACACGTTCTGCTCCACAAATGCAATACTGGTTGAGGGAAATCCAGTTCCCTGAGTTACAATAGCTAGGGAAGCCTCAACCCAAAGGGAGGAAACGTCTGCATTTGAAGTCCTATAATTGAGGGATAGACAGAAGACTGACCGAAGTAGCCTGTGTCCAAGGGAGAACACCTGAAAGTAAAGAAGGAAGGACCATGAAAAGGACTCAGAACAGTTGGACTCAGTTGATCACTAGGCAGCCGAGACTAGCAGGAAACTCGGGGTCTTTGGAGTCAGGTAGAGCTACATTCAGATCCTTTTCCTACTTCTTCTTTGCTCTGGGCAGGTGACATCAGATCGATAAGCCTCGGGTTTCACGTCTATAGCAAAGCATGCTCTGTGGGCTTTCTGTTCAGCTTGGCACATAACGGGCAGTTCCACTAGAGGAGGCAAGGACTGTTGCCTCATTTTGCAAGTGAGAAAAATGAAGCCAAAAATCCAATTGTCGTGAAATTCAGTGGCAATCTGTTCAACCACTGTCTTTAAATTGATGACTTAAAAGTCCCAGATGTGTGATGTGTGATAAGCTTTCCTCTAGTAATGCCAAGCTGACTTTGCATCAGAAAGAACATTTATGAAAATCTCAGCTAGCTGTCTGTCTTTTGAGGGACTCAATTTGGGCTTAGAGAATTGGGGGAAAATGTCACAAATTTTTAATGTATAATGTAATACTCAAAAGTATTTGTGATCTTTAGAAAATGGAATTTAATGCTTATGAGTTTATTCTTTTAACCACTGGCAGTAAACACTAGTTAAAATAATGAAATTTGAAATTATAACTTATTGCCATGTTCTAATGTCCAGAAGTTGAAAGAAAATTCCAGAAGGATAAATAAAAAGTAAAAAAATTTAAAAGTAAGATAAATAAAATGTCTTTTATTGCCCTGTTTCCTATTGATATTGAAGAGAGTTCAGCTACAAAGCAGAATCACCTTTTTATAAAAATATAGAGATATATATATTTAAATCTTAGACTTCAGTGGATCTACAGATAACCCAGCCAACATTTTAAAACATGACAGATATAGTGCAAACATCAAAATACATTGGGTCAAATTAGATTAAATCACATTTGATCTTGTCAATAAAAATACATTCAAAAATTTTACACTAGTAAAATACATTTACTAGAGCTATCCAGTAAAAAAAAAAAAATCAGTGTTGCAGCAATGAAAATGTTTTCAAATAAGAGACTCCCTGTCTCTCTGAAAAGAGATTTTTTAAAAAACCAAATTGCTTATTTTTAGTGCAAAGTTTATTTTTGATGAGGACACTTGTCTCGAAACTAAAGGAAGGTCCTCAAGGAAGAAGAAATGTTGTCGAGCTTCACAAGGGGAAAATCCAAGCTCACTTCTTTCCTCTTTCCCCCTATTACAAAAAAAATAACATTTTCTTAACTAGCTTATTTTTTGGCACACAGAACACTCTCAGTTTCTTCTCTTTTCATTGTGTTTGTTAGTTGACAGGACTAACTGTAAAGGTAAAAGAAATGTTTTTAATAAAATATATTCCCTCACCCAGCATGGCGTGCAAGGTAACTGAGCAAAAATAAAGATGTTCATGCTGGCTCCTTGGAGATATATAAGATGTTCCCTTTAATCTTTTTGATCATCCCTGAATTGCTGATTGCATCTCTTTTCTCTCCCAGGCACAAAAGGGAAGCTTAATATATTTATATATGTACATACGAGAATATACAGCCTGTATTAGGCATGCTCATTTGCTTTCTTTTTTTACCTCTCTCTGTTTCTGCCTTTCTCACTGTGAGCTGAAAAATGGAAGCAATTTGCCGGAGCCATTCCTAAAGCTCAGCTATCCGGCATCCTGAGTTTTATAATTGCTGTGATATTTCACCCATGCCAGCTGAGATGAGTGAAAACTGTTCCTGAGCTATAGTGGGAGTGCCGGTATGCTGACATGTCTTGGGCAGCAACCTATAAATATCTGTGTTCCATTTCTCCTCGCACACAGAGGAACTACTCCTGCAATCATGCAGGAGTTCGTGGGTTTGAGGTGAGGATCCCCTGCCTCCTCTGTGACCTGAGACATGAGTGGTCACTGTTGAAACTGCTCTTGAGACAAAGCGAGCATCTTAGGTAATAACCCTTTATCCCCTCTACAGCTCTGTATAGAAATCCACACTGTATGTGAAGACACTTGGCCCCTGTTATAAAAATTAAGCATCCAAATAAGCCATCAATTTTAGGATAACAAGTTGGTCTTTGTGTGTATGTTATTTTTAATGTTATACTTAAAGTCCCTTCTCTCTTAGAGCAATGTCTGAATTGGTGATTAGATGGGAATTCCACCGTCTTTCTCACACTTGCCCAGACCATGATCGTTCCACAGCCCATTGCATGCCTTTCCCCAGGACAAATTTACTTCCGTCTAACTTCCAGATGGATGATCCCCTTCACTGTTTAATTAATACACTGACAACTTCCCCTCGAATGCATTTTACTCCATAGATCCATTACTGCCCCATTGTCACTCTGTCATACGTAAATATATTTAATCAAAAGAGAATTACCTCTCCATCATTTATAGTGTTGATCACATGAAAGCTGGAATCAAAGGTGACAGAGCATGGGATGTTCATTTATCAACCCTAACCTAAATCATTCCCCAGATCTCCCTTTCTGGCTCCTGGCATTTTGTCATACTTTGTCTCTAGGGCTCAAGAAAGTTCTGGATGCCTTCATCCCCTATTGTATGTTGCATATTCTTTGCTCAGGTAATGAAGGGCTGACAGTAAGTACAAAAACATGAAGCTCTAGGTTCACCTGTACTTTCAAGTCATTTGTAGCAGTTTGATGTCAGATAGTTCCATTCCTCCATCTCACCCATGACAGGTACCTTGTCGGAGCTCGTCCGTGACAGGTGTCTTGTTGGAATAAAGAGAACAAGGCAGAGATGAATAAGATATGGCACCTGCTTCAACAAGCTCAGAGTCTGAAAGAGGACCAGGAAACACAACCCCTGTGCTGCTGGCTTGTTGGACAGCCTGCTCCTCAGTTCCGCTAGGAGTTCCTTGGGTACCGCTGGGCTTTAGGGGATACTCACGTGCTCCCCTCCGGCCTGGGTTATCACAGCATCTTCTCTTCCTGGTCTCTGGTCTGCAGACCAGATGCTCAGGGCTCAGGTGTTAGTGGAAGCCCTGACGGAACAGACCTTAACAAAATAAGGACATTCATTTCTGCTTCCAAATGTGGGCGCCTCCACCTGAGGGATTTAGGTGTGGTCATTCGTGCAGCAGACGGAAAGGCCAAGGGAACACCTCATGCACACAGTGCCCTGGAGGAAAAACATGAATTATTGCACTTCAAACTGTACTCAGCAGTGTAATAAATTTATAATAATACTAACAAGAGATTGAAGAGACATTATATATATATATATATATATATATATATATATATATATATATATATATATATATATATATATTTGGTCTTTATTACCGTAAAATGTCAGTTTTTGATATTTTTATTTTATTTATTTATTTATTTACTATTTTTTTAAAATAGATCTTTATTAAAGTGTAATTGCTTCACAATACTGTGTTAGTTTCTGTTGTACACCAAAGTGAATCAGCCATATGCATACATATGTCCCCATATCCCCTCCCTCTTGAGCCTCCCTCCCACCCTCCCTATCCCACCCCTCTAGGTCATCGCAAAGCACCAAGCTGATCTCCCTGTGCTATGTGGCTGCTTCCCACTAGCTAGCTATTTTACATTTGGGAGTGTATATATGTCCATGCCACTCTCACTTTGCCCCAGCTTCGCCCTCCCACCCCACATCATCAAGTCCATTCTCTATGTCTACATCTTTATTCCTGCCCTGCAACTAGATTCATCAGTACCATTTTTGGGGTTTTTTTTTTAGATTCCATATATATGCTTTAGCATACGGTATTTGTTTTTCTCTTTCTGACATACTTCACTCTGTATGACGGACTCTAGGTCCATCCACCTCACTACAAATAACTCAATTTCATTTCTTTTTATGGCTGAGTAATATTCCATTGTATATATTTGCCACATCTTCTTTATCAATTCATCTGTCGATGGACATTTAGGTTGGTTCCATGTCCTGGCTATTGTAAATAGTGCTGCAATGAACACTGTGGTACATGATTCTTTTTGAATTATGGTTTTCTCAGGGTATATGCCCAGTAGTGGGACTGCTGAGTCGTATGGTAGTTCTATTTTTAGTTTTTTAAGGAACCTCCATACTGTTCTCCATAGTGGCTGTATCAATTTACATTCCCACCAACAGTGCAAGAGGGTTCCCTTTTCACCACACCCTTTCCAACATTTATTATTTCTAGATTTTTTGGTAATGGGCCTTCTGACTGGCGTGAGGTGATACCTCATTGTAGTTTTGATTTGCATTTCTCTAATAATTAGTGATGTTGAGCATCTTTTCATGTGCCTCTTGGCCATCTGTATGTCTTCCTTGCTGAAATGTCTATTTAGGTCTTCCACCCATTTTTTAATTGGATTGTTTGTTTTTTTGATATTGAGCTCCATGAGCTATTTGTATATTTTGGAGATTAATCCTTTGTTGTTTCATTTGCAAATATTTTCTCCCATTCTGATGGTTGTCTTTTCACCTTGTTTATGGTTTCCTTTGCTGTGCAAAGCCTTTTAAGTTTAATTAAGTCCCGTTTATTTTTGTTTTTATTTCCGTTACTCTAGGAGGTGGGTCATAAAAGATCTCACTGTGGTTTATGTCAAAGTGTGTTTTTCCTATGTTTTCCTCTAAGAGTGTTACAGTGTCTGGTCTTACATTTAGGTCTTCAATCCATTTGGAGTTTATTTTTGTGTATGGTGTTAAGTAGTGTTCTAATTTCATTCTTTTACATGTAGCTGTCCAGTTTTCCCAGCTCCACTTATGGAAGAGGCTGTCTTTTCTCCATTGTATGTTCTTGCCACCTTTGTCATAAATTAGGTGACCATATGTGTGGGGGTTTATCTCTGGGCTTTCTCTCCTGTTCCATTGATCTATATTTCTGTTTTTGTGCGAGTACCATACTGTCCTGATTACTGTAGCTTTGTGGTATAGTTTCAAGTCGGGGAGCCTGATTCCTCTCAACTCCATTTTTCTTTCTCAAGATTGCTTTGGCTATTCAGGGTCTTTTGTGTTTCCATACAAATTGTAAAATTTTTTGTTCTAATTCTGTGAAGAATGCCATTGGTAGTTTAATAGGGATTGCATTGAATCTATAGATTGCTTTGGGTAGTATAGTCATTTTCACAGTGTTGATTCTTCCAATCCAAGAGCATGGTATATTTCTCCATCTGTTTATGTCATCTTTGATTTCTTTCATCAGTGTTTTATAGTTTTCTGAGTACAAGTCTTTTGCCTCCTTAGGAAGGATTATTCCTAGGTATTTTATTCTTTTTGTTGAGATGATAAATGGGATTGTTTCCTTAATTTCTCCTTCTGATTTTTCATTGTTGGTGTATAGGAATGCCAGAGATTTCTGTGCATTAATTTTGTAACCTGCAACCTTACCAAATGCACTGGTTAGTTCTAGTAGTTTTCTGGTGGCATCTTTAGGATTCTCTATGTATAGTGTCATGTCAGCTGCAAACAGTGACAGTTTTACTTCTTCTTTTCCAGTTTGTATTCCTTTTATTTCTTTTTTTCTCTGATTGCCATGGCTAGGACTTCCAAAACTATGTTGAATAACAGTGGCAAGAGTGGATATTCTTGTCTTGTTCCTGATCTTAGTGGAAATGCTTTCAGTTTTTCACCATTGAGTATGATGCTTGCTGTGGGTTTGTCATATATGGCCTTTATTATGTTGAGGTAGGTTCCCTCTATGCTCATTTTCTGGAGAGTTTTTATCATAAATGGGTGTTGAATTTTGTCAAAAGCTTTTTCTGCATCTATTGAGATGATCATATGGCTTTTATTTCTTAATTTGTTAATGTGGTGTATCACACTGATTAATTTGCATATATTGAAGAATACTTGCATCCCTGGAATAAATCCCACTTGATCATGGTGTATGATCCTTTTAATGTGTTGTTGGATTCTGTTTGCTAGTATTTTGTTCAGGATTTTTGCATCTATGTTCACCAGTGATATTTGTCTATACTTGTCTTTTTTTGTGATATCGCTTTCTGGTTTTGGTATCAGGGTGATTGTGGCCTCATAGAATGAGTTTGGGAGTGTTTCTTCCTCTGCAATTTTTTGGAAGAGTTTGAGAAGGATCGGTGTTAGCTCTTCTCTAAATGTTTGATAGAATTCACCTGTGAAGCCATCTGGTCCTGGACTTTTGATGGTTGGAAGATTTCTAATTATGGTTTCAATTTCATTACTTGTGATAGGTCTGTTTATATTTTCTAATTCTTCCTGGTTCAATCTTGGAAAATTGTACCTTTCCAAGAATTTGTCCACTTCTTCGTGGCTGTCCATTTTATTGACATATAGTTGTTTGTAGTAGTCTCTTATAATCCTTTGTATTTCTGCACTGTCAGTTGTGATTTCTGCTTTTTCATTTCTAATTTTATTGATTTGCGACCTCTCCCTTTTTTTCTTGATGAGTCTGGCTAAGGGTTTATCAATTTTGTTTATCTTCTCAAAGAACCAGCTTTTAGTTTTATTGATCTTTGCTATTGTTTTCTTTTTTTCTATTTCATTTATTTCTGCTCTGATCTTTATGATTTCTTTCCTTCTACTGACTTTAGATTTTCTTTATTCTTCTTTCTCTTCTTGTTTTAAGTGTAGGGTTAGATTGTTTATTTGAGATTTTTCTTGTTTCTTGAGGTGAGACTGAATTGCTGTAAACTTCCCTCTTAGAACTGCTTTTGCTGCGTCCCATAGGTTTTGGGTCATCGTGTTTTCATTGTCATTTGCTTCTATGTATTTTTAAATTTCTTCTTTGATTTCTTCAGTGCTCTCTTGGTTATTTAGTAGTGCACTGTTTAGCCTCCATGTATTTGTGTTTTTTACGGGTTTTTTTTTTCTGTAATTGATTTCCAGTCTCATAGTGTTGTGGTCAGAAAAGATGCTTGATATGATTTCAGTTTTCTTAAATTTTCCGAGGCTTGATTTGTAACCGAAGATGTGATCTATCCTGGAGAATGTTCCATGTGCACTTGAGAAGAAAGTGTATGTATTCTGCCACTTTTGGGTGGAATGTTCTATAAATATTAATTAAATCTATCTTGTCTATTGTGTCATTTAAAGCTTGTGTTTCCTTATTTATTTTCTGTTTGGATGATCTGTCCATTGGTGTAAGTGGGGTGTTAAAGTCCCCTACTATTATTGTGTTACTGTTGATTTCTCCTTTCATGGTTGTTAGCATTTGCCTTATGTATTGAGCTGCTCCTATGGTGGGTGCATAAACATTTACAACTGTTATATCTTCTTGTTGGATTGAGCCTTTGATCATCATGTAGTGTCCTTCCTTATCTCTTGTAACAGTCTTTATTTTAAAGTCTATTTTATCTGATATGAGTATTGCTACTCCAGCTGTCTTTTGATTTCCATTTGCATGGAATATCTTTTTCCATCCCTTCACTTTCAGTCTGTATGTGTCCCTAGGTCTGAAGTGGGTCTCTTGTAGACAGCATATATATGGGTCTTGTTTTTGGATCCATTCAGCCAGTCTGTGTCTTTTGGTTTGGGCATTTAATCCATTTACATTCAAGGTTATTATCCATATGTATGTTCCTATTACCATTTTCTTAACTGTTTTGGGTTTGTTTTTGTGGGTCTTTTTCTCCTCTTGTGTTTCCCGCCTAGAGAAGTTTCTTTAGCATTTGTTGTAAATCTGGTTTGGTGGTGTTGAATTCTTTTATCTTTTGCTTGTCTGAAAAGCTTTTGATTTCTCCCTCGAATCTGAATGAGATCCTTGCTGGGTAGAGCAATCTTGGTTGTAGGTTTTTCTCTTTCATCACTTTAAGTATATCCTGCCACTCCCTTCTGGCCTGCAGAGTTTCTGCTGAAAAATCAGCTGATAACTTTATGGGGATTCCTTTTTATGTTATTTTTTTGTTTTTCCCTTGCTGCTTCTAATATTTTTTCATTGAATTTAATTTTTGTTAGTTTGAGTAGTATGTGTCTTGGTGTGTTTTTCCTAGGGTTTATCCTGTATGGGACTCTCTGTGCTTCCTGAACTTGGGTGACTATTTCCTTTCCCATGTTAGGGAAGTTTTTGACTATAATCTCTTGAAATATTTTCTCAAACCCTTTCTTTTCCTCTTCTTCTTCTGGGACCCCTATAATTTGAATGTTGGTGCATTTAGTGTTGTCCCAGAAGTCTCTGAGATTGTCTTCAATTCTTTTCATTCTTTTTCCTTTATTCTGTTCCTTGGGAGTTATTTCCACCATTTTGTCTTCCAGCTCACTTATTCGTTTTTCTGCCTCAGTTATTCTGTTATTGTTTCCTTCTAGTGTATTTTTCATTTCAGTTATTGTGTTGTTCGTCTCTGTTTGTTTGTTCTTTAGTTCTTCTAGATCTTTGTTAAACATTGCTTGTATTGTCTCAATCTGTGCCTCCATTCTATTTCCGAGATTCTAGATCATTTTTACTATCATTACTCTGAATTCTTATTCAGGTAGATTGCCTATTTCCTCTTCATTTATTTGGTCTTGTAGGTTTTTACCTTGCTCCTTCACCTGTGACATTTTTTTTTGCAGTCTCTTTTTTTTTTTTTTTTTTTTTTTTATGAGTGGGATTGTGTTCCTATCTTACTGGTTGTTTGGCTTGAGGCTTCCAACACTGGAGTTTGTAGGCTGTTGGGTAGAGCTGGGTCTTGGTGCTGAGATGAGGACCTCTGTGAGACCTCACTCCGATGAATATTCCCTGGGGTCTGAGGTTCTCTATTAGTCCAGTGGTTCGGACTCGGAGCTCCCACTGCAGGAGCTTCCTACCGATCCCTGGCTCATGAATCAAGATCCTGCAAGCCCTGTGGGGTGGCAAAAAAAAAAGAAAGAACAATGATAAAGTAAAAAATAAAATTAGACTAGGAAACTAACAGATATATTAGGAGGGAAAAGAAAAAGAAAAAATGGGGGAAAGGCCTTGGCTGTGGAGGGCGGGGCCTAAGCAAAGGTGCCGTTTGGGTGGTGGGCGGGGCCAATGCTCGGGACCCACAGATCTGGACAAGGCCCTGGGGGCCGTGGGGGTGTGAGTCTTAGGCTCAAGGAACAGAAGGGGCCGAGGCATGCCCCCCACCCCTGGTCTCAGAGGGCAGGGGACGTCACCTGGGAGCCCAGCAGGCTTCCTGGGATTGAGTAGGCAGGGCAAACCCCTCCTCTCCTTTCCTGCTCCTCTGGTTTGGGGTCTGGGAGGGCCCCTCCTGCCTGCCTCTCCTGATCTTCCCGGCCTCCCTCCTATGCCCCCAAGGATCCATGAGGCCTGGAGGGGGATTTGGAGGGCAGGGGATCGGCCTGGGAACTCAGCAGGCTCTCCGGGCCGAGTGGGTCGGGCAAACGCCCTCTGCTTCTCTCCTCTCCTCCCAGAGGGCCCCTCCCACCTGCCTCTCCTGATCTCCCCCTCCTCCGGGGCGTCCATCCTGTCTGGCCTCCACTTCTCCTTCCCCCTCAGTCCCCCCAGGTCCTACCGGTTCACTTGGGGGTTCCTCCCGTCTTCCTGGGCTTCAGGGTCTCCCACCAGTGGCTGGCAGGCGCCCTAGCTGTGGGGAGATGCTAACTCCGCATATTCCCACACCGCCATCTTGACTCCACCCCTGATATTTTTATAATCTGGGATAAAAAAGATACTATTTGAAAAGAATATTTTATGTCTTTTATAATTAACATAATATAGACAGCATAATGCATGAATTAGAAGACAAAACAAAAGCAAACAGCAGCTGATAAAGACTGGGACTTAATCAGTGTTAACTATTATTATTGTTGATTAACTGAGGACAGACTTTCTCCTCTTTAGCCCAGAATGAAGTACAGATGTTGCGTAAGGGCCTGGAATTAGAAAAATTAGAAGTATCTTAAATGGGAAGGATCTCCATCCCCAGAAAGAGGGCCAAACTCTAAACCCCTCTTAGATCTAAGTCTATCAAACATGCTTGAGATGAGCACACACATTTCTCTGATGAGTAATGTGCTTCTTGTATGGCATTCCTCACAGATATACTGCTGATCCTCCACCACAGTGGATGGGATGAACTTAACTATGATTCAGGAGGGATTAGGGTCTACATGGTGGTATGGAGAAGGGAGACAACTGAGAAGAGGTGGATCCTATTCAAAATGGAACCTATATAGTGTGATGGACCGAAAGACACAGAAATTAGAAACGATGATGTTATAACAGAGAGGTTTTTGGCAAATGTCACACTTTTTATAGCTTTTATTTTTATTTAGATGATTTCCTTCTAGCAATATCTCTATAAGGAGGGAACTGCCACTAATTTCTTTGCTTTGAGTCAAAGAATAAAAAATGTTTATTAATGAAACATCATTAGGAGAGAGAATTGTGAGTCATTTAGAGGAGAAACATTTTCAATGATGCTACTTTGATACTGACCTACTGACTGGTATTTCCTAGGACTGTAATTTTTTTTTCTTAAGTGGTATTTTTTTTCTTCTAAAGTTGAAATATGTTAATAGTTCTTATTGATTTTGTAAGTAATATATTCTCATTAAAAAACCATAAACAATACAGAAGCCCATGTAAATAATAGTAAGTGAAAGTACTATTTCCCAGTAATATTGCTAACAATTTGAATTATATTTTTCCTGCTTTTTTTACACACATATTTGTTATTGTAATAAAATTGTATCATATATATCGCTATAGGACCAGATATTTCTGCTTAATATAATGCACACATCTTTCCACATTTATCCACATAGATATATTTATTCTTTCTACTAGCTTCATTGTTCTCCCTTATATAGATTTAGTATAGTTATGGATGACCCTTGAACAATGCTTGGGGGAGGGTTAATCCGAGTATAATTTGTAATCAGCCCTTCGTATCTCTGCATCTGAGGATTCAACCAACCACAGATCGTGTAGTACTGTAGTATTTACTATTGAAAAATATCCTTGTAGAAGTGAACCCAAGCAGTTCAAACCTGCGTTGTTCAAGGGTCAACTCTATTTACCCAATCCCTGTTGGTGGACATTTAGGTAGTTTCTTCATTTTAGTATTGTGATCATTTCTGAGGATGGCCATAATAAAGTACCCAAACTGGGTGGCTCAAAACAAGAGAAATTTATTCTATCTCAGTTCAGGAGGCCAGAAGTCCAAAATCAAGGCATTGGCAGGGCTGTGCTCTCTCTGAAGTCTTCTAAGGAAGGATCCTTCCTTGCCTTTTCCTGTCTTCTGGTGGTTGGGGCAACTCTTGGCTTTTCTTGGCTTGTGGACACATCAATCCAATCTCTGTCTTCTTGTGTCTCTGTCTTTGTGTTTCTTCTGCTTTTCTTATAAGGACACCAATCTTATTGGATTAAGGGCCCACCCTACTCTAATATGACCTCATCTTAACTAACTGCCTCTGCAATGGCCCTATTTCCATTCTGAGGTTCTGGGAAAGACATGAATGTGGGAGGGGTGTGGGGAGGACAGTGTAAGTATTATAAATAAAACTCCATGGAACAGATAATAAACAAACTTATCTGATTAATTCCTAAAAATAGAATTGATACCTTGAACTGTATGACATTTTCAAGGCTTGTAGTCCTTCTTTCCACATTTTTCTCTTGAAAGTTTACATTCCCACAGAGTACTCTGCCTGGTTTTTCCACATGCTTGTCAACACTGGGTACTATTATATTTGCTAAGATACTAGGTTAAAAAAAAAAAAAAAAAAGATATTTTATTGTTTTATTTTGAATTCTCTTGATCATTAGTAGGTTGAACATTAAAACAAAACACAGCAGATTTATGGTCATTTGAATCCTTTTATGACTGACTTCCCATTTTGGTTTTTCGCCATTATCCTCTTATGGTATTCATGTTTTCTTAATATTTTAAAAAACTTTTTCATGTATTACAAGTATCGAACTTTTATCTGTCTTTTATGTTGCAAAAGTATTTCCCATTTGTTATGATTATTGTTGTTTGTATTCATAGTTTTTAATAACTTTATTTTTGCCTCACAGTTTTTATGTTTTGTCCAATCAAGTGTGCTGGTCTTTCCTTCACAGCTCCCTTTCTCTAAAATTATAAGACCTCCCACTCCATAAGATTTTATAGGAGACTGTCTGGGTTTTGTTGGTAAAAACATCCAGCTCCCTTCAGGCCCTGTTTTCCCTACCTTGTTTTGATGCTTAAACACTGGAACATTCCACACTGATTGAGCCTCTTTCTTTTTAATTCCAGATGCCCTGTATCAGAAATTCTTCAAAATTTCTGGCCCACTGATGGGCCTATACTCTGCTTTCAGGATGTTGCAATTGTTTTCTTTCTTACTTTCCTATGTCTTCTGTCATTGCCACGGAATTTGGGGAAAGGTTTGAACCTTACCATAGGCTTGATTTGCCATCTGATGAACAGAGGCCAGTACTCTTTAAATAATAGATATTAAAAAAAAAAGAAAAAAAAATGCTTGTTGACTAGGAATATGGACACATATGGGAGTTGTAGATTTTACATGCGCCAGAGGAATTAAGTAAATTCATTTCTTTCCATTTGTATAGTTTTGGAATGGCTTGATGAGGCTTTACAAGTCTGGACTTATCTTTAAAAATAAAGCATAAACTTAATAAGCAAACACTTAGAAGATGAAGACAATATTACAGGTTTTCAGTTGCGAAATAGAAGCACTCCTTTAGTACTTAACGTAATAGTTGGTTTTTCATAAAGCATGCTAGTTCCCCATCTACTCCAGCCTCTACTAAAAGTAGTTAACTGTCTACCAAAATGCTACTGTCATGTGCTTTCAATATTAACCAGCTTAACTGCTCTGCAGCTCATAGTCAGAGGGTTTATAGACTAAACTAAGCAACTTCTGCTTTTACTTTTATTGTCAATCTGATTATGTTACACCCTGCTTTCCTGCCTATTTCTTCTGGCTTCCAAAGCTGCCAGCCCACTGAGCTTCCTTCAGTTCTCCTGACTTCTTCTGCCTCAAAACCTTCAAGCATGCAGTTCCCTACACTTGGAATGAGCTTCATCCAGATAAATCCTATGCATCCTTTACATCTTAGGGCTCTTTCCAGGGAACTCCTTCAGGGAAACCTTGCCAGATGCTCCCAGGCTATGCTAGATAGTTCATTACTCACCATCATGCATTTTCCTCCTTTCCTCCATAGCATTTATCAAAGATGTGAAGAAATAAAGACTGGAATGCCAGTATATGAGCTCCAGGAAAACAGAGAACATTCAATACTATATTTTCAGCCTCTCAAAAAATGCCTAGTGGGTCATGGAAATATAATAAATATTTTTTGAATGAGTGAGAGTAAGTCTAAGTGATTGAGAAGATACCTGTAAGTTTTTTGTGTGTGTGTATTGCATTCAAGAATGGAGGAGGTGACTATGGTGATAGTCAAATGTGTCTTCTGCCCACCAAAGCTCACCTGGCCAGCCAGGCCTCTGCCCAGTGCAGTGGTCATTAGGAAATCTTCTCTTCTCACACTCAAAGCACTCTTTTCCCTCTCTAAGAAGACTTGGAATGTTCCATATGTCCCAACACACATAATAAAAATAAACACTATGAAGCTGGTCTCCCAACATCCATACTGTGGTTTTCTCCATGGGTTCATCTTCACTTCAGTATGAGTAACACAACTAAAACATTTAAAGAATTGTAACTTCTTTAGCAAACCTTCAAACCTATAGAGGGCATGTCTGGGAGGTCCCCCAGCTTGGATTCCTCCTGTCTGTGCCCTGTGGCATGGTTACATTTCTTTCTGTATAAATGTGGACCGTTCACCAGGTAAGCAAGAAAAAAATCAAATTTCAAACTGTTATGAGTCAGTTAGTGCTCTAGAAAGAATTCATTGGTGAAGTGTATCAACCCCACCAAAAGGGACTGCTTTTATGCATTTTCTTCTTTATGTTTGCTCAAGTGTCATGTGCATGACGATGACACGTGTTGGTTGCTCTACATCACCCATAACAAGAATCTCACCATGAAAATCGGCAAATGTTTCCAATCACGGCTCCCCTAACCCCCTCTGGAGAGCCAGCTATTAGGCTTTTACCAGCACAACACTGAACAACATATGAAAGCTTCCCCTCTTCAGAGAGCCATATGGTCTTCCACTCTGTGTTCTCAAAAAGCCGCATCAGTGCCTGCATTGCCTCTTTGCCCAAATTTCAGCTATTCTAGCTAAGTTTGCATCTCAACTGTGTCTTTCAATTTTTGGTGATCTGGGAACCCAAATTATCTCTTAAACGTGTATCTTTAATACCCTGAAGGATCATAATTAACCTGATTCTTATTAAAATTGAGAAAAGAAACCTGGGGGGAGCTTCAGAAGACTCTTGGAGCTTGTGTCCTAATCCTGGTCCTGGAACTGCCCAGGTGTAGGGTCTGGAGCAAGTCACCGACCTGTTGGTGCCTCGGTTTCTTCATCTGTACAATGAGGATAACATTCCTTATCTTCCAGACCTTGCAAGGATTAAATTATAGGGGTGTGTGTATGTGTGTGTGTGTGTGTGTGTATGTGTGTATAGTTACAGGTATATATGAGTTAGAATAGTGTCTAGCTTATAGTTAGTGATTAATAAAAATTAATTATTATTCTTTTTCTTTTGAAATAGTTTTAGACCTACAAAAAAGCTGCAAAAATAGTATAGTCTCTGTGCATCTTCTTTTTTTAATTTTTTTAAAATTTATTTTATTTTTGGCTGCATTGGGTCTTTGTTGCTGCGCGCAGGCTTTCTCTAGTTGCGGCGAGCGGGGGCTACTCTTCATTGTGGTGCGTGGGCTTCTCATTGCAGTGGATTTTCTTGTTGCGGAGCACGGTCTCTAGGTGTGTGGGCTTCAGTAGTTGTGGGACGCGGGCTCAGTAGTTGTGGCTCACGGGCTTAGTTGCTCCACGGCGTGTGGGATCTTCCCTGACCAGGTCTTGAACCCATGTCCCCTGCATTGGCAGGTGGTTCTTAACCACTGTGTCACCAGGGAAGCCCCTCTGCGCATCTTTCAATCAGCTCTTCCTGATGTCAACACCTTGCATAACCATAGCACATTTACTGAAACTGGGAAACAAACATTGTTACATTGCTGTTAACGAATCTGCAGACCTTTTCTAAATTTCGGCAGTTTCCCTGATCTGGTTCTTTCCTCCATGAGCCCAAGTTGCATTTATTGTCACATCTCCTCTGTCCCCTCTAATGTGTTAGACACAAAAGCTTGGAGAAAAGTGGACTAACGCTGGCAGCCTTCTCCAAGAGGCGCCGTGAGAGTTGGATTACACACAAAGAGAGGGAGGGCAGAGGACCTCTCCTGAGTGTGGAAAAGTGGACTTCTTCTGGCCTGCGTGCATGTGTTCATAAAGGTCTAGATACTAGTGTGCCCAGAGATGGGGTCAGAAGATGTCGGTGCCTGGAAATCTTAGATAAGCTGTGCCTTCCTTCAGAAATAGCCAAGGGAAGAATGTTAGATCCAGTTGATCCAGTTGAATCAGATGTCAGTGTCAAGGACTAAAGGAGTGTTTGTATCACCTTGGGGAGGTGAGTTTGGTGCATTGCCCCCCGCTCCCCGCCCCGGGTGGGTGAGTTGGCCTTCTTAAGTGTTTCATGGCTGTGCAAACCTGCTTGTTAAGTAAACCCTGATTTCTTGGGCCCAATGGGCGTAAGTAAAGCCACCAATAAAATCTTTAATGAATGTTTCAGAAAATTCATGTGTGACTGTCTACATAGGACAGTGCTGTGAGTGTTTGGGGCAACTGAGTGTGTAACATATATTACTGAGGAGAAAAAAATAATTACCTATGTATCCATTTATGGCTTATAATTTCTTTTCAACATAACCTAAATCCATCAGGCTCGAGTTCCACTTTCTGGTTCACTTGAAAATAAACCAAGATGGCATCAACTTAGTCAGTGGTCATGCAATTCCCTACTCCAGTGGTTTGGTGATTTCCATTGTCTTTCCCCCTGCAATTAGATAAGTAAAAAACATTCCCATTTAAATGCTGGTGGACATACTCACACGTATTAGCTTCTGGACACCACGGCAATTAAGACACCATCTGTGTTTCTGTGTGATTTGCACACAGAAAACCCTGGAATTATCAGTTCTTCTTTTAAACATAAAGAGTGGGTTAGATACATTTATGCCAAAACTAAACATCAAAGTCCAAAATGAACAAAATATTTTGGTAAAATATGAGCCATCTTATGTCCAGTTCAAGTTGAACTCATACCCATTATACTTTTTCAAGGTGGGGGAAAGGGGTCTGTTTAATGTTGGGATAGCTTTAACTTCCAGGCCCTGGCAGAAGTGCTAGGAGCGAAGTGTTTACCAGAAGAACTGAAATAACCAGGGGATAGACTTCCCCATCTCGTCATGCTTCTAGCCTTGCATCTCAAGCCAACACTGAAATGGAAGGTTTGGTATATTTTAGAGTACCTAAGGAACTAAGGATTCATTTTCATCCTCTTTATTCCATGTGCACACAGGCAGGCACGCACCCATGTACACATTGCAGGTGAATTCTGGCAAACAGAAGAACAGAGTGAGGACTGAACAGGTAAATCAAGAATTCCCCAGCTTCAGTTCATTCTTACGTACGTACAAGATTTCCGGCTAAATTCTGCAGCTTGAAAGGGTTAGAATGTCTGGAGAAGATTCCAGGAAACATGTCAACTCGAATCTTTTATTTGTTCTGTACCTCCAAACTTCCTGCCCCTTACAGGTCCCCTCCATCACTAAGCAGGACAGGGTTCCCTTCTTGCCTTGCAATCTTCCCATTACCACCTCACCAATTAAAAGTGAAAAACTGTGCTTCAACTGTGAAAAGGTTCCAGCTTCTAAAGCAGATAAACTGGAACCAAAGTCCCTCTTTGTTCATTTTTCTTTTCTCTGGGAAAGCTACCTTTAAGGGTTGCAAGAATATAGCAAGCACTTATTCTAAAAGGATGTGCTTTGAGATTTTTAATTCATTTTAATCTTCCTTGTATTATGAAAGCTATATTTCTTTTTAAGGCTTTCAGACAACCAGCTTAATTTTCATATTGATTCTTTGGGGACAAAACAAAACTTAGTAGAAACTGAATGGAAAATGTCTCTTTTGTGGTGAAGAATCTGTGCTTGCATTTAATTATAATGCATAGAAACGTTCCTTCCTAATTAAACATTTAAATGAAGACGGAGTATAAATAGAAATTTTAAGAAGCGAGTGAGCACAACATAGTTCATCCACCCCGAGATGAAGGTTCTCATCAGTCCTTATTTTTTACTCTACCCAAAGCAGATGTGATTGTCCAGAGTTTTAAAAGTGTGTCTGCACATTTTAGAGGAAAATTTTTCAGTGCATACGATGATTGCTAAATTTGCAATATTCTTCACTTGCACAGACTTATCAAGGAGGGGCCTCAAAGTGCTTTATTATCTAATTAAACCTCACAACATGCTACAATTTTATTAATATAGAAAGTGAGATACAGTAGAGTTGAGTGTCTGACTTTATTGTGTAAGATGGAAAAAGGTATGAGAATATAAAGGAGTTTTGAAATAGAATACATTTTAGCCACTGGGTCATCCAGACTGCTACCCTCTCAGGAACACATATTTCTGTTTATCAGAAAATTTAGGAAAACATAAAAGTCAATTTAAACAGGGATACTCAGTTTTCACATTGATAAAATAAAAAATAACAGCCTATTGAGTCATTAGATTAGGTCCTTACTATGAGATCTTACTTTTTCCTTTTTCTTCTCTTACTTTTATTCCCAAATACACCTTTTTGAGCCAGAGAGGGTGCTACCCTGCCTCTGGTTATCAGAGTGATTTTTGCTTTGCTCTAGGACAGGACATAAACATTAAATTTTATTTTTCTTCGGTACAGAGTTGTTCGGTATATGAAGCGCTGTGGCTGTGCTATCGCAGGATGCCAGCTCACGAGCATCCTTTGATTGGCTAGAGAACTTAGCGCGGTGCCAGGCATGCAGTAGGTGTTGGATAGATATTTACGAAAGATAGGAAAAGCCCTACCCAGAAGCATTTAGGGGACGTGGAAGAGCGTGTGACATCCCAAACAGAAGATAGTTATTCGTTACACCTCATGCTGGACGTGGCTAAGCATTTGGGGGAAAATCCCCAGTAGAACAGTGATATGGAAATACACACTGCAGGAACATGCCAAGAATCGATGGAAAACAATCAAGTCCAGAACTGTATGTATGGATAAGACCTGAGTGTGTGTATCAGTTAGCGCTGTTGTTTAATAAAATCTCAGTGGTCTAAAATAATAATCGTTTGTTACTGTTCATGAATCCACAAGCCAACTGGGCAGTTCTTCTGGGCCGGGCTGGCCTCTCCTGGTTGTTTGAGGGTTGGCTGGCTGTAAGCTGGTTCCAAACAGCCTGGGCTGAGGAACATGGGCTCTTCTCTTCGTGGTCCCTCAGCCCCTAACAGGCACATCCAGGCTGCTGAGACAGAGAAAGAGCAGAAGCGCACATGACCCCTTGACCCTGGCACACCATCACTTGGGTTATACTCCTCTGGCCACAGCAGCAAGGCGGACCCAGAAGAAAGGTGGAGAAAGAGAGTTCAACTCTTTACAGGAGGTGAAAGACCTGGTACAGGGAAGCCATTAATTAGGGCCATCAGTGGAATCGCTTTCCCACATCAAGTGACTGTCTGATTGGCATTTCAAGTCAATGCAGAGAGACCTGTACGTACAGTGGGGAAAACGACTAAACATCTAGACCTAAATAAATAAAAACTGTAGGGGAACAGAAAAAAGAATATTATCTTTATAAACTTGAGATGGAGAAGGTCTTCTTAAGATGATACAAATCTTAGAATTTTTACCAGAGAAGATAGAGTTGTTACATAGAAAGTTAAAACTTCCATAAAAAATACATGACAGCATAAAAAAAGTTAAAAGATAAACTTTGAAATTGGCAAAAATATGTCCAAACTACAACCATAAAATATATTTAATATTTAAAGAACTTTTAATTAGTTTTTTAAAAAAGACTACTGATGCTATAGAAAAAGTTTTAAAGGATATACAGAAGAAATATGTTGAAGAAGAAACGTAAATTGCCAATTAACACATGAAAAAAGAAATGATAAATAAAACAATAATGAGACTCATTTCATTGCCAAAATTGTAATATTTCTAAGGGTTATAGGATAATCACTCTCATGCACTATTGGTGGAAGTGTAAAATGAAACAGACTTTTCATCTATAGACCATATAGGTGCAGGATTATTTAGTAATATAGTTATTTTAATAATATAGTTACTCATTATGGAATTTTGTAATTAATTAATCTTATTAACTTTTGTTTGTTTGCTTAACCATTACATTATCCCTATATGCTACTTTGCAGATGGTGAAGTAAAAGTAAGTTTCTTCCAAAATGGTGATTGTAAGTTGTGCCTGTGAGTTATGTGCTTGCTCTTAGAGACTTTTATTGCCTTGTAAAAGGTATTTGAACTTTTTAGCCTATTTTAATCTGTAAAATAAAAAAAGTCTTGCCATCTTTCTCCTCCAAAAGTTAAAGGTCGATTAATTTGTCCAAATTAATAAAATCTGATTATCTTCTGGGCTTGGTGGTTGTTTACTAGTGGTGGATGGCCATGTATTGACCCAAAAGTGATGGGTAAAAATTAATACATCCTTCTAATAATGGCTATTGTTATTTATTTATTTATTTTTGAGAGTTATGTTTCGGACACAGCATCTGGTAATTAGCAGTTACTCAATAACTTTTGATTGACGGATTGTTTTATGGATTGATTACCTCATTTAATTCTCACTAGTTAAGCTTTATAAACCCAGCCTTTTATAGGAGAGAACTGAAACTCAGAAGCTAAACAACTTGCCTGAGGTTACTTACCTAGAAAATGGCAGGGTTCACAGGAAGACTCCCCTTCTCCATGGCTTGTAGCTGTGTTCAAACTGAATTCAAATGCTGACTTCATGCCTTGCTTCTGTGTACACCTTGTAACATAGATAGGAACTCAGAATGCTTTTCAAACAAAAATATAACTATTTTTAATAAAATTAAATGTAATAAAACTTCTGCCCTATCCTTTAAATCTTCAGTGATTAAGTTGCACTAACTAAAAATTGTCACTTCCCATCTGCCTCTACAAGGATTAGGTCACTGGCCACTGCAGTTGCTGACCTTCAACACAGCCTGAAAGGAGTTCAGGGGTGGAGATCAAGAATGAGACACTCTGTGCTCTGGGAAAAACTGGCAGAACAGGCCTTCAGATAGTTAGATATTTTCAGGAGAAGATTTTATGAGCCCAATTCTTGCATCTCCTCATATCTAGAAAAGCACTAAAATCCTTCATGGTGACATCTGCTCCTCATGACTAGCAGTAACCTTCGTGAGACTAGCAGAAACCTTCGGCAAAAAATATGTGCTTGACTGCATGTACTCCCCCTTCATCAGAATCTCATTTATACTGACCTTCCCCCCACCTCTTTGGAGCAGTTTCTCAGAGCCAACTGAAATGCTGTCTTCCAGGCTATAGTCCTCATTTTGCCCCAAATAAAACTTAACTCACAACTCTCACGTTGTGCATTTTTTTTCAGTCGACAGTTGAAATTTTGTACAAAGCTATTATGAATTTAGATAACTACAGAAGTCTTGGGGGTATTTTTCAAATTGTTAAATGAACGAAATTTGAGTATGAGAGTCAAGTAAACCTTTCCCTGGGCATACCTGGAGCAACCTATTAAAATGAAAAAGCAGAAGTAAAATTATTTTCCCATCATTCATATATATTTAAATGATTACTTGAAATGGTATAAAACAACTTGATCCTTAAATGATATTACATCTGCTTCTGACACTTTATATCAAATTAGAAAACATATTTCTTGCATCGCTGAGAGTAAGCCGGAAGTCATTATAATTTTTGTTGCTTCTTTGCTGGTTTTCTAGTACATCTGGGGTTGGTTCTCCCCTGGTCTGCTTCCTCTTTGTTGGACGGGGTTCCAGCATGTTTTCCACCAAACTGGCGTCAGGAACTTTCAACAGTGAGAGAGATCTCCAGGTGCTAAACCTTTTCTGTGAGCAGAAATCATTCCAGGGCTTTCTCCTGTTAATATTTCAAGTAAATGAATAAAACAGCTGCATGAGCCTTTCTGTTATTTTTTCCTTCCCTTCTTCTTCCTTCCTTCCTTCCTTCCTTCCTCCCTTCCTTCCTCTCTTCCCTTCTTTTTCTTTCTTTTTTTTGCATTTGAGATGTCCCTGCTTACTCTGGAGACAAATTTGGAAGAAACACTGAGGATTTTTAATTTTTAAATCCACTGAGTAGTATTAGGTTCATATAATGATTTTTGAAATACCGGATTACACTTTGCTTCTTTGAGTGGAAATGTGAATACTCTGAAGGTTCGGTTCTGCTAGAGTCACAAATAATATAGTTATTTATTTTCCAAAGCTCAGTGTAGTAGGATATCAAAGTAGTTTATAATCATCCAAACAAATATCCTTTTGGAGACTTCCCGGGTTAAGAGGGCTGAAATGTTTTCATTCGGAGGAAGGGGTTCATTCATCCGTAAATCTGTTTCTAGGTAGTGAAAAATCTGAGCATTTGCGTAAATCACCAGCGAAGAAAAGTAAATGACAAAGGAGGATTTCATTAGCACAGACCTCTCAGACTACCTGAAGGGCTTGGAATGCCAGCGGATCTGGTTTCAAGTACCTTCTTACCTTTACAAGACAATTATCTTAGGCATTTCTGGAGAGAGAAAGAATCCTACCATGTTTCTTGGCAACAGTCCTCACATATTAAACTAGCTGGATCCTCAAAATAAAATGCAGTTGAACAGCTTCTCTTGACTATTTGTATATTAAATATCTATCTGCAAAATCCTTCTGTGTTTCATCGTGCATGTGGGAATTAGGTTGCGTTGAGAACATTTTCTGAATGACTCCTGGAAAACCAATGATTATAACAGGACAAGGCTAATCAGAAAGCTCTCTCTGTAGCAGGGTACATTTTGCAAATCACTAGCACACAGATTTCAATTTGCTCCCATCATGAAAAAGGAAACTCCTGTGGATTGAAAAGGGAGGATGTCGGATCCATGATGGCAGCTCTGACTGATGAAGAACATTAGCCCCGGAAGGTTGAAAACGAGAGGCATTCGCTTTCCGTGCTGTGTATACAGGCACTAGGTGTTTAGCAAACACAGAATTTGCGAAGGGTAAGATCATGTAGCTGATTAGCAGGCTAGGATTTCACCCCTGGGCTCTGCCACTGGGCTGGCTCAGGTTTCAAGGGTTGGGGGTCTGCTTCAGCTGACCTGCTTGAGGAGATTAGTTCATTTTAGAAAGGACCCTGGAAATTCTCAGCCCGACTGCATGAAT
Organism: Balaenoptera borealis; assembly: GCF_965194805.1. Taxonomy (NCBI): domain Eukaryota; kingdom Metazoa; phylum Chordata; class Mammalia; order Artiodactyla; family Balaenopteridae; genus Balaenoptera; species Balaenoptera borealis. The sequence goes on from NC_138877.1 coordinate 74,687,519, forward strand.
GTGTGTGTGAGTGTGTGCACACAGGAGGATTCGAGTGCTGCACGTATGTTACTGTATTTACCTTCCGAGTCAGCCTCTCTCTTCTATCAAATTTCCAAGAATCACCCCCTCGCCATCACTTCCATGGCTCTGCCCAACGCCTGCAGTAGTTTCTAAGCTCAGTCACGGATTCGATTGCCTTCTCACTCCATCCACATGCCTTTTCCCTCCTTCACTTCAATCTCAGCATCAGCACCCGGACATCTAGGAAAAAATAATAAGGCATTTCCATTCTGGTTGAAGCAGAGAAAGCATACATGCACATTGTACCCTCATTAGAAGAGAAGTTAAAAAGTAAACTGAAATGCTCAAAAAGTCAGGTGTCATTAAGCCAGAAAATTACTCAGCTCTGGAATTCTCATTTAATCACACTGCTTCTGGAATCTCATAAACATTGGTCTTGTTTTTGTCACTGCGTGCGGTGACAAGGATTGGAAAGTTTTATAGTTTTAGATGGGGCATGGTCCTTTTATATGAGAAAATGTATTAAGGTACACAAACCTGCATTTCACTTTCTCTTCTCTAAATCTCTCAAAGTGAAGTGACATTTGACACAAATATTGAGAATTATGACATTATAGCAAGATTCGGTATTTATTTGACTCAGAATAATAACAACACGAATAGATGATATTTTAGGGGTCTAAATGCCAGATATTGTACTAAGCTTTTTACATATATTATCTCATTAAATTATTCAATCCACTCTGTGATACCGATTTGATTATTGTCCATACTTTGCAGAAAAATATGAGTCCTACCTAAAAAGTTTGAACAATTTCCCCAAAGTCTCACAGTAAGTGGTGGAGCGGGTGAGCATCTATTTGATGCACATCCATCGTTTGAAGTTACCAAATTACCTAACAGCTGCAAAAGTAAAATAGTAGCAGAAGCAAGGATTGTGTACCTAGCAAGTTGTCCAGGCACCTGTGCTTCTTAAAAATTGGTGTGGGGTGATTTGGGAAGAGGTGGTTTGATATTGGGGGGCAGGGGTATAGGAATGGTTAGAGGAGATCATATTATTAACAAACATTATTGACGAGCTATGTACTAGGTGGCACAATAAAGCCAGTGTGTTTCTTCTCTGATTCTCCCCCAAGTAATCCAAGGTCTAACTGGGGAGAGAACACTTACTGATGCACATACTGTGATGTTGTTAGTGCTATGACATTTGAACACACTGTGCCTGGCATAAGCTAAGTGACATCCTTGGACAAGGAGAAGGATGGGACAGACACTTCTCATTTCTTTCTTCAGCAGCCAGGCCACCATGTGTTATTCTCCTGAGACACAGTGGCCTAAGTCAACCTGGGTAGGTCAGATTGTCAGATTTCTTGGGTGTATCTTTTCTTAGTCACACTTTTTATCTGCACCCTATGTTGACCTGCATCTACTGTCCTAACTTCTCTTTTAAGACACATAGTGCCAACTTAAATGCACAACATGAGAGTTGCGAGTTAAGTTTTATTTGGGGCAAAATGAGGACTATAGCCTGGGAGACAACATGTCAGATGGCTCTGAGAATCTGCTCCAAAGAGGTGGAGAGGCGGGGAGGTCAGTATATATGTGATTTTGGTGAAGGGGGAGTACATGCAATCAAGCATATATTTTTCTGCTAGTCTCATGAAAGTTATTGCTAGTCACGAGGAGCAGATGTCACCATGAAGGATTTTAGTGTTTTACTAGATACAAGGAGATGCAAGAATCGGGCCCATAAAATCATCTCCTGAAAATATCTAACTATCTGAAGGCCTGTTCTGCCAGTTTTTCCCAGAGCACAGAGGGCCTCATTTCTGCTTTCCACCCTGAACTCCTTTCAGGTGGTGTTGAAGGTTAGCAGCTGCAGCAGCACATGATTTAATCCTTGTAGAGGTGGATGGCAAGTGCCCGTGGCGAGCGCCAACTGTAGTTGACTGTAGTCTGAGCAATCTGGTCTAGCGAAACAAGCAAGACTTAAGAGTTACACAGATGTGAGATGGAATCCTGGCCCAACCCCTTAATAGTTGTAGAGTTTCAAGCAAATTATTCTGATTTCTTTGAGTGTCTGATTCATCCACTAACAAGTGCGGTTGAGTTATTCTGAGGCCTCGTTAGATAATGTATGTAAATTATGAAGACTCAAATGATTTAATCCTTTTTGAATCTCTGTTTTCTCAACTAATACATGGGGTTAAGCTATTTTAAGGACTGGTTTAGATAATACATATAAATTGTAAAAACTCAATTAGATAATATATGTAAATGGTCTTATCCAATGCCTGGCATATGATTGATACTTGATAAATACTAGCCATTACCCCGCCCCCCCCCCCCCTGCTTCACATCATTATTGCTGTTGCTTATTTTGCTTTGCTAGGAAAAATTGTCAAAGAGTTGGAAATGGACAGAGGGGTTACTGGGTATCCTTTCAGTTGAGTTCCGGTCATTGTGCAGCACTGCTGGGTAGAACTTTCTATGCTCATGCAGATGTTCTGCATCTGCCCTGGGCAGTATGGTAGCCACTAGCCACCTGTGGCTATTGAGCACTTGAAATGTGGTTACTGCTTACATTTTATGTCATTTTAATTAGTTTACTTTTACATAGCCACAGGTGTCTAGTGGCAATGGTACTGAACAGTGTAGGTCTAGCCAACTCTCTGGGGACTGATTTTATAGAAGTTTAACCTTTAATTGCCTTTCTGTTGAGGAGGCTGTTTTATAACTCTTTAGGGGTAGAAGTTAAGTTACAGAAAACTGGTATGAATGCAAGTGATCCTTGTCTACAGCAAAGCAAATAAATTTGGTTCAGTCTATACAACTGACTTCTTCCTTACAGAAAAGATGATCCAAAACATTGCATTTTATTTCCCTGTTGGATATTTATCAGTTCTGCATCAATTTGTAAATTCATTTCAGCAGTCCTGATTGCCTACACCTATGTTTAATCTTTAAATTCTTTTTTGAACTGATTTTGATGTCTTACTCATTCCCTCTTTTATTAATGAGTTAAATAAAATTTTTACGTGTGTTCATTTTATTTTTACATGAAAGTGATGATTTTACCTTGAAAAATCAAGTGTGCTCACCTATTTATTTCCCAATAATCCTTTCATTTCAGAGCAGTTAAGTGGGGAAATGTGAAATTTTTTCAGTGTAACCTGTATTTGTGGTAGCTTATATTATTGTATCTATTTTTCACTTGGGGGTAGAGAGCGTAGGAAATAATTTAATGTAGTTATTGCAGAGATGGTATTGGGAAATGAAAAAAAAAAGAAATCAATTCTAAACTTAGTGCATGAGTTAGCCACTTGTACACCCTCTAGAAACCTGCCTTCATGGATTGGAGATTGCAGGGCTTAACTACAATGTCACTGCTCATTTTGTTGGCTTATATTTCATGGCCATAAGAATGGAACAGCTTGTGTCTTGAGTTTGTTCATAATATCAGCTGAAACTTGAGAGTATTATTAGATAGCATGGTGTGGCACTTGGAAACACAGGAAATATTGGTCCACTTTGAAAGGAGGAGATAGAAGGCTTATCACAAGGCTCAGTTTATTCTTCTTCGGCCTTCTGTTTCTAGGTAAGTTGTACAAATAAATATACAGTTGCACTTCACTAAGAAAATGACTTGAGAATTAGAAACAGAAGCATTCCACAGATCAAGAAAAAACTTGAGTCGAATTATGTCAGGAGAGTTCTGCAAGTGGAGTGAAAGTCTGAGAAATGACAAAGGCTTTTAAAATAACTGACATAACACATACACAACCCAAGTTTTATATATCAGACAAGGTATAATGAACCATAACCCTTATCTGCCTCTGCCTGGAAATGTTTTGTGGACGAGAAATAGTAACCTGCAGGCTCTCAAATAGTGTTTAAGGTGGAGATAGTACTGGCTTTACGTTCACTGGTACTGATGCTCCTTAAAAGTGCCCCCAAAAGCTTGTGAATAGAAATAGGTGAACTCAAGGTTGGTTAAAATCAGCTATAAAACACAGCCATGTGAACGTTACACTAGACTTTTCCACCACCTGCTGCTGTGACAAATGTAACGCCCAGCTGTAGTCGAGATGGCTAAAGCAGAGATTCTTGTGTATGCAGAAAAGAAGGAGGCAAGAAAAAAATAAGAGGCATGCTGACAGAATAGAATATCACCTCATTATTACATCGCTATAATAACCCTATGGGAAAGGGAAAGGCATTCACAAAAGAATGTTGAGTGAAAAAAGTAGAAGACAATTTTACTGAGATTTTACAGATCTAGTGACCACTAAAGATGCAAAATGGATATATTTCTATGGTTTAAGAATTGGAACCATAAAAGTCTTATTTCTTTTAAGTTAAAAGTTTTTCTTTTATCATCCTTTAAACTTGATTTCACAATACATTATTTATGTTTGAAAACAAAGTGAAAAACGTGAAGAAAAGATGAAGGGAGGAGGGAAAAGATGAAGGGAGGAGGGAAAAGATGAAAAGGAGACACTCAAAGAATAAGGGAGACAAAAGTGAAAAGAAGAAAGCTTAAATTAGAAACAAAAGGCAGGGCATCCAGCAGGAAGGAGGCCCCGGAGTCACAGAGCTGCCGCTGCTTTCTTTGAAGGCTGGGGCAGCCGCGTCGTGGTGTGTGTGACCAGGGAGGGTCGCGTCCTGTTTCCCTCCCTGCTCACTTAAAACGCCCGCCTCGCGTACCTCGAGGGTCTGGCAGAGCTTCTGGGTTTTGTTTTACCCCCTTCCAGCGGCAGTAACACAAAACCCTTTAGCCTCGTGCAGGCAGAGGGAATTAGCGTTCCTTAGGTAACCTTTGTCTTAGTAAATTAAATTGTCTGAGCAGACGCCTGGAGCGCTATGCCTGCGGGCACGCTGCTCACACGCCAAGTCATCAAAGGCGATGCAGAACCTGGGAGGCCCTGCTGCAAGAGCTTAGATTCTTTTATACGGAAGGTGTTTCCATGAAACTGGGACTCTCTATCTGCAGTTGGGTAGCAAAGATCTCCCTTGTGAAGTTTCCAAACACACACACACACACACACACACAAAGTGTTAGACAAACTTAAGTTCAGAGAGAGATACTTATTGCATTTTTCATCTAAGAGGCGGCAGCCAGAGATGAACAGATAGCTGCGGAGAGCTGGTGATGGACCGAACCAGGCAGATCTGAACATGCGCAGGCGGTGATCTCCTGGCTCCCTCCAGAAGCACTTCAAATGATTACTGGGATAGTTTATAATGTAATATTTTCTGTTCTTAAATACAACTCTCGTATAACCAATTTGGATTACATCTTGGCAGAGCTAAATCCACCTTTTTTATGCTTCTTTAGGGCAGTGGTCAAAACGCGGATCTACATAACCCTTGTGATTTGCATGAAAGTGTTTATGCAGGTTGTAGATGCTCAGATGGGAAACCACGACACAGAATGATGCCTTTGGGGTTAGAAAAGTGCAGCTCTAAGCTCTGCCCCTCACCAGTTTATGACCTTGGGTGAGCGACTTCCTCTCCCTAACACTCAGTTTCTTCACTTGTAAATGGGAGGGGATGGAGGGGGTGAGGGACACTCCGACGTCACTCTCTTCCCTTCCTCCAAGCTGCCTGTGCTCCCCATTGGCAGAACCCAACTGGAAACAAGGAATCCACTGAAGTGATGCGCACAAATCAGCCTCCAGATGGGACAAAGGGAAGATCTCCAGGGACAGGTCATGGAAAGTCTCATACAGGATGTCAAGGAGTTGGGATCTTAGCCTACAGGTGATTGGAAGGCATTTAAAGTTTTAGAGAGATTGCTCATCAGTACTGTATGGGGATACAGTGGGCACTTCCAACTACTCTGCTTCCCCCCTCCCCCTTTATTTAAGCCAAAACAACAAAAACCAAAAAGAGTTCACCCATTTCTCCCACCCTCCAGCCCCTGCCTCTGGCAGCTGCCCCATTTCATGACCACACAACCAGCTCCCCTCACTGGATTCAGTGGACTGTGGTTTTGAAGAAGATGGAATTAAGTAGGGCAAAGTTGGAGGCAAAGGTGCAGTGAGAAGGCTAATGCGGTGATTAACAGGATGAGAGCCTGAACAAGGGTAGTGTTGATGGAGATGTAAAAGAGAGGATGAATTTGACAAATATTTTGGAGGTAAGATATGGAGATTGAGGGGGAGAAGTCAAGGATGAACCTAGGTTTATTGCTGGAGTAGACAGATGTACCACAAATGAGATAGAGAATGCAGGCTTAGAAGGTGAGGGAGGAAGATAGTCAATTTTATCAATTTAAATTTGTAAAACATGATTATAAGAGTCTTATACAAATTTAAAGTCATCTTGATCTTAATCAACATCAAGAGTCATAATTATTCTACTTCAAGACCATTCATGATCTCACCTTTATCTTCCCCACTAGGATGGCATCTAAAATTATAGCCTTTGAAAAATATTGCAGGTGTCATAATTTTTTTTTGTCTCGTGCCTTTTTTCCCTAATCAACCCATATTCCATATTTTTATGGTTGGAGAGTAGCTCACATTTGATTGCAAAGGTTTGACTATAGATAATTTTAATTGAAGCACAAAATAATATATATTTAATTTATTATAAATATTATCCAGATAAACTTAGAAAATTAATAGTCTAGCACTCCTGGATTTTTCTTTCTGGAACTGTTATTATGCATGGCCTTAGGCAAGCTACTTCTTACTCAGTTTCAATAATACATAGCTACTTGCAGTGTTTCACAAAACACTCCTCTACTGGAAAAATACTTTGCAAAATTGAGGTCATAGGTATTAATTATTTCATATCCTAAACAAGGATGCAACAGACATTTTGTTTCTAGGACAGGATGGTAGTTTGCTGCAATGCTTTGTTCTCCCGTGTAATTATAGATCACCCAGAAAGTATATTTAAAATACGACTTTATGTGTAAATCTTCTAAATAACATGTTCAAAAGATAATTTCATTATAGAAACGTGCTTTCTTTATTATCTTTATTATTCTCTTGTATAAATACTGGATTGTGAGTACCTTAAATTCTTATATAAATGTAACTATTCAACATTTATGCTTGCTTTGCTCTACTTGTTACTGGTGATTTTGTCATTTAATATACTAAGATTTTATTCACAAGGCATACCGTCTAGAAAGTGTTTGGGTATTTATTTACTTATTTTGAGCACTCTGTTGGTAATTGCAATAGCTTCCACATTAGTTGTGTCTATTAAAATAACCCTGTACTTTCAGTTAAGCTAACTCACCAATCATGGAGAGTTTACAATATTTATAGGCTGATTCATCTAATGTTACCTAAAATTTAAGAAAAAAATCTTTACTAATTAGTACTATTTGTGCAGAATCAATTTCTTAACAGAGTGATGTTTTTTTACTGTATAAAGGTAAATGCTTAAAACAAAAAGTACCTCGATAGATGTAAGGACCTTCTTGCTCTACATTCAACCTTTACGGTCAGGACTTCGGGACTGGTGCTTGTTTAGCTTTTGCAAGCAGTGTCTGCCTTCTCCTGGGACCTCCTCTTGATACTGGCGCTGTGTTGGTTGTACATTGGGACTTGGAAAAATGCTCTGGAAGGCTCCCTTACTTCTGGAGAGAAATCCTTTAATTGGATGTTTACCCCATTACCCCAAATAGAACTTAACGTTGTCTTGCTAGTTTTAGGGGTCTTAAGCCCCTCCGAGGGCCTGGCAAAGTCCTTCTAAAAGCTCTTGCTTCCTGTCCTGTCTTATCTTGTCACTCAGTAACTCAGTGGGGAACAACACGGAGTCACACCAGGATCCTCCAAAGCGGACTTTTCCCCTAATCAGCAAGCTTTTACATAGCTGCTCTGCTAATATGCCGTCGTTCAGTTTTTCTGCGGGTAGTTCGAGTTTTATGCAGGTAGTTGAAGAGTTAGACTTTTGCCAAAGAGCTTTAGAGAATGGCCGTCAGAAAGGAAACAGAAAGGAAAAGGCTATAGCATTTTTTTACCTGACTGCATTTTTCAGTTGAAAATGCATTTACAATGTTGTGTTAGTTTCGGGTGTACAGCAAAGTGATTCAGTTATGTATATATTCAGTTATATATATACATGTTTATATATATATATATTCTTTTTCAGCAAAATATTGAGTATAGTTCCCAGTGCTGGCTATAGCATTTTGAATTGTTCCTGTACTATCCAGATATTTTTCTGGCAAACAGTGTAGTACATAAAAGTAGTACAGTGTTCTGCATAAGAAAGTATAGAAGGTAATACTCTCTTTATTGCCATGATTTAGAGAGTACAGCCTAGTCATTGGAGGCATATGTATGCCTGGCCAGTTTACTTGCCTGACAAAATACAGCTATTTTCTTCTTCCAGGGCTGCAGTTTGTGATTACAGATGAGGTGGAACATAAGGAATTCTAGCTTCCAGACAATCGTATCTGTTGTGCGGGGGAACGATCTACAAAGATATAATTAAGTCTACTTTTAAAGAACTCTCAAAAAAAAAAAAAAAAAAAAACCCAACAAACTCCTATTGAACGAGCCACGAGCTTGTCTTTAGGGTTTGGCAGAAAACAGATTTAGGAGTCTCATTTACTAAAATAGGCCTCTTGAAGTCTTTTCTTCGTGGACATGGATCCACTTAACCGTATTTTCACTAATAGCTAATTTAAAAGGGGTCTCAGTAAATTGATTATGATTTTGGTTATGGACTGAATATGTTCCCCCACCCACCCACCCAATTCATATGCTGAAGCCCTGATTCCCAGTGTGCTGGTATTTGGAGGTGGGGATTTGGGGAAATTAGGTTTAGATAAAGTCATGAGGGTGAAGCCTCAATTAGGGTGAAGCCTCAGTTGTAAGGACACTCAATTAGTGTCCTTATAAGAAGAGGAAGAGACACCGGAGCTCTCTCTCTCCATCTCGTGGGCACACAGAAAGAAGACAGCAGTCTGCAGACAGGAAGTGGGCCCTCCCCAAGAACCATATCTGCCAGCACCTTGATTTTGGACTTCCAGGCTCCAGAACTATGAGAAATAAATGTCTGTTGTGTAAGCCCCCGCAGACTTACAGCAGCCTGAGTTGACTAAGACAAGTTCTCTGTCTTATCTACTTGAAAAGAGACTTAGGAAATCCAGAACTGTGATTATGTGGAGTTGGATCTGTCCTTCGTTTCCTTCTTCTCTTGTGATATAGTTTATTCCTACACTGAATCAGCGTCAAGCAACCGCAGTAACTGAAATCAAACATGCATCTTTTTATGAAAAGTTTGGACAGTCTGAGGAGCAATGGGACAATATTACCATCGCAGCTCAGTTGATGTCTTTGGCAGTGACTTCATCATCATTTGGCTTTGAAGGAAGTGAGAAAGTGGAAAAGAAGGTGAAATCTGATATGCACATCTTCTGAATTACTCAGGTCAATTGATCTTTGCAGAAATACCCTGCATCTCCTTGCATTTTGATTTTATTGTTACATAGCTAATCTCAGAAGGGAATGGAAGGTCAAAAGGATCAAAGGGTCTTTGAATAAGGAGAACCATGATGGGCCATCCAGATACTGTGGGGCTCTCTACTTTCCTTGCCCAAAGGAAAGTGACCTTGGGCTGATGCCTCTGGAATCCTTTCCTCCCCAGCCCTCAAACCAGGAGTCCCAGAAAGACAAAACTAATTGGTCCAAGTTTCCACATCCTCCGGGCCCTCCCCTCCACCTCCCTCTGTGCCCTCTGTCCTCACCCCACCAGCTCCAAATAAGAACAAGCCAGTCTGTAGACCTTCCATTCAAGAGATGCCAAAATTCCTTATCAAAGCTTAGTCTGCACTTTTTTTCAGGCACTGCAATTTCAAGCCTGACTTTTTTGGAAACACTCTTAGAAGAATCAGAGAACTGTGGGAGAACAATCTGGACCTGAGAGAACAGTCCTTGAACCTACCTCTAGTTTAAGGCATTCTGGGGACCAAGTTACTCCTTTCGGTGGAGGAATGGGGGGAAAGGGGTGATTGCTCTGTTCTGTTTACAGGGTCGCCACTTTACTGCCTTAAAGGCCAATCAGAAACAACCAGAGGAGGCTTCCGGTCATGCTGCTTTAATTTCAGGCTGTTTTCAATTTTAGGAGAATGAAAATTCCCTATTTGGTAATTTCCTTTCTTGCTCAAGGTTTGTACTTTTTACAAGGTTTCCCCTTCTTATCAGCTTGGCCACTGTTGCAGCTATTGTAACTCAAATGTTGACAAAGGGTAAAAAAAAAAAAAAAAGAAAACAAACCTCCCTCCCCCAAACTCCTCCAAAATAAAACCACAAAAAACAAATGAAAAAAAGATATTTTTTGGCATGTTGCCTTCACAGGGTGCAGTTCCGGGTAACAAAGAATACAAGTCTCAGGAGTGTAAGTGGAAGGAGCGACTTTAATCTTTTGGAAAATAAATAATTTGAAGTTATCTCAAAGTATTTTCAAAGGGACTACTATGCCCTTAGGTCCTTAAATCCTGGAAGAGTGAGGTATTTACTCACCACTGTTTAAAACCTTTACTTCAAACATTTTTAGATGGATTTCTTAGCCATCTACTGATGTGTCACAAAGTGACCTTAGCGAGCATGGACTTCCAGCACATACAGCATAGATGACCATATCCTGTGGTCTCTGTTACAGATCAAGGTGTATCATATAGAATCTGAAACAGATTTGAGAAAAAAACTTAGATATCCAGATAGTTTTTCCTGTGAAACACGATTCATTTTGCAGATGTATCACCACTGCCTAATGTTAATGTTAAAAACTTAGATATCCAGATAGTTTTTCCTGTGAAACACGATTCATTTTGCAGACGTATCACCTTTGCCTAATGTTAATATATTTTGCTATGTGTCAGGAACAAGGCTGGGCTGTGACAATACAGAAACGAATGGGACACAGCCTGTGCCCTTAGACTATAGAGGAGAGGCCGGTAAACGGGATGACCAGGGAGACACCTTCACTGAAAGACAGGGACACAAGTGAGTGTTTTATGTGTACACAGAGGAATCACTCACTCAGCTGGTCCATGGGGAGGGTGTGGGCTTGGTCTGTCTGTCTGTCTGTCAAATTGCTCAAAGACCAGGATATGAGACATCCTTAGGGAATGGGGGTTTTTCCCTGAAACAGCCTCAGTGGCAGTGAGGAGTGAATGGCGTCCCCAAGCGTCCCAGGCCTCGCCCACAGCAACACTTGGCAAGCTCCGAAGAATCTGAATTCTCATGTGTCAACCTGAAAATTAGTGGAAAATTTGTATTCTTTTCTCTAACCTTAGATCCCATCAAACAAAACTGTTGATAGGTCAAAAACAAGTTTTTTAACTTTTTATTTTATATTGGAGTACAATTGATTAACAATGTTGTGTTAGTTTCAGGTGTACAACAACGTGATTTGATTATGCATATACATGTATCTATTCTTTTTCAAATTCTTTTCCCAGTTAGGTTGTTATAGAATACTGAGCAGAGTTCCCTGTGCTATATAGTAGGTCCTTGTTGGTTATCATTTTAAATATAGCAGTGTGTACGTGTCAGTCCCAAACTCCCTAACTGTTCCTCCCCCTCCCCTTCCCCCCTGGCAACCATAAGTTCCTTCTCTAAGTCTGTGAGTCTGCTTCTGTTTTGTAAATAGTGGTCATTTCCTAGAGTGCAAACATCTGAAAAGAATGCTTTGCGTGATTTGCCCTTTGTATCTTATCTTGCTGTTTCATGCCCCTGTGCCACTGCTGTCCTGGGGAACGGGTGTGTGTGTCAGCACCCAGGGGTCCACAAGATTGTTTGGAAGGGCTGGGGTGAGTGTCCACATAGGGGAGCTGGACCGCCAGGTGGACAGGTAAGCATGGGGCAGAGCGCCAGGTGTAGAGTCTCCCCGAGCTGTGCTAACAGTGTACAGGTGAGAGGCAGCCCTGGCGGACGGGGCAGGGGTGTGACCTAGTTATGCCTGAATTAGAGGAGAACTGAAGATGGATTTGAAAGCCAGAGCCAGGGGTAAAAGGAGCAGTTAGGAGATGAAAGTTGACACAAGGTGAGAGAGAGCGTAAAAAGGAGGACAGGTATTTAGAGTTTTGTAAGGGTTAAGAGCAACAGGGCTTGGTAAGTAATTAGAAATGGGAGCTAAGGAAGAGAAAGAGTCCAAGACAAACAATAGCAATTGCGTATCTTTATCGAGTGTTCGCGACCTGCCAGGCCCTGCATGATGCATTCTACTTGGGTTTTCACAGAATCCATATTAGATGTCTCTGTAATGCCCGTTTCCCAGCTGAGAAAATTGAGGCTCTTTAAGAGGTTATGTCACTTGCCCAGGGTCACCGAGCTGGTAAGTGGTTGATCCAAGAGTTGAATCCAGGTTTATGCTTAAATCACTGGGCAAATCCTGGTGCTATTCATTGAAAGAGAAGAAGGAGGAGAAGGAGAAGAAGAAAGAGGGGAAGAATCACAAGAGAATATGACATCTGTTGAGTTTTTACTATGTGTCAGATAGTATTCTAGGTCCTTTCCGGAGATTAACTGACTTAATTTTTAAATAACTCTCCGACAGCTATTATTTCCCCCCATTTTACAGGTGAAGAAACTAAGGCACACAAAGAGGATGGGTACTTTGACCAAGGTCACACAGCTTGTAAAGCAGAAGAGCCAGTATTAGAACACAGGCAGTCTGGCCCTGGAGTCCATGCTTTTAATGACCTCATCATACAGTCGGCCCTCCATATCAGCGGGTTCCATATCCGTGAATTCAACCTCCATGATTCAAAAATATTTATTAAAAAATCCCAGAAAATTCCAAAAAGCAAAACTTGAATTTGTCATGCTCCAGCAACTGTTTACACAGCATTTACACTGTATTGGGTATTATAAGTAATCTAGAGATGGTTTAAAATACACAGGAGGATGTGTGTAGGTTACATGCAAATACCACACCACTTTATATAAAGAAGATGAGCATCCACAAATTTTGGTGTCCGTGGAAGGAGAGGGTCCTGGAACCGCTCCCCTGCTGATACTGATGCACTACTATACTAGAAGTTTGGAAATGTGGTACAAGGTACCTGCCCATATCCAAAGAACAAGGTCCTTCAATGAGCTAGGTTTATTGGTCAGAGCTCAGAATAGTGATCTGGTCTAGGGACATAGAGCTGGGGGTCATTGCCTTATAGGAGAAATTCAAAATCTTGGAAGTACACGAGACCACCCACAGACCACCGTAAGCTGCACGTGTTACACTGATGGAATGATCCTATCTGTGATTATGGGGCTTCTTAAACCTCCTCAGGCAGACAGAGCACCATTTAAATACCTAAATAAAGGTATTTATTAGGTGGTTGGCAGCATAAAGCACTGCCAGCCACTCCGCTGTCTCAGAGAAGTTGTCACTGTCACCACTGATGTATTAATCGCATACACGTGGCTATTTGTTTACAGGCAAAAGTATAATATAACTGAGAGTCTTGGCAATGCATTTATTTCGTCACAGTTTTTATTTTATCTACCTCCCCAGTTTTTGGTGGATGGAAAATGCCAGTATCTTACTTTCTGAGGCTGTGGTATTTCACAGTGTTTCAGAGTGAAATGAAGAACCAAGGCAAGTAATTACATAATTAAGAGAAAAATATCATTTGAGATAGTGCAATAGCGGAGGGAAGAGTAATTACTTTTAATATTGAATTATCTCTCGAGTTGTCTCAATTCTCTAGTCTGTGTCATGATGCCTGTAGCAACAATACAATCATTTGGAACAAAACTTAACCACTTGCTAAAATATGCATGCTACAGTGGGAATGGAATCCATGTAAATTCTTTCCAAAAGTCAGTCTTTTTCTCAGAAGGGAGCATTCAAGAATATGTTGAAAATAACAAAAATACTGTCAGAGGATGTTTCTGAAGTTTAAAGGTAAAACATTTGCTGTACTTTGGGTTCTTTGTGATTGTGTCTAAACAATGTCAAAATAACTAGTTAGGAAGTTATGCATCCAGTGAAATTGTTATTTAGTTTGTGGGAAATTGAATCTGGTAAGTCGACTGAATCCCATTCTGTTTTGTTTCTCTTGTGGAATCATTTAAACCGTTTTTAGTGTGTAGAAACAGTGTAAATGAAAGTGAGACTCTCAAAATTTGATGTAAGTTTTCCATGATATTTTAAAAGAGCCCTCCCTGCCAAGTCTTTAATTTATTTGTTTAAACTCACAGAATGTTTAGAGCCACTGGGTGGGAGAGATGTTATTATTCTCACTATGAAGAAGAGACACCAGGCTTCTGAATGCTGAGGTGACTTTTTCATGGTCAAGCAGCCCTCAGGGGCACAAACCAGATATTAAGCAAAGTCTTCCATAAGAAATCCAACTTTCTTTTCTATATCAGATGCTTCAGGTAAACACTTTCTGAATCACAGCCCACATCTGATAATATGTTTTCTATTTTTAGTTGTTGGTGATTTAGTGGCATAAGCGGGAAATTGTTAACTTGATGGCATTTGTTAACTGTGAAGATAAATGCCTTGTGTTCATACCCAGGGAGCATGCAGTACTTCTAAAAATAAGCACCACCCTAACTGATAAGGATTTGCCCTGTGCTCAGGCTGTGGTGGGAAGAAATAAAGGAAGAAAAACCTTTTTTGTTTTGGGGGGTTTTTTTGGTCTGTCATTTAAATCGGAGAGCTTACCAATCCCCTTCTGAAGGAGGCTATTTAGAAAATAGTGATTCCTAAGATGGTGATTCCGAGGACCAGCCTTCAGGACTTCTGAGAAGCTCCTTGGTGTTTCAGCCCGTATCCTAGGAGGACCTAGTCCTTTAAGTCTGTTTAGCTATCATCTGTGACAGGTGTCCACAAGGTTGAAACCTGTGTTGATATTTCCTCTTGATTTTTCTTTTATTCCTCCCACTGAATGAGTATTTTTAATAAAATAGAAAAAGATGTATCTCAGGTAAGCAAACTCAGCCTTAAACCAAGCTCAGTTTACATTTAGAATTGGGCTCATGAAATGGTACTAGTGAGAACTGCACTATTGATAATATAGACAGAAACTTTTCTATCAATGAATTTGTTGTCACATGTAGAAATCAACTCAGGGCACATTATGAGGATGATATACCATTTCCTCCACGCTTTAACATGTTTTAAAAAATCACGGAAGGAAAAATATAAACATGTCCAAGTTATGGTTGAAGACTTTGTTCTGCTTGAGAAAAACAGATTGTCTTCCAAATTCAATTAGTTAATTGAAAATTATTCTATTTTCCACTTAATGAAGTCTTCATTGCCTGAACTGTGATCCCTTTTCCTTCTTATTTTTGAATTCCTTTTCTCCATCATGGGCTCTTTTTTTTTTTTTTTTTTTTAAAGATACCTTTTTTAAAAAAGTTTCATTTATTTATTTATTTTTGGCTGCGTTGGGTGTTTGTTGCTGCGCACGGGCTTTCTCTAGTTGCGGCGAGCGGGGGCTACTCTTCATTGTGGTGCGCAGGCTTCTCATTCCGGTGGCTTCTCTTGTTTCGGAACACGGGCTCTAGGCACGGGCTTCAGTAGTTGTGGCACACAGGCTCAGTAGTTGTGGCTCGCGGGCTCTAGAACGCAGGCTCAGTAGTTGCGGTGCATGGGCTTAGTTGCTCTGCGGCATGTGGGATCTTCCCAGACCAGGGCTTGAACCCGAGTCCCCTGCATTGGCAGGCGGATTCTTAACCACTGCGCCACCAGGGAAGCCCCCATCATGGGCTCTTCTGTCACAGATTTGTGCACACACTGTCACAACTGGACAGGACCGATGCTTGTTAATGTCTCTTCTTCGTTGTGAAAATGTATAAATGAATCAGCATTCAGGAAATTTTTCTTAAAGGCCGATTTTCCTGATTCTGTGACAGTGAAGTTTTTGCATTGCATTTGGAATAGACAGTGTCAATTTTATTGCAGTCGGGGTTGGGGAAATGCAGGAGAATGAAGCCAAGTCTCCTTCAAGATTCTCATGCCCTGACTTGTCTGAAATGCCAGGAGCTCTAGATTCTCATAATATGAAATGTAATGTGAATGGTAAGAGACCCAGAGGTTTATTTTCATTTTTAAAAAACTGGGGGGCTGTTATCATATACACATGTCTCACTAAACCTGGGCTACAGAATCCACATCTGCTTGAAGGTGTGCAGGCAGGTCATTTCATATTTTCGTTCTTCTTCTTCCTGCATACGATGTATTATAAAATATGCCAGGAAAAAGAAATCTAATTATGTTGTTTTTCAAATCAAAACTATTTAGGCTTTGCTATATCTCGAGACTCTTGAGAATATTTTAAGATCATATAAATAATCCCAAAGTTTCCAAGAATAAGTACCGGGAACTACTCAGCAAACGCAGCTATTTTAGTTCTCCTCCATCCACACTTCTCTTTGTCTGTTTCTGTTTCCAAACCATGATCTTTTTATTTCCTCTCTTATTAAAGAGAGCTAGGATTATTCTTGAGTAGGTTCACGTCGAAAAACGGCTATGCCTTTCATTTTAACAAGTTTATGACTTTGTAAATGAAGAAAATGATGGGACGTGAGAGCAGTGGTGTTGCTAGAATATCCTAACGTTGGCTACATTGAAATTTAAGCTAAAACCTTGGCTCAGATCCTGAAGACCATCACAGGCACAGGCAAGGGTGGCTTATGAGTCTGTGTATTCAATCCAATGCCGGTTGTCTGTTTACAAAACATACTTATTCCTTAAGATGACTTCCTGGAGCCTTTGCATTGGTGTTGGGTTTCTTAGCCAGCACGCACAACGCCCTGGGATTTAAAGAGTCCGGGATTATCCAGTCAGCCAAGCAAAAGGGGACGAGCGAAAACAAAGCAGAAAGAAAAAGGATTTCTATGAGGATCCGTTGGTTATCTGTGCCTCTACCATCCCTGAAGGACTGTAAGATGGACTCCATTATTTGGAGAGGCCAAAGGTCACATTCTTAGTTTTTAAGGCAATACAAATAACAGTTGGTTACTGAAGACATGCCCTTCCCTCTGGTTTCAAAACTGGCTTTTATTTTCAACTGGTTTGCAGTCAACGGGCTGCAGGGCTGGGCTTGGCTTGGATCTGACTTATGTCAGCCTTCCCTCACCAGGTGGAAATCAATTGATAATGCCTAAAACTGATGATTCAAGGCAGCAATGTGGTCATATTATTTAGTGATATGAAGATAACCAGCAAAAACATTAAAGACACAAAGTGTATAAAAGTGGCCCATGGCTCTGGGGAGCAGGGCTGCTAGGGGCAGGACGGATCAAGGAACTATTGCTTTTCTTTGTAAGCCCTGAAGTATCTGCTTTTTGTTTGTTTGTTTGTTTTTTATTATTAAAGGCATTGTAGGTGTTAACTTCCATTAAAAACAAATCCAGTTTGGGGATTAGCAGATACACACTACTATATATAAAATACACAACAAGGTCTTAGTGTATAGCACAAGGAACTGTATTCAATATCTTGTAATAACCTATAATGGAAGAGAATCTGAAAAAGGATATATATAGCTGAATCACTTTGCTGTACATCAGAAACTAGCACAACACTGTAAATTAACTCTACTTCAATTTAAAAAATCCATTTTAAATAAAAAGTTTGTTTTTGTTTCTAAAATAATTTCCATGACATTCATTCCATTTTTTAAATGTAATATTTTTACCCATAATTTAAATGTCCAGATTAACGTATTTTTTCCCATGAATAAATATTTAGTATCTGGGCCCCAGGGGAGGAAGAAACCATCAAAAGCACTTTGTTATAATACATTTTGTAGCAAAACAATAGTCGAATGAAGGCGAAAAGGGAGTTTGTGATAAGAAACAAAACACTGAGCTTTTATTTATTTATTTATTTATTTATTTATTTATTTTTACTGCTATAGCAAGATTTCAGAATACAGCTTAATCGTTATTGGGACATATTCCCCTCCCCCCCTTTATTGTCTCTTTAAAGCCCTGCAACATTCTTTAACATTCTTAATATAATCCTAGGTTACATCATAAACCTGGTTAAGAGTATGCACTTTGAAGACAAACTTGGATTTATGCTGCTTAACTTTTTTTTTTTTTTATAAATTTATCGATTTATTTTTGGCTGCGTTGGGTCTTCGTTGCTGCGCGCGGGCTTTCTCTAGCTGCGGCGAGCAGGGACTACTCTTCGTTTTGGTGCACGGGCTTCTCATTGCGGTGGCTTCTCTTGCTGTGGAGCACGGGCTCTAGGCACACGGGCTTCAGTAGTTGTGGCGCACAGGCTTCAGTAGTTGTGGCACGCAGGCTTCAGTAGTTGTGGCACGCAGGCTTCAGTAGTTGTGGCTCGCGGGCTCTAGAGCACAGGCTCAGTAGTTGTGGCTCATGGGCTTAGTTGCTCCGTGGCATGTGGGATCTTCCCAGACCAGGGCTCGAACCCGTGTCCCCTGCCTTGGCAGGTGGATTCTTAACCACTGCGCCACCGGGGAAGCCCCCAAACTTGGGTTTAAACCCTGACTCTTCTACTCTGCTGTCTCAGTTCACTCCCCCAACCCCCGCTCCTCCTGCCCCACCAACCTCGCATGAAATGCATCTCATACTAGCCCTTACCTCGCAGGGTTGGCATAAGAATTAAATTGATGATCTATTTAAGGGGGTTGGCACATAATAAGCATGCAGTACACTTTTTATTATTGATGAGGAAAGCAAATAACTCAGCAATGATGTTGAACAGCACAGAGCACGTATACAAAAGTCACGTGGCAGCCTTGCTGTAATATGAGTCAGGTCCATTTTCGAGTATTGCCCTGTGTCCTGGAATCAAGCTTATATTTGATCCCTGCTGAATGGATGCTGTCTTCACAAATCTCACAAATCCCAGGCTCCTATCAATAGCTGAAACCAGTAAAGCAAAATGGTTTAGTAAAGGATGTTAGTTTCTATCCAAGAAACATTGTAAAAGAGTTCTCTCCTGCCTTCTAGTTTCATAGGGCTGATTTTATTTTCTCACAAAATTGGGCATACTTGGTAGTTGTCCAAATAAATGCCCAATAAGTCGTTGAGCAATTATGTCCCTAAGGACAAAAAAATTCCAAAAATTAGGACCCAAGGGAAGATCATTTTCTCTCTGACTTACTTTTTTTATTCTAGTTTCTTGGGAAAGAGCCCCAGGTTCCTTGTGGCCAGAGAGACAGCAGGGGAAGGAAAACTGTTTCCCTTGGATCCTCTACACCTTCTATTTGAACTGCTTCATGACTTGGCTGTCCTCTTTTCCACCTCAGGCAACGCCACATGATGCTTTCAAATGTGTTCTCTGCCCAGCTTCAGGGAATTGGGCCCAGTATGAGGCAGTGACTGTCTCTGTGTCACACACACACACAAACACACACACACACACACACACACGGACACATGCACACATGCTTGTAACAATAAAATATACGCCGTGTTGGTTCTCAACCCTGAAATGAGAAGTCTCATTTTGGCATTTTCTGAGTTTGCCTTTAGCTTTTCCAGTAATAGACGTTTTATATGTTTATTTATTAGAAGAAAACAAAAGCAAATAGAAAAACCAGGGGAAAGGGCAGTGGGTTTGTGTCTGAGGAAATGGAAACCATACATCCACACATTTCTTAGGTCTTCTTTAAGTATGTAAACAGTTACTCCCAATAAGTCGTTGGTGAAAAGTGGATAGCATCTTTACCTGTTTACCTACCGATGGTGCTTTAAGAATTTGAGCACCTAATCAGTAATAGAGATGATAACTTACACATCTGAAAACAGAACATACTACTATTATTCCCCAAAAGCTGGTTTCAAATCCGGTTGTGTTTGGGAAGCTTTCTTGTCTTCTGACCTCTTGTCTCCCAGCCCCTCTCTCCGCTGTGGTGCACCTCCATCCATCACCCTTGGTCCGGGTCCCCCAGGGCCCCAGGCTCTCCTTTGCCCGTTCCACACCAGTCCTCGAGCCTAGATCACTGTCATGATCCATCCACCTCCTCTTTTTTTGGAAGTAGAGAGTGAATAAAAGAAGATTTAATTCCACTCTGAACGAGACCAGCTACGTTATTTGTGGGGTCTCAATGCAAAATGAAAATCTGGGGCCCCGGGGGAGGTGAAGAAGTCAATCTCCCCTTCCCTTAGGACTCTGAGGGTCCCAGAGAATGACTTAGGGCTCCTCGGTTGTCTTTATCCAAACTGCTCTTACACGATTCTCTGCAAGGTCCCTGTCCTCTACCCAAATGCTACTGAGAAATCTATGTACGGGACTGTTTCCATTGCATTGGATTGGGTTCAAGGCCGCCTCACAGCCTCCAGGTTTTCCACTGCAAAATGGTACCACATTTACACAGATACCAGTTAAACAGTCAATCTATACTCACCTAAATGGGAGCTTGAAGGCAGTTGCAGGCTGGTTGGAACGTGTCCTGCACTCCTGAGGTTGTGCATCTGTGCTTCTCTGCCTTTACACATGCATGAGTTGAAAGGCTGAGAAGCACAGTTACAGTGTCCCCGCAGGGGTCTTAACCTTGGAACCAACGCTGATGAGAAAGGCATCCAGAGCCCTGAGGCAGCCAAGATGGATGCTATCGCGAGATTTCTTCTGAATATGCAGACTTCAGGGGGCGGAAGTAGAACAGAGCCAAGAGGGAAAGAGAAGGATGGGGGCCAGAGAAGATTGATCCACAGGGAGCTGAAGGAGAAAGGCTGAGGAGGGATGGTACGCAGGCAGCAAGCATGGTAGGGAAGCTGAGAGAGGGGTCAACAAGCTAAGTCTTCAAATATATTTTCATGTGGCTAGACGCTCCTGTTGTATAAACCCTCTGCTTGGGGAGGGTTGGTTCCCTAGAGGAACTGAATGGGACAACACTCCATAACAATGCACATTCTTTGCAGGAGAACCAAGAAATTAAAACGTCCCAAGGGAGTTAGGACAGAAGCTCTTAATAACGGCGATTGGCCATCAATGGGAAAACTCAGCCCAGTTGACTGAATCACAATTCATTAATATTCTTTCAATTTATCATATTTGTTTCATTAAAACTTCTTTCAAATGTATCATAAATGTTGAGGCTGACTTATAGGCTGAATTTAAAAGTTTCAAATCTGACATTTCAACTCCTTTTTCCTTTCAGTTTATGAATACATATTCCATACCCATCACCCATTATCTATTAAGAAACAGATAAAGAACCATTTCCCGGTAATCATAGATCACCCCAACATTCACAGGCATAATCTCGGAAATTTTATCCTTGAAGAAAAAAATGTGAAAACCTACAAGTATCTTAAAATTGAGACTTGAAACAGAAAGTGTTTTTGTATCCTTAAATACAGCATTTTTCTGCCATGCCTGCCTGGGTAGTGTTAGTCTTTACACACATTGTTATGGAAATATTTTTCTTCCTTCACATCTTATTCTTAGTTATGTTCTTTTTGTTCAAACATCTAAATCTGAGCTAGATTGGGGAAGGAGAGAATTCTTATTTCTGACAAATGTTATTTGGGAAGAATGATTTCTTTTTTTCCCCAAGTGTATGTAAATTTATTTTTTAAAAAAGGCACAAAGGCACCCCTAGGCTTAGCAAATAGGAATATTTAAATATTTTTAACATCTATTTATAGTTTATTATTTAAATTTACTTCTCCTCTTAGTAGCCTAGAGGGATAAGGAATATTTGTTTGCCCAGGAGGAAATATCCACAGGTGATATGTATATTCACATCTGGATTTTAAAATGTTTCTCACAGAGTGATCCTAGGTCCTTTTGCTACGGTATCACCAGGATGGTTATTTAAAATGCAGATTCTTGGTGCTTGACACAGCTTTACACAATCCGAACCCCCAGAATGGGGTCCCTGCTCAGCAACAATTTATCAGTTGAGTATAATTTAGATTTTGTTTACCAACTTTTTTTTGTAACAATTATTTTGACATAAATTATATCCATATCATTAATTCCACATCAGAAATCACAGAAAATTTATCAATTGCTAATTAATGGTGAGTAGAGCGATGGACTTCAATTATTGAAGGGAAAAAATAACATTTATGCAACAAGGCTTAGTAGTATGAAAAAGCAAGAATAAGAAATGGATTCTTATCTGATTCTTATGCTTCGATCACACTGAGTACTACTATGAGGCACAACTGCAAAAAGGAAGAATAAGTAGTTAATGTTTAGTCGAGACGATAATCTCTCTGCAGTGCAGATAGTATATGAGATTCCCGTCCACGTGAAACACAGGTGAAGTTGAATGAATGATAAATTATTTTAAGAGTAATTGGATCGCAGGAATCTTCTTCCACTTTGTTTTATCAAAATGGCAATAGCCCTGCCACATTTGCTCATGTTTGACTTTGGGGAAATGAAATTTGACACAGAAGGATCGGTAAGGGCAGGGTTGAGTCTGTTGGTGTAATAGATAAATTGTACTGATTGAATTATTCCTGAGTCTTCTCCTCAAGCATACTACCTTGAAACCTCCTTTACCACTTTCTGATTTATAAGGCCATGAAGAACTCCACGATGCCTTTCCATGAATTCATAGTTTGTTAATTGCGACAATACGAGAATAGGTTTGTACGTATGTGGGCGAGGCAGGTTAAATCAGTTGACGATGCATGAGGGCTGGTGAGAAGGTACCCTGCCCTCTACAGCTCAGCCGTGTTCCCCAAATTCTAGACCTGGCTCCCCTCTTACTATCTGTGTGATCATTAACACAACAAAGCATTTAATTTCTTGTTTTTTACACTATAATTTTAAGCTACATCAGTGGTTTTCAAATCTGGCTTTTAGAAAGGAAGCTTTTAGAAAACATGGATTCTCTGTCTGACTCCCCCAAATTTGTATTCAGTGTGTAGTGAAGAATGAACTGTACCTAAAGAGAGGTCTGGCCTTTGCCCTTGGCTACTAGGAGGTGCTCTCCAGGCTCCTGGAATGTTTCTGCCTAAGAGTGTCTTTATTTGCCTGGGATTTTAGCCACTGGACAGTATAACAACATCACTTATGATGGGGGCTTTGAGGGGGAATACTCAGGTTAATTTCAATCTTTGGAGTCGCCAGAGAAAAAGGGAGGGGCTGGGGAAAACAGGTCAGACATTCAGGCAGGATTGGATGGAGCCCTTGCAGAATCCCTGGACACCAGAACTCTGGGTGAGCTTCCCTGGGCGGTGATGCTCTGTGCCCGTCGTGCCCCTGGATGCGGGGATGGTGATGCTTCCTGATCCCACCTTAGGTGTCTCCTCCTTCTCCTGGATCTCATTTGTATCTTTTGCCTGTAATAAGCATGACCGTGAGTGTAAGAGCCTTCAGTGACTTCTGTGAGTGGGTGTGGAGACCCTCCAATGCGTAGTCAGCTGGTCTGAAGTGCAGGTGGCCCCCGAACCTGCAGCTGATATCTGAAGTGAGGGTGGTCTTGTGGGGTTGTTTCTAAAGACTTTTCAGTTCATCTAACTCATAGCATTCAATATACAGTCATACCGTGTTTTATTGCGATGCATTTTATTGTGCTTGGGGATACTGAATTTTCGACAAGCTGAAGGTTTGAGGCAACCCTGCCCTGAGCAAGTCGACTGGAGCCATTTTTCCAACGGCGTTTGCTCACTTTGTGGCTCTGTATCACATTTTGGTAATTCTTGCAATATTTCCAACACTCCACCAGCAAAAAAGATTACAACTTTCTGAAGTCCCAGATGATGGTTAGTATTTTTTAGCGATAAAGTGTATTTTAATTAAGGTATTCACATTGTTATTTTAGGCATCATGCACACTTAATAGACTACAGGATAATGTAAACATCACTTTTATATGCACTGGGAAACCAAAAGCTTCACGTGACTAGCTTTATTGCAATATTTGCTTTATTGCAATGGTCTGGAACCGAACCTGCAATATCTCTGAGGTCTGCCTCTATTTGAAAGGAACTGGAAACAGTTAAAAACAAGAACTGGAAGGGTACTGCCGGGCTATGTTATAGCTAAAGGTCATCTCCAGGTCTAACGATATTTCTTTACATATTTTGTCTATTTGGCGTATGCATTTGTTTTTTTATTTAGATTTCAAGGGCAGAAAGTTGAGTGATTCATGTTTCTTAACTCATGGAACATTATCATTCTTGGTTTTGTTGTAATTCTCTATTTCATTGATTTATCCTCATACCTACACTATTTCTTTTCATCTTGTTTCTTTGAGTTTATTCTCTTGCTCTTTTTTTCAGCTTCTTAAGTTGAATGCTTAGCTATTTATTCCCCAGCTTTCTTGTTTGCCAAATAATTCATCATAAGCTACATGCTGTTTGAGCTGTGTTGCACACACTTTGGCCTGCAGTATTTTATTACCCAGTTTAAATATCCCAAAATTTCCCATGTAATTTAACTCAAAATTTAACTCAAAATTCATTTAGTAACCACCTATTTAGTTTCCAAATATCTGGAATTTTGGTTAATTCTTCTTTTGTTATTGATTTCTTATTTTAATAAATAAAGTCAGAGGTCTTGGGTCATTGTTGTCTACATTTATTATTTCATTAGAAATGGCAAAATAGTGGTTTTATGGTTCTTTTATTCCTTCACATGTATTAGCCAGAATTCTTCCATAAAGAAGAAATATCCCTCAGCAACCATTTTCTTACCCTGAAATAGGGTTGGTAAAAGACATTCAGGATGAATGTTTAATTTTCTTGCCTTTATCAATTTTCACAATCATGGGCTGGTATCTTAGGAACCTCCAGTGGAGAGCAATGTGTATATTTTAATATTAAGAACCCGTGAGCTTTCATGTGCTTGAAGTGTTTCCATTTATTGTGTATCATTATTCTTTTTCATGCTAGCCCCCCAACCATTAGGCCAATGGGTGCACCTTTAGTGTCCCTGTGTCCTTTTAATAGGATTCTGTTAGCCTTTGATAACTTCCTTACTTGCTGGCATAACAAGAAGTTTATGCCAGAAAGAGTTATTTATGAACTTTCTACCTCAGATCTGGCATCAGCTATATCTCTATGTGCCCAAGCTTTAATGGGAATTATTTTTAGAGACCCCAGGTTAGGTGCTATAAGTGTCTCTAAGCTCATTGCTTCTAGCCTGCAAAATACATATAGTTTTTAAAGCGAAACACATCATAAAATTGTCCTGATATTTCCAATTCAAATTTAATATTACAAGGTTTCTAACTTACCTACTTTATTTGCTCAGAAAATGTGCTTTCCTCCTTCTCCTATGGAGAAGAATTTATTATTTATCCTTATGTTGTTTCTTTTGAAAAAAAAAATTCCCTTCCCCTTATTTACCCAAGAGTTTAAGTAACCACTATGTCTACTTTGCTTCTTTTTAAAAAACAATGTAGCCTAGAGATCCATATCACGATACAGAGTTTCTCTTTAGTCTTTTTAGTCGGCTGTGTGTACCCCAGCTTGTGGATGGTATCCAAGATTGTCAGCCAGTCTCCTGTTGATGGTCATTTGGGTTGTTCTTAATCTTTTGCTGTTGGAAACAAATGGTGAAAAACTACCCTGAGTAAATTTCAGTTTGTATTTTTGTCCGTGTATCTTTGAGATAGATTTTAAGAAATAAGACTGCTGGGTCAAAGAGTTAATTCATATGGAACTTTTCCATATAGAGCCACACTCCTCTCCCTGAGTGTTGAATAACTTTGCATTCCCACTACCAGTGGTGAAAGTGTGTATTTCCCCATGGTCTCACCAGTACGTTATGTTGTCAAATATTTGGATTTTTACTGGGCTTATAAATAATGCAAGTCTCCCAATGAAGCTTAATATACTGTCATTTCCCCATGAGTAGTACTAACTAATTTTTAAAATTCTCTCACTCTTCTTGTGGTTTTGTCAGTTGGTCTCTTATATACTGTGAGGCAATATTGTTAGGTCAGTAAATGTTTATAAAAATAAAATTCTAAAATCTACTGTTATTTTATTATATAATGTCAGTTACAGAATTTTCAGCTTGAATTTTTAGTTTGTGTGATATTGAAATCACTAACTTGGCTTTCTTTGGCTTACATTTGTCTGGAGTATCGTTCTCAATCCCTTAATTTGCAAACTTCCTGGATCTTCTGGTTTTAATGGTGTCTCTTGTAGACAGCAATTCGCGCAACTGTTTCATCTGAAGATCACAGGTCTGACAAGGTCTTGATCATTCAGCATAATCAATTTCCATATTTCCATAGTCAGATGTATTGTGCCATTATTTTGTGTTTTTTTTGAACCACATATTTTAATTTTTCCCTTTTGTTTTTTTAAAAAATAGATTAATATTTCCTTCTTTTGATTTAAAAATCATACATTTTATTTTTATGCCTATGGTGAGTGTCCCAATTTTTTAAAATTTAAAAATTAAAAAAAATAGGCCCATAATTTTTTATATTTTCTTCATTGATTTTTAAGCTTATCAGTATCTACGTCTTCATCCCTAAACAAAACAAAACAGAACCAAACACAATTAGAAACCAGACGGAGCAACCTAAGCCAGATTTTTCCTTCAGTTTCTCCCCAAGCAAGGTCACCCTTTCCCATGATGTCAGTTTCTGCCTTTTTCCAAAACAGCAAAAACAACAGTTATTTACTCATCTGTGAGTATATATAGATTTCAGAGAACCTACATTTATTTTTCTTATTTCTGAGCCATTTCTATTAAGAGAGTTCTGTCTACTAAAACATCTGCAGATGTATTTGATTGAGAATATAACTAAGTGGGAAAATCCATGTTTCAAAGTGATTATCAACACTGGAAATAATGACCCCATTGTCTCCCAGCATCTTGTGTTGCTGATGAGAAGTCTGATGTCTACCTGATTCTTATGCTGTGGTAGGTGATCTGGTCTTTCCTTCCGGATGCTTTTAACTTGATGGGCAGCCATAATCTGCCCTGGATTATGACTAAAAAAGATAATATTGCAAAGAAAATGCCCTCCCTCAAACTATCCTTATTTATACTCCTGGCAACTACTGTTCTGGGCCATCACTTTCCCACATTCCACAGGAAACACCACCTTGTCTCTCCCCAGGCTGTCAAATGGCTTTAACGTCAGTTTCTCACATCCATTGACTTCTGGTCTCTGTGGATCTCCAGAGTGAAGTACTGGGGGGAGAGCTGCTCCCACTGGTTTGTCAGCCCGACAGGACCTGGAACAGCCCCAATTTCATTGAAAACGTAAGCAAATAGTCCAGTTTGTGCATGTGGCTTTCAACCCGACTTATGTAACTTCCGAGTTATTTGTTGTTGACACTATTATTTGATTCTTTCAACATTCCCCCAAACCTGCTTCTGTTTCCTTGATACATGATAATTATAACATAGATGATCAGGTCTTTGTTATTATTGGAAATATTTTTCATCAGTTTGGCTGTTTTCTTTATCATTATGCTAGATAATAAGCTACATTCAGTAGGATGAAGCTGATTTTGAAGAAATTATACCTGTGGTTATCTGATCTGGATATAGAGCCCTGATTTGTTATCACTAAGCAGAGGAAAGCCTTTCCGAGGTTTTGGTGAAAGGAGAATTTATTTCCTCTTCATCCACATCAGAACGGTTCTCCATGGAGCTATGCATACACTCCCAAATATTTTCTCCAGGCGACTCAAAGGCTGGAACATTACCCTCTATGATTTTCTTTTCAAAGTGCTGACAGAGCTAGATGTTTCATAAGCTGAAATCCTAAAGAGAAAATCTGGTCTGAAATCCAGGCTGGGGTAGAAAATGTTTGAAGTCGCGGATCTTCTACTCACTCCCTCTATATGTAGGGATCATAAATGTGGGAAGAAAGAAGGGAGACTGTTCTGATACAAAATTGTTGGGGTCAGTTACTAGTTTTTGAAGTTGATTAAATATCCCTTATTTTGAATTCTTTCTTATACTTTCTGTCCATCTGTTCATCTCTAATTAGAAGGATAATTTTGGCAAAAGAGAACTTAAGATGAGAGAGTGAAGCCCCCTGACAGAGGGAACTGTGGTCCCCGAGGGAGAAAAGTAGTAAATATAGTGAGAAAAATACTGAAATCAAAACGTCTGTTTGAGACGAGGTGGATAATGCAATTGTGAGAACAGGGGTGTATGTGAAGCAGGCAGGCTAAAATGATGAATTTAATCTAGGTCTCTGCAAAAATAAAGCAAAATTCTTCAGTCTATGAAATCTTCACACCTTTTTATTGTGCGTGTGTGTGTGCACACATATTACCAAGACTTTAATACAGTCTTGGCTTTTCTTACTAAGTCAGATTGTATTGATAACTGTAATCACAAGAAGACTGGGGGCACCAGAAGCCAATCCAGAAGCATCCCTCATGGTCTGCACACAGGCTGGAGTCAGGCACCAGTCAGTTCTGATCCACAGCGGGAGCCATGGGCACGTAGGTCACCAGGAGCTCATCACAGAATGTGTGCAGCTCCCATGGTCAATGCAGTGTGTGCTCCTGGGCGGGGGATGCGGGGTGGCGTTCACTACTTTTAATATCAAAATATCACCAGTATTTAACAGATGAGAAATCGTTAAAGCAATTGATTTCATGTTTCGTAAATCATTTTAAGTGAATAGACAATGCATAATAGCTATAGAAATTTAGAAAAAAATTCCCTATAACTCCACAACTTAGAGATAAATATTGTTTAGGATTTGTGGACATTTTCCCCAGTATTTTTTCCTATATGTTTTATAAATCAGGTGACATACACAGAATTCTCTATCCTGCTTTTATTGATTATATATCATTTTTTCCCACTCACTAATTACTTTATAACATAATTTTCAGTGGCTGTATAATATTCCATTTTACAAATGTGTTATAACTTGCTTTTCCTAATGCCTTTTAATTTTGAGACATTATTGTTTGGGGAGTTTTAATAGGAATGAAGTTAGAAGGTCTAATTAATTTAACTCCTTTTTGATATATCATTTAAAATATTTTGGTTTTTCACTCCTTAAAAGGGAGTTAATAACACGTGTATGTCATCTATTAAAACACTAGAAGCTACTCAGGATAAATAGAGAAGATAATTATTACAACCAGTTGAAATGATTTTAATTATTTTATTCAACTTTGAACTAAATTATAGTTTAATCTATTTTTAAAATTTTCAGTATTCCTAAGGCTTGTTGAGAGATGGCCCCAATCTTACCTTTTGCTTTGCTCTGCTAGGCAGTGTGTTTACGTGTGTGTGCTCACGTGTGATTTTCATTTAAGGATGGAGGAAATAAGACGTTAAGGATACATGGTGCTGGAAGCTCTTTTTTTTTTTTTTTTGGTCCATACTAAATGTCCTAGGCTATTTCCAAAACTTTGCTTTAACCCAAAGTATTGAAGCCTTAATTTTTAGGACCCAGTGATTCATTATGTTTGGAATTTCATTTGAAATCCAGTTAAAAAACATTTGAAAAACTCATCCATCTTGAGTAGTGATATCCTAAAATCAATGGTAGATTATGTCATCTACAGTGGTAGCAAAATTAAACATTGTTTTCCTTTATGTGTTATGGTTGCAGAGTAAAATGATACTATTTAGAGTACATTCTTCTACCCATGAAAATCCAACAACCCTCACACATGTTTATTGAAAACTACAGTGTATTAGTCAGGGCTCGATCAGAGAAGCAGAACCAACAGGAGAAGGAGAAAGAGAGAGAGAGGGGACAGACAGATATTTCCATTATTGCAGAGAATTGGCCTATGTGTTGTGAGAGCCGTCCCCAAAGTCCGCAAGAGTCAGGAAGGGAGGATGGTGAGCATATTGCTACCCACGAGCGTGCGCTAAGGGGCACGGAGTCTTCAGCCTCAGTGAAGCCCTAAGCCCACTTTTAAGGGGTTCACTTGGTAAGGTCAGGCCTGTCTAGGATAATCTCCCTTTGATTAATTTAAAGTCAAGTGATCAGGTGGGAATTCCCTGGTGGTCCAGTGGTTAGGATTCTACGATTTCACTGCTGAGGGCGTGGGTTCGATCCCTGGTCGAGGAACTAAGATCCTGCAGGCTGCAGGGCATGGCCAAAAAAAGTCAACTGATTAGGGATTCTAATCACACCCACAAACATCCCTAGATTCGTGTTTGACTGAATAACTGAGAACTGTGCTTTAGCCTAGCCAAGTTGCCACATCAAAAAGCCATCACCTATGGAAATCAAGTCAATTGGGTTTAAGTCCAGTTTTCAATGCTCTTTGAAAAACGTTTGACAACCTTCATTTTTTACTTTAATTTTTTTGAGCTGAAGGAGTTAAAGATGAAAGCATGACTTCTGACAATCCATTATTAGTCCTCAGTTTGTTGGCTTTGCGTGGTATGCATAGTTAGAAATACCCGAGCTTTTCGTACTTTTACTTCATGTATTATCAACTTCTACAGTTCTTCTTTAAAGCTCTTAGCCACCATTTGCATTCACATTAATATTTAATACAATTTTGGCTAATATTATCCTCTGAATGCTTTTATGTAATAATAGCTTTGCATTTGCACAATACCACTCTTCCAAGGGCTGTGAGTGCTTTGTCGACAGTGAGCCAGATTTCTTCCCCTGCGTAAGCTGTTCTCCATCCACCCCTAGAGAAATGTTAGCACTTTAGAGCAGGACCTCGATTTGTGCTTGTAGCAGAAATAAAGTAGTCAGTGTTCTTACAGCATAAGATCCTTCTCCAGTAGGTCCTAGGAGGATTATTCAGGGTTTTAAGCACTTCCAAAAGTCTCATATGGAATAAGTTACTCACTACAAAGTTGTGAAATTGAACATAGGATATTGGACATTAAGAAAGTCAGTGTTTTTGAATAATGGATAAGTTGTGGCTAGAATAAAACATTGTTCAGGTCAGTGGGATTTTCCAATGGTTCTAGGAAAGAAGCCGGTGAGGTTTGGTTAGGGTCGTGGCCTTCTTATTATGTACCAAGGAGAGAATGTTCATAACCAGGAAGAGGAATGTTCTCAGCTGTAAAGATTGGGGTAACTTAAATGTCTTCTCTGTCTGGAAAAATAAGAACCATCTACTGTGTTCGGACTAAGATACTATCAGTGGTATGTCCCAGGGAACGACATCAACTCATTAAACAATAAACCAAGCTGATGACACTGGAGAGAAAACACTCAGCTGGGGGTTGTGAAATTTCTTGCTGGATTTGGGCACAAATAGCTTTGCAGTTTGAGCAAATCACTTAACTTCTCTATTTCTGATCTTCATTGATAGGGCTGGAGAATTGGTTTAAATGACATTTCTCAATGCTTTTGTGTCTAAAAGCCTAAAAAAATGGATTAAACATGTTGAGTGCAGCAAACTTTGCCTAGAGAAAGGGTATGGATATTCCTATTTGATATTAAAAATGTTTCATATTTTTATCCTTAAATGCCAAATATTTTCAATACTTCAGGGTTGCCAAGACAGAGTGTAATATAGTACACATTGACAAGTTTAATATTTATTGTAGAAAACATGGTGACTTTAGTTAGTTTTACATACTCTAATATTCTTTTAAAACTTGGTAAAATTATCTTTTCACTTTCAAGGTCAAATGACAAGCCTAAATTAATTACTTAATTACCTTAAAAATTATAATACCATGGCTAATCTTTTGGATTCTCTAGGATGCTAAATTCTTTTAAACATTATAAGTACTCTACATATCAAATATACAAATTGTTATTCCCAAACTCAACACAAAAGCCTTCATACAATGAATTTGATTTATGTCATCAATATACTTGATTCTAAACCTTTCTGGGTTATTTATAGTCCCCTATTTATCTTTTATGGAAACAACTTCCTATCCCAAGTAAGTTGAGTTACATCATTTATAGGCTGAGCTTATGTATCCAGAGATTTTGGCTGCAGTGGTAGACATTCAGGGCAATTTTTCTCAAAGTGACTAGAGACAGATCGAACTTTCTTTTACAGTCTTTTGGTCAAACTGGGCTTCAAGTCCAAACCCTACAAGTGGGATGGATTACACTTTGATTTGAACGTGTGACTCCTCTGATTCTTGTCTCTGACTTGAGCCTGCAAACTCTCCCTGGGCTCTGTGACTCCCAATTTGAAATCAATTAATGACTAATGCTAAACAGCATTTACTCTTTGATATTATTCTGAATTTTCTTCATACTCATCTTAGAGCTATTTAAAAGTTACTGACCAGGACACTACCCAGCTCTTATGCGTGTATCTGACTTTGGCATAGCCTCAGCTTCTTAATCCATTTTGATGACAGTACAGATTTTCACTTTCAAATTTACTATCTCATGTGAGCCTTTTGGTGGGGAGGACAAAGGTATTAAAGTTATTCCCATTTCTATCATGATTATCCCTAATCTATTTTGTTGAGTTTAAAGAATATCCCTGTAAACTAATACAGTAGCTCTGAGGTACATGGTGGGTCTTGTTAAACGTTTGTTAAATGAAGAACTATTAGCTCTGAATTTTTATTATACAATATCAACATTGTATAATAAATAGCTTAATTTCTTTACTTCTATAACTCAAAAAAATCTGCTCCAGGATCCCTCTGAGCTGGTAGAAATGTGAATTCTAATCACAGTGAAGTGGAGTGTGGACCTTGAGGTGGTGAGTTCTGCCGCTCCGGTAACAGGCTGGACAGGCACCCCAAGCCCTGACTCTCAGGGATCACATCACTGGCCTCCGTCCTGCAAGCCGGGCCTCTTCCTTGCAGGGTGAGACATAAAGTTATGAATGCTGCTTCTAGACAATCTTACACAAACTTGGGAGGAATTGTGTCACTCTACTCCCCTCCCAATCAACTTAAATCTCTCTTTCCTAAGTCTGGGCACCTGGTTCCAAGCCTTCTTCCTCCTACGTCTGAGGAAGTCACATCTGAGTGTCCTTGCTCCTGACTCCATATACCTCAGAGTCTTGGCTTTTCCAAGTAGCCTGGGTTGGAGAAGCTTCTAATTCATGGAAACTTCTGTTTTGTCCCTAAAAATCACACACACGTGCACATGCACACCCCCACATGCACACAAAGCAGAGAGACACAAAGTCCTTACTCACTTGCTTAGATGGGCAGAAAAATAGCAATAGAATAAAGAATGGGCAGGAGCTAATAAGTCAACAAATAATCTTGAATTATTAATGATTATTATAAAATACTTTAAATTTAGTGATATATATTTTACAAAGTTTCTTCATATGTGTACCATGTTTAATCTTCGTAATACCTTGTCAAGTAAGAAATCACAACCCCTATTTTGCAAGTGGAAACCCTGAGACTCAAAGACATTAAGCACTTGTCTTGAAGGCTCACAGATGTGTGCGTGCGTGTGTGTGTGTGTGTGTGTGTGTTCTCAATGGTGATGACACATTAGAATAATCAGGGAAGCCATTAAATAATGCCTGTGCCCAGGACTCACCTTAGGTAAATGAAATCGAAATCTCTGGAGATGGCCTGGCACAGATATTTCTTTTTAGGTTTCCAGATGATTCTAATACGCCAGCAGGGATGAGTACCAGAACCGAATTTAAAATACAAGTTTTCTGATTTCAAATGCCATGTTTTCAATGTTATATCAGAGTAATCGTTTGAATGTGGCCACTGAGGATGTAAATTCTTGCTTGCTCTGTGAGGTGGAGGCGACATGTGTTCCTTGGACATCTCCCGGAGCACTCAGCCATCCAGGGAGAGGGTCTGCAGCAGGAAATAGCGCGGGCGATAGGTGGGGGAGGGGAGAGGGAGGGGGGGAGGCAGGGGCGGGAGGACAGAGTACCACGCGCTTCAGGAAGGCCCACAGGTCCGCTTTCTTTCGATTGGTTGCATGGAGTTAGCATTCCTTAATGGTGTGGTGTCATTAAGTCCAGGGCATTTAGAGTCCATGGGGCATAAACATTGCTCACTAACTTCCAGTGTTTGGAATGGGACCTGGATAAGGAGAAGACCTAAGAAGCTGCAGCTCTTTTGTGCAGGGAATTGGCAAGCGTGCTTCACGAGGGTGATTGATGAATAATGTCCTTCTGACGACAGTGCTCTCTGCTATTAGGCTTCTTTTTCATCATCAGTCATTAGTTCCATCACCTTTGTCCCGCTAGTATCTATTTTGTACATGGGGAGGAACAAGAAGGAAGAAAAGACAAGCGGTGATTTCTTGCTATGCTCTCGCTGCATTATTTACGATGCAGATTCTTAGGGAAGACTGAGATCCATGATCCCATGATGAGCAAGCAGCATTCTAGTAAAAACAGCCTTCCCATGTTAGGGCTCTGGGCTTTTCACTTGAGTGATACTAATTTCCCTCTATCAGTTGGGAAAATATATTTAGAAATGCAGTTGAACTCATTTGAAATATATCTGCTTTGTTGGGTGAAGGATGGGAATCTTACTTACCTAAAAGATAGGTCATGAGAAAACCATAATTCAAAAAGAGTCATGTACCAAAATGTTCATTGCAGCTCTATTTACAATAGCCAGGACATGGAAGCAACCTAAGTGTCCATCGACAGATGAATGGATAAAGAAGATGTGGCACATATATACAATGGAATATTACTCAGCCATAAAAAGGAATGAAACTGAGTTATTTGTAGTGAGGTGGATGGACCTAGAGACTGTCATACAGAGTGAAGTAAGTCAGAAAGAGAAAAACAAATACTGTATGCTAACACATATGTATGGAATCTAAAAAAAGAAAAAAAAAATGGTCAGAAGAACCTAGGGGCAAGACGGGAATAAAGATGCATACCTACCAGAGAATGGACTTGAGGATATGGGGAGGGGGAAGGGTAAGCTGGGACAAAGTGACAGAGTGGCATGGACATATATACACTACCAAACGTAAAACAGATAGCTAGTGGGAAGCAGCCACATAGCACAGGGAGATCAACTTGGTGCTTTGTGACCACCTAGAGGGGTGGGATAGGGATGGTGGGAGGGAGGGAGACGCAAGAGGGAAGAGATATGGGGATATATGTATATGTATAACTGATTCACTTTGTTGTTAAGCAGAAACTAACACACCATTGTAAAGCAATTATACTCCAATAAAGACGTTAAAAAAAGAAAAAGAAAAAAGATAGGTCAGATGATTAGGAGAAAACCCCATGTAAAATATGTGCTTTCAGACCTTTTTTAGGTTTGGTTTTAAAAACTTAGGTTCTGTGTAAAATGATACAGTCTTTTTCATGGAGGATGTAAAAATTAAAGATTCTAAGGGAGCTAATAAGAAAAGGCATTGTTTGTAGAATAAAGGTTTAATCAGAAAAGAATAAAACTTGGAGAGAGTGGTTTCAAAAAGAAAAAGATAGAAAAAAGCAGCCGTTAAAGAAAATCCCTGGAGGCAGTCAGGTGTGGAGGGTCTTCTAGACTCAGAGATAAAAAGCAGACTGGTTTCTTATTACCTTAATGCTTCCTGCCTGCCTGGGTCCTGAGTAAAGACTGGAGTCAAGAGATCAGAGGGAAGAGAAAACACTTTCTAGAATGATAAGGACAGGCACGCTGAGAGACCTATGTTTAATTAGCGCAAGTGGCCGCAGTAGCTGAGTGGATCGAGGTGGGCCATGTAGGGGAAAAACCCTGGCAGATGGAAGAAGCAGGAGTGGCCTGAGGTGACAGTTTGGCCTCATGTCCCACGGCTGAGGTTCCTGAAACGCATATGAGCCCTGGAAGGGGTATGACCCTAAAATTCAACTTCACAACTGGCGAGGAAGACACATTCTAAGAAGGGAATGGGGGAAATGGCAGTGATTACATTAAGCTGTATGATTAAGTAAAGGCTGAACAATTAACATTTTTCTTAAGCATTAAAAAATATCGTAGTCTTTAAATGTATTTTACGTAGTATTTTTTGACTTACAGCCTGTTTAACGATTATACTATGTATAAAAGATTAATGAGTAGAGCTCTGTGCTAGTTTACTTCTCTCACTCACTAGTTAAAAGCTTGGTAGTCAGGCCACTGCAATGAAGGACGCAGCTGTGCGATCCTCTGGGGAAAGCCTGTCCTTTGATGAGGGGACATTAACTCCTGACAGTTAAAGTCACCATCTCAGCTACAACACGGCCATTACAAGCGTTTACAGCCCTTTTACAGGGCTGAAAAGCCACTCAGAGGATTCCTTCATTCGTTCAACCCATAATTGCATGTACTGTGTGCAGGGCACTTGCTGAGGCTTGGAGATCAAGAGATCCAGAACACCCCGCCTGCGGAAGCTCCAGTCTAGAGGAGACATGCGTGCAAGCTCACTTACATGTGCTGCAGAAAGGGTCAACTCAACACACTGTTTCACAAAGAAGTGGTTTGTGGTCTGATCTTAGACACAGGATGGAAGTTATGGGAAGAGGAATGGCTGCTTTCCTCACCAAAGTAAATTTATTTACAGATTTTCAGATTTATAGTTTTATGGATTTTTAGGGGGAAAAAAATTCTCTTAAGCACACGTGGTATTAAGAAGATGAGTTTTAGAGCCGCTCTGGGGTAAAGAGCCATATGGGTTTGGCAGGTTGCTTACCTTTTCAGAGCTGCAGGGAGAATTCCAGCTGTCACAGGGAGACATTTGATGGTTACAAGGAGTCAATGAGAGAATTTTGCAGGTGAAGCAATTGGCGTATGGGAAGTGATGGACAGTTTGTAGCTGTTCTTATGACAACGTCGGGAGAGGAACTCTGAAAGTCCTTCCTGCTCCAGGTCTGCACCATCCCCATCTGGTGACAGAAACCTCGCCACCTTCAGCCTTGCCTCTGCCCAGTCTGCCCACAACATCACCACCAGGGCCATAGCTCTGAAACCCAGAGCTCCCTCCCTGCTTCCCACTGAAACCCTGACTGACTCCACTGCCTGAAGACAAAATGCCCTTTCCCTGCTTGACACACAAGGCCGCCCAGGACCGACCAGGACCTCCTTTTCCCATCTTATCTCCTGCTCCACTCCTGCCCCTCTGAACCTTCTCCCTCCTGGACCAGACACCGAGCAGGACCCTGATCCCCGTACGTCCTTCCCCGACCCTCTTCCTCTGCACCTGCCCTTTCTTCCCTTGCGACGCCCCTGCCCCTCATCTCTCTGTAAACATCTTTTAAAATCCCAAGCATTCATGGAAAAGCTCTCCGGCCATAACCCTTCCATGGTGACATGTCTATGCTCTGGACTAAATGCACACAAGTGCTCGTACATTATGAGATAACTCGACCTGTTCATGGTTCCCTCTCCCTGTCTGTATCACAGACGCCTCAGGGTCTCATATTTGCCTTTGAATTCCCAGCCCAGTGCCTGGCATGTAGTTGGCCTTCAGTTATGTTTATTGAATTATATATGTAATTTTTTTTTTTTTTTTTTTTTTTGCTGATTTGGTTTAATGTGTATTTACAGATTCTTGTTTTCCTTGAGATAAAGTCCTGACAGTGTGTTGTTAGCTTAGCCGATAATTATACATCACGTTTCGGGCAGTTTATCTTCGTCATCGCATAACTTGGAATCGATTTGCTCGGCATCATAATTTGAGTCCCCTCTTCTCTGTGTCCTTGCATTGTCTACAGTGACCTATGGGTGTCCCAGAAGCGGTGTTGTCGTCCCTCTCTTCCCTGGTCCTTTTGATCCCCCCGCCGGCTCCCCCCCACCACCCCATGCCCTCTGACACCTTTGACCATTCGCTTTAATTGCACTCCATCTTTCTTATGATTTGCTCTGTGTCGTTTTGAGGCCCCCTGTTTCCAATGTCATCTGGTGTCCCCTGATGATATATCCTGGAACGAATTCAGTGTGTCTGGAATATGCATCTATTTGTCAGAATAACCTGTGCTCATCACCTCCACTGTCAGGCTAATAGCACTGGGGGATATTTATGGGGCTTTGCAGCTACCACAATGGCTCCTGCTGCCTCTGCTGATTGTTTTTCTGATACTAATGTTTGGATGTTGGCTAATTTTCTTAAGCATACTGCCAGGAAAATAGTGCTATTATAGAAAAGTCCTCTCTACAGAGATACCTATTGGCAACTTCATCCTGCATGGTATCAGGAGTCTGTTTTCCCCACCACCCCCAGACTTTCTAATCTTTGAATCACCTTTGACTTTGAGTTTCTTTGTAGGACATATTTGAAACAAATCATTGTTTCCATGCTTATCTTTATGTCACTGTCTTAAGTTTAAATCACTGATTCCATTGGATGAGAATTCAAATAGAATAAACACCACAGGCAAACGTTATCACCTCTCACACCCCCAAACCAAAAGGTGGTTTGATACACTGATCATTACCTTTGACTTTCCCATTAGTTTTCTGCCATCATTTAAAGTAATAACATACTTCCTGCTCTCAGTTTAACAGGCAGCCTCTATTCTTGGATACTCGTATTTTGATGTCACCCCTTTCCTTTTGCTTGGACAATTTGAGTCACTGATTTCTTTGACTGACTTTTTTTTCTCCATCTGAGCCTTTTCTATGTCCTTTTTCTCCATGGTTGTTTTACCTAATCTTGTATTATTATAAAACCTCATGGGGCTTCCCTGGTGGCGCAGTGGTTGAGAGTCTGCCTGCTGATGCGGGGGACACGGATTCGAGCCCTGGTCTGGGAAGATCCCACATGCCGCGGAGCAACTGGGCCCGTGAACCACAATTACTGAGCCTGCGCGTCTGGAGCCTGTGCTCCGCAACAAGAGAGGCCGCGATAGTGAGAGGCCCGCGCACCGCGATGAAGAGTGGCCCCCACTTGCCGCAACTAGAGAAAGCCCTCGCACAGAAACGAAGACCTAACATAGCAATCAATCAATGAATGAATCAATAAATAAATCTTTAAAAAAAAAAAAAAAACCTCATGGGAGGGATAAATCAGGAGTTTGGGATTAACATATACACACTACTATATATAAAATAGATAAGTAATAAGGACCTACTATATAGCACAGGGAACTCTACTCAATATTCTGTAATAACCTACATGGGAAAAGAATCTGAAAAAAATGGATATATGTATATGTATAACTGAATCACTTTGCTGTACACCTGAAACTAACACAACACTGTAATTCAACTGTACTCTAATATAAAAGTTAAATGAAAAAAAAAAAAGCAGCTCATTTCTTAGCACTCCACAGATTTGGAAGCTGTGCTAATTCGGAGCATTGTATGTGGAAATATGTCTCTTTTTTTTTATGTGACTTAAAAGACACAGCAAGCCCAGAATCCACTTATATCAGAGTCTGTTGAGAGAAACCACTGCCTTCTCTTGTGTGACGTCATCAGTCAGTTCCTAAGGGGAAGGAAAGCTGGGTCGTCTTCCTTCTTCCCTAATAATCGCCACTTCCTTGGTGTCCAACTTTCCACCTCCTATCCCTCCCAAAGTTTTCTTTAAAGCGAACACCCCATGTCCCCAGACTCTTCTCGTGTCCCCGCCGGCTTCCTGCATTATTACCTGGCTCTCATCTGGGACCACAATCTCCCCTGCAGCCCCCCTGTCATTGCTCTATATCCTCTCGCACTTCATGTATTTCAAGGACAGAGCATGGCGTTGACTTTCTCCTGGCTCCTCATTGCTCCTTTCAGATCCCAACTTCTCCACCTCTCCATCTGTAAAGCAAAAACGAAGTAACAACGACAAACCCTGGATTTTTGAGACTCAAGACACTTCACGCTAATCTCCGTCTCTTTCTCCCTATTGAGATTATCCAACTTCTAATCAAAAAAATCACAGATTTTGCACGTGACTTAGTCTTTTTCTTTTCCCCCAAGGTCTGTCATCCATGTGGGTGACTTCCGTACCTGCAGGCCCGTCCATCCATGACTTTCTCACCGCTGCAGACCTCCGCTCACTTTAGCTCGTCACTCCCGTGGCACACTGGCAGGCTTGTCAGGAAATACAACTGGGAACACCTCCAGAGTCTTTATTAGAGCAGTGATGTGGGACCACAGATTTTCTCCATCCTCTGCTAACTTGTTAAGCGACTTCCGCCAGGTCATTTCTTCCATCCGGCTGAGACGTCCGCCCTTTGGTCTTCCTACTTTTCCTCCAACTGCCTCTCCTTGGTCACCCAGCTGACATTGAATGCTCCATCTTGTTAATAATTCCTGCCAGTGTCTGAAGCCCTCTTGCCTTTTTGTTGCTATTGTTGTTGTCGTTTTTTCCAACTCATCTGACAAAAACACCACCTTGGAAGGACCCAACTACCTCATTCTTCTCTGCCTGGAGAAAGCACACATCAGGGGAAAGTGGTTCTACTGTAAATTCATGATCACTAACCTGCAGTGCTGCCGGGAAATCCTACTGGATTTTGTTGGTCAACATTCCTCCATTCTGCACCAGAATGATTTCAGATTCTTTCCAGTTTCCATAAATCTCCAGCACTTACCTGGTCCCACACTCCTAGTTGGTGACCTCATTTCTTGTTTTACAAATGGAAAAACTAGCCATCAGGTAGAGATCCCATCATCTTCTGAAAAACACAAGCAAACCTACTTCAATTCTGCTCACTCTACCTTCCCTTCCTTGCGACATAATAAGGCAAACACATCCATTTATCTTCTCGACTCTACCTTCTGCC
Organism: Balaenoptera borealis; assembly: GCF_965194805.1. NCBI lineage: Eukaryota > Metazoa > Chordata > Mammalia > Artiodactyla > Balaenopteridae > Balaenoptera > Balaenoptera borealis. The sequence continues at coordinate 74,727,915 of NC_138877.1, forward strand.
ATCTTATCCTTTCTCTCTGGAATGTCTTTAATTTCTTTTTTCTCCAGAATCATTTTTACTGGCTCTTTAATATATTTGCATTCTACAGAAATTATCATTTAGTTTAAAAACCTATATAGGCACCGTCTATTGTAGAAAGGCAGCAGAAAGGTGTGGTTAAGGGCATAAAATCTAGAGCCGTATTGCCTGGGGCCAATGCCCTGTCTTGCTACTCTTTAGCTTTGGGACTTAGTAGGTTATTTAAACTGTTCATGCTTCAGTTTATCTATAAAATGTGGGTGATGACCATACAGTTCTGATGGATACTGAATCAATATACAAAAAATGATTAAAAAGGTGTTTGACATATGGTAAGCTTTATACAAGTGTTTGCTATTATTATTAGTTTGTTTCCTAATTGGATCACAGATTTACTTACAGTTTTTTGCTTGTCCTGACGTTTATAATTACATGCCTTTTCCTGAATGGCCCGAGCTGGACCATTTTCTTTCTAGATCTGCTCTACACCTGTTCTGCTCTCATCCTGGGACTTGACTTTACCTTTTCTTGGCTTGCATCCATTGTTTCCTGAATTATCCTTTTGTGTTTTTTCCCATTTGCTTTTGCTGGCTTATATTTGTAAGAAGTTTCAGAAAAGGGTAGGTGGAAGGTACAATTTATGGATCTCTGATTGTCTGGAAAGGTGGTTAGCATCTCACATTTGATTTATAATTTGAGTCCCAAATCATTTTCCACCAGGTTTTAAAGGCATTTCTCCATTGTCTTCTTTCACCAGGGTTGCTGATAAGGTATCTGATAGCACTTTCATTCTTGTTCTTTGATAGGTTTTGCCCCTGCCTCCCAATCTGCCCCGCCCCCCCCACCCATAGAAGCATTTAAGACTTTTAACATTTTTTTTTAAATATACATTTATTTATTTATTTATTTTTGGCTGCATTGGGTCTTCGTTGCTGCATGCAAGCTTTCTGTAGTTGCACTGAGCAGGGGCTACTCTTTGTTGTGGTGCGTGGGCTTCTCATTGCGGTGGCTTCTCTTGTTGAGGAGCACGGGCTCTAGGCGTGCAAGCTTCAGTAGTTGTGGCTCGCGGGCTCAGTAGCTGTGGCGCACGGGCTTAGGTGTTCCGCGGCATGTGGGATCTTCCTGGAGCAGGGCTCGAACCCGTGTCCCCTGCATTGGCAGGCGGATTCTTAACCACTGCGCCACCAGGGAAGTCCCAGGACTTTTAACTTGGCCCTTGTGAAAAGACACGAGGCTATTTCTGCATCCATTTTGCTTTATACTCATCAGATTCTTTTGATTTGAAGAAGGGTGACTTTTTCTAGGATTGGAATTCTTTTCCTATTATGTCTTCATAATTTCTTCCTTACTCCTTCTCTTTTCTCAGTTTATGAGATGTATTATTTGAATATTACACCTCCTGGATTTGTTCCCTATGCTGCCTGTGTTCTTTTATATTTCCTATTTCTGTCATGTTGTTCCACATTCTGGGAGATTTCCTAGATTTTATTTTCTGTCCCTTTTATTGATGTAGTTTTTAATTTCGTCAGTTATATACAACTCCTCACCTGTTCTTGTAATCTTTTCGTAGAATTCTATTACTATCTTAAAATAGAATATTTTTCTCAAATCTTTCTCATCTTATTGAGAAGTTCTTTTTGTTTTTGTTTTTTTTCCTTCTATAAGGTCTCTTGATTGTCTGAATTGTGTGTGTCTTTCTGGGTTCAGTTCTACTGTTAGTTTTTTCTCCGTCTCACTTTTTCAGATGGATGTGGTTCCTCCTTGATAGTCGGCTCCTTTTTAAGACGGAAGGATTGGGAACTGGGTGGGGTTCTCTGCTGCACTGCAAGGAAGTCCACCTCCACGTACACATTCAGCCTTCTCCTTGTCACGGGGCGGACTAGCTGGGGCCCCTGGAATGTGGATCCAGCCTGTTACCTGGCTTCTCTTTAGCGGGAACGGGCAGAGAGAGAGCCTGCTGTCAGCTGCAAGCTCCTCCTTCCACCTCAAAGGGAATGTCAGGACCAGCAGAGCCGTGCTGTGGAGGGCCAGTGCCCACATTTTTTTCCCTTTGGTGGTCGTTTTCCTGATGCTAAGCCCCTGGTTAGCTGTGCGTGTCGGATCTTCAGTGAAAGTAAATGTTCACGCGGTTCTCTCTTGTCAGCCACACTGTTTCTGTTTTTGTTTTTCCTTCTTCTCCCCTGTACCTGATGGTTTTCTCCTGTATCACACCCTCTTGGTGTGGATGCGTAGAATCGGCCCAATTCCTGGGCCCCTTCACTGAGGAGTGTATTCTGGCTGCCCTCTCTTGTTTCGATTTCATGTGCCCAGAGGCTTGGCTTTCTGTTTTCCAGTAACTCATTGATAATGTATATCTGATGATGACTTCCCCCCTTTTTTCTCGTTCTTTTTTAAAAATTGAAGTGTAGTTAATTTACAAACTTGTGTTAATTTCTGCTGTACAGCAAAGTGATACAGTTATATATATACATGCTTTTTCATATTCTGTTCCATTATAGTTTATCACAGGACATTGAATATAGTTCCCTGTGCTATACGGTAGGACCTTGTTGTTTATGCATTCTACGTGTAATAGTTTGCAGCCGCTAACCTCAATGTTCCCCCCCCCTTTTTTTCTTTATAGCTACAGATTTATTGCTTTTTATACTTCTTATGGACTTTAAGACAAATGGGAAGTGATCCACGCACTTATTTCTGCCAATTTGAACTTGCAGCTCTCATAACTAGTTTAAAAATTCATGAATGAAGAATTCTTTTTGAGGAATTATTAGTTATTAGGCACAAGGCTTGAGACTTTCCTCTCTATCATCTCATTAACTTCTCATAATCACCCTAAGTAGCCACATTTACAAATGAGGAAATTGAGGTTCAGAGAAGTCTATTAATTGCCTGAAGTTGCACAGCTCTTAAATGGTAGAACCAGTATTCAAACTCAGGCCTTCTGATTCTGAGTCAGGTGTGTTTTTATTTACAGTATAGCTGAAAACAAACGAGTCATCTTGGACTTTGGGGAAGGTTGGAGATGATGAAGAAAAATGGATATTTGTACTTAATCACGTGTGTGAGATGGATCTTTCTTTTACAATAGGGAGCAGACATCAACTCTGAGCCTGTCCCTGGGAATTCACATAAACAGGGAGAGTAACTTGATGGTCAGAAACAGGAGAATATTTTTGAGAACTAAAAACTTTTGAGGACAGAATTAGGTCCAAAATGGTCACAAAGGGGAGACAAGAAAAAACAAATATAACCAGAGTAAGTTTCACGGGGTTAGGGTTATCAGATTTAGTAAACAAAAATATAGGACACCCAGTTAAATTTGAATTTCAGATAGACAATGCATAATTTTTAGTGTATGTCCCAATACGAAATGATTTGTTGTTTATCTGAAATTCAAATCTAACTGGGCTTCCTGTGTTTTATCTGGCAACACTACATAGGGATAAATGCATTTTCATGAATTTTAGCCTCAAAACTTATACAGTTGTAGGAAGGGGACTCTGATAGGGGTTTCTGTGAGAAGACTTAACTGTTTAGATTGATTGCAATATCAGTATGACTCTGTAGTGTCCTTAAAAAAAAAGAATAAGATCTGAGGCCAGATTTTTAAAAAGTATGCCCCCTAAGGAAATATTTCGCAATATATGGTCTGAGGAATACCTGCTCATCAAATGCAGCTGTCTGGGCCCCTAGAAACCGGAATGTATAAGAAAAGGGCTTAGAAATGTCCATTTTTAACAAGTCCCCTAGGTAATGCTTGGACACATACAAGTTTCAGAATTACTGATAAAGAAAAAAGAGAGGTCTCATCAGGTGCTGGTCAGGCCACACCTAGCCAACTGTGTTCAGTTTCCAGAGCTGCGTGTTACAAACACAGATCCTGAGAAATGAAACTGGGGCGCTGAAAGGCTTTGCTAGGGCGCTCTATGCGAAACCTCAGAAGGGGCCAACACTGTTTAACCCAGAGAACTTTCAAGAAACATGAGAGCTTTACTCAAATATCACTGCAGAAGAATATTTGGCTTTTTTTCCCCAATGTGTGCCCAGAAGTTAGAATTAAGATCAATAAATAGAAATCACGAGCAACGGTGGGCTTAATATAAGGATGAATTGTTGCACCATTATTCTACCTAGAAATGGAATGGACCTCCTTTAAAGAGACTGCTTCTCCATCACTGGGGTGTTTTGAAAATGAAGGATGAAGGCTTGCCAGAGATTCTGTTGAAGGGATCCCCTCAGAGGCTGGCCTTAGGGTGGGTTCTCTGAGTGAGCGCCAGACACTGCCCGAGGCCCCTGCCCATAAATCTCAGACTCAATATTGAGAAGCAGCACGTCTTCACTGAGATGGATAAAAATCATTAAAGGGCCGAAATTTCTTAAAAAATTAAAATAACCAGCCCTCTGAATTTTGACCAGAGGAGAAACTGTTGATAGTGATATATTGATTTTCAAAATCACGTTGGACTCGGGTGAATGTGAACTTAAGGCTCTTATTGTGGAGATGAGAGAAGCAATGCCATTGTCCACAGAGGTTTATCTTTCAAAGGCTGGGTTTGTTCATGGGGCAGACTGTAGGAATCTCCTTTTCCAGAGTGATATCTTTCTGCTAAGACTGAGTCAAGTTCAGCTGAGGTGTGAAGTGGACAGCGGGATAGAGAGAAATATCGAGATTCCATATTACTCTTGGAAATCATAACATCCTTATTTAGCTTTTAAAAATAGTTTTCCTTTAAAATTAAACGTGAATAACCGGGAAGGCAACACATATTTCTTTGAAAACTATGAAATTCTGTATTTATTCTTTTTTAATTTGAAATATTTGAAAGTACGGGGTGTATTTTACTCCATCCAGCAAACTCACGTTCCACGTTCCATATTTGAAGTGAAATGTGATAAATTATCTTGAGAGGAAAGGAAACACCTTTGAGTTAAACCCTCAAGTTCATGTCGATTTCAGCGGGAGATGCAGCTGCTTAGGAACTAAGGGTTTTTTTTTCCTTTTCGTCATACAGTGGATTTTTTTTTTATAGTAATCTTTTATTTATTTATTTATTTATTTATTTATTTATTTATTTATTTATTTATTTATTTATTTTTGGCTGTGTTGGGTCTTCGTTTCTGTGCTAGGGCTTTCTCTAGCTGCGGCAAGTGGGGGCCTCTCACTGTCGCGGCCTCTCTTGTTGCGGAGCACAGGCTCCAGACGCGCAGGCTCAATAGTTGTGGCTCACGGGCCCAGTTGCTCCGCGGTATGTGGGATCTTCCCAGAGCAGGGCTCGAACCCGTGTCCCCTGCATTGGCAGGCGGATTCTCAACCACTGCGCCACCAGGGAAGCCCCATACAGTGGATTTTAAAAAGGGAGCCCACATATTATTCAGATGAGGTCATGGGGTCTTAACTCATCCAGGTGAGCTGACTGACTGCAGTTCTGGGGTTTCTGTAACCCCTGTGCTGACGCTGGTTCAGACCCTGAGTAGCTTGTTCATCCTTCTTAGTCTTGTTATTTTAATAGTCAGCCTTTGTCTTTGTCCTGTACTTTGCTTTCCTAAGGAAAAGACAAAAAAAAAAAACAAAGGTAAGCAAGGAGAACTGCCAGATGTTTGAATAGGGAGTAAACAGCTGGAGAGGGGCGCTGGGTCGGGTCACGGGAGAACGGAGGAAATATCTGTGCCCAGGAGGCTACTCTGATTATTCATTCAATTTCGTGGTCTGAGACTGGGAAGGGGAAAGAGAGTCGGGGTGGAGGTGATGGCGGGGGTGAGGAGAGGGCGAAGGAAGGGCGGGGCTTGTGTGGGAGGGGAGCCCAGAAAACCCGGCCTTGGCCCCAGGGAAGGAGGCCAGCGCCCCGGCTGGCAAGGAAAGCGTGCTATTGTTAACTTCAGTGACTCTGGTCAAAGTTGTAGAAGGACCCAGAAGACCAGACTGGAGAGGCAGCTTTGTCCCAGGATGGGGCTTCCCATGGAAGCTTTGCCCGCCACTCAGAAGGGGTTAGAGGCCGGGTCCGCAGATGGAGCTGTGAAACCAGCGACGTGGAGAAGGATGAAGGCGGAGGGAGGAGAGGGGGATGCCCGTGGGGCAGAGCGCTGGGACGCCCTCCTGCAGGGACCACGTGGACACCCGGCCGGGAGGGAGCTCCCCGGGGGTGAGGCTGCCCCGCGGCCCGCAAGGCGTCTGCCCAGGCTTGTTAAGGTTCCTTGAAGGCGCTCTGGGTTCTCTTCTGAACATAGTCCTGGACGTTGTGCTGCTCAGCGGGGTGGAATCTAAATTAAACAAGACGCTGAGACGAAGAAGTCAATGACTCTTTGGCCTTGGAGACAACATGGAGTGAGGCGTGTGAAGGGCCTCCTTCAGGGGATGTCACCGAAACGCAGCGGATTTTTCCAGGAGCTTTCACGTCTTCCGACTGCATTCTAATATCTAATTTGATGCCAGAATGTTTGTGTCTTTGGTCAGAAACTACTCCATGTAAAATTGTATTTTTATTTTATGTCTCTTGGCGTGTAGAACTGGTAGGATTTACCTTTCGAATAAAGAGACTGTGTCTGCTGTTATATACTGCCCTCTGCTGGCCGCCTCGATTGTGTTTGACCAGCTGCTGGAGTCAATGTTTAAGAATGAGGTTGGATTAATTTAAACAAATAAATAAATTTGACTTTTTTTCTCCTCCTTCTGGGCAAACCTAAAAAAACCCCCAAAAACCCAAAAAACAAAAAAAACTAGGTTGTTACCACATTTAAAATAATAAAGAGATTGAAGGATGTTATTTCTTAATCTTTCTACATCCTCCTAAAATCATAGAAAAAATTTTAAGGTGAAACCAGAGTTCGGCACTCTGATATTATCTTTCTGCTTTAATGTGTTTAAGAGTGTTCTTAGGAGACTAGGAGACTAGAAATTCCTGAGTTAATTTTTATTTATTAAACACCAAATCATACAACTTTGCAAAATATTGGACCCTGTCAGCAATCCTCGGTATGTAAAGAAAACATCTCAGTCCAAAATCAAAGAGTAAAATGAAGAAGGCAGCAAAACATCTTTGAAACCCAAACCAGACTTTGTAAGACATTCTTGAGGTACGGCTTCTAAATATTAGGGTATGTGAGACAGCTCTCCAGCAGCAGCCATCAGACATGTCATGCTTTGTAATAACTTAAAACAAAAGTTCAGAAACTGTGGATTCATGCTTAATTGTCAAAGGAACTGAGATGGAGTGAGAGTTAGTCGCCAAGCCTGGGTTAGAATTAATTGTCTCAAAATCCTCAGCCTATCGCTTTGTCTGCTGAACAAAGCTCTGTCTTTCACAGTAATTAGGAGAAAGAATTTGGTGTGTCAAACACTTCCTTGCAAAACCAAGGTTGAGTGGTGAATTCTAATGAAAGTCATTTTATTATTAAAAGAAAGCCAAACACACTTTACAAACATCTTTAAAAAGGGAAGCCACAGCACGGAAATGGACTGATCATTGTTTATGGAAATGAAGTCTGTTTTAGAGTTAGCTCTGTTCTGTTGTGGATAATTATTTGGGGGTTTGGAGGAGTCTCGTTTGGCTTTTTCCTGGGTTCTTTAAATTAAATAGCACATCTCCGTTCCGTTCTGGTTGAGTAGACTTCTTCAGGGTATTGGGGTGTCACATCACTTCCTGGATGAACAGTTGGTTGCTGAGCGCAGGTTTATTGAAAGCAAGAAACTCGTTTAAATAAGTCTTTGGTCACGCTGTCGAGGGGGTTAACTCTCTGTCCGCAGCGCTGCACATGCAGGGGGACGTTCCTAAAAGAACCTCTGCTTCTCTGACGATGTAGGTCTTAGCGAAGCCTTTTCTGTACATCTAAGACTTCGTGTTTATTTTATTATACACAGTCTTAATTTGAGTCTGAAAAGGGCAGCTCCAGGACAGACATAAAATTAACTTCTCTTTCAGTGTCCTAACCTTTGGGTTTTAATTTATTCACTTGTCAATCTTATGAATGCCTCATGAAGTCCAGCCATTGATTTCCGTGGCCAATGCTATTTTTCCTGTTTATTATAATATATTGTCCCATTGTTGCCGGCCGTTTGCCCTCAGTTAAATTTCCCACGCAGTGCACAGGAAACTGCTCCACGGCCTCAGACTTCCTTGGATTGATTTTCACAGAGGCCGGGAGGGACCTGCCCACTTCTGGGTCCTTTGTGCCGAGCCTGCCTTGGCTCTGTAAACCACCCTGGGGACACTTCCTTCCAGGCACCCAGCGCAGACGGCCTCCTGGGCTCAGTCCCACGCAGCCCCTGGGAAAAGCTCCCTTATCAGCACCGAATATTATGTCATTTCTTTTTAACATACGATGTTTATTGTCTTTAGAGCCCGCTCTGTGGGAATGTTCTTTTCAAGGGCGACAATGGGGAACCACAGAACAAACCTGGTGAAATCACTCAGCCCCGGCGCGTCAGGCTTTCCAGTCCTTCGTAATTAGAAAACAAAACCCCCAGCCACAATACCAACGCTGTCTTCACACTCTCTGGCTGCTGAAATATGTATTAGTAAAAAGCTTTATCACCAGTGCATTATCCACCCCCCGCTAAATGCAGGTTATAAAAAACACTGAGAACCATTTGGGATGAACCAGGAAACCTAAAGGGCTCTTTTTTTAAAAAAAAACTAAGTCAACGTTTATGTTACTATTTTGAGTTTCACTAAACACTTTCTTAAGCTTTTCCAGGCAGAGTCAGCATCTAGTTGGGATTTAAGAGACACCTGCCCTACATGTACTCAGATCTTAGTGTGAAATACTTTTAAACTCAACAAGTTGTCTTAGACAACACAGATGGTGTTTTGTATTTTTTAAAAAGTAGGGTCACCACAATTGTTGATTTGCTAACTTATGTGCATACCATCAAACTCAACATATTTTTTTCTTTTTGTAAATTTGCCTTTTTAGGACAAGTTTGTTTATTACAAAAGATAACACACAAGGTAGTAGATAACTTATTAAAAGTCAGGTGCCATCCTTTGAAAATGATTATTAATTTACACTCTGAAATTATGTTCCCCTAAGGAGCTCATTATCAATTAGAAAACCTCCTGCAGGAGGTGGTTGACAGATGAAGCCATTTCCACAACCACAGCTACAATCCCATGGAGGCATCTATATGCAAAGGACACTTCGGGATTTGGGGGTTCTTTTTTTCGAGTGTAGAAGATTTCAGAGGTCATAGAGAAAGATGTAAATTTTATGGAGGCTTTACCAAGGGAACTCAGTCAGAGCTGTCAAACAGATGGATCTGTGGGGAGGAAACTCACTTTCTATTTCTGAGTTGTGATGGTACAGAGTGAGTCATTCCCCCTGTGAAAATCAATAGCCAATTTATAGATCTAAGGACAGAATTAATGATTTTGATCAGTTGAAAACTAAATCTTGTTCATTTGCATCAGCAATGGGCAGTATTCCTAGAGTTTGACTGGGTTTCATTAAATCATTTCCTAAGTTTTGACTTGGTTGAATCATCCAAATCACAAATAGGTTCTCAGACAGGACGTTACAGGACAAGTTCTTTTTTTTTTTCCCCATCTCACTTTGAGGTCCTCCTCTTCATACCCTTAAAACTGGTGTTTCCTGGGGTCTTTTCCTTGGCCCCCTAGTATCCTTTTTTCTATCTCCCTGGGTGATCTGTTTTACGCATTTCTGTTTTACTCTTTTGGAAACCGGAAGTCACAGGTATTAGGTCTGCATTTGAACCCTATTTATTTCCCTGGAACAAGTCACCTGGATGGGAGACAAACTCTTCATTTTACCCTCCAAAATTTCATTCAATTGTACTCTTCTCCTTTTGGGGGGAGTAAGGGGGTCTTTTATAGTGAATACATATGAGGCATCAAAATGAGATGACCAGATAATTTAATTTGACATGTACGGATATTGGGAAATGTCCCAGATAGGTTCTTCTTCAGGTGACATATTGGTAAATGGAATACAGACTGGGAGAATTTTCTCCCCCTAGTAAAGTGATTGATATTGTAGTTTACAGATTTGAACAGATTAATAACAGAGCCATGTAGGAAGCAAGCTACTATTTTAATTATGGATTTCAGCATTCATTCTCTAATGGATATTCCTGCTGTCATATTTCTCACTTGCTGTCTTCTTAGACCATAGTTTTAACATTTTATAAGTTTTGGCCAGTATCAGCAGACTATGTATATTGGATCCAAGGATTTTTGTTCACAAATTTCCTTACATAGTGATTGAAAATAATCCCAGATATAAGGGTACAGAAATGTTCTGTCAACTACCCTTGAGAAAATGCTCATTGTTCTCCTGGGGGTGTGAATAGAACTGTGGTCTCAGGTGGTCTCCTGGCCCTCTGACTTTAGGCTGATCCAAAGAAGAGTGGGGAATTTAAATTTGTGAGGAAGGAAGGCCACTGGGGGGCTGGACAAAGGATTCTAGTGTAGTCAACTGAGTGTCTATCTGGGGAGATGATCTACGAATACTCTAGAATGTCTGGCTTCAGTGATCGGCTCCTTGATAGTACTGATATCTACGACTGGGAAAATGTTAAGAGGCACCAGTCTTGGTTGGAAAGATGAGTAGCTCCAAAGCTCAGTTGAGGACATGTTGAATGTGGGATGACAAGCCTGTGGTACATCCAGACATCCACGTCCCAAGGGCCATGGCTCTGAGCAGGCAGAAGGGATGGGGGCCAGGAAGGGTAGTGAATCTCCCATCCCTGACGTCATCAAAACCTTGAGGGCACAAGATCACCCAGGGAGATGATAGGAAGGAGACTAGTGGGCCAAGGAGAAAACCCCAGGAAACACCAATTTTAAGGGCATGAAGAGGAGGACCTCAAAGTGAGGTGGGGAAAAAATGATGTAGAAGAAGAATCATAAGAGGATAGCGTCATAGAAATTGTGTCAGTGAATCCTTGTTACAACCTTTACTCGGAGCCATTTGTCATGGAACGATGTCTCTTTATCTGGAAACTTCATGAGGAGTTGATAAAATCTGGTGAGGGGAGCATGGGGTTATGTGGCTTGATCCATTATATTCTCCATAGATAATTTATATAAATTGTACAGTAAGAAGGAGCTATAAACATAGGAATGGTCTTCACTCTGTACCTCTTGGTCTGGTCTTGAGAATTTTTTGCATGCTTGTTTCTTCATACTATTTTAGATAAAATATAGAAGAACTACCCCCCCCCCACTTTTAGGGTCTCATAGGACACAAAATAGATTGCAACACCATCACATCATTGTGAATCATCTCAAAAATGAAAGAGCAGGCAGGTTATCCCACGAGGGGAGAGCATTTTTTAGGCTATGTTCCTGGAGATTGACTTTGAATGAATTTCTTTTCTTAGGTAGCATTTTCTCTGCCTAAATTATGAAATAGTTCAAGGAAATGGACATCACCAGCAAAGGGCAGGGAAGATGGTAGGTGTTTAAATTTCCAGGAAGTAAATGAAATTTGTTAACAATCAAACAAACAAACAAAAACTGTAGCTTTAGAATCCATCCATCACTGCCTTAATTAAAAAAATAAATACTAATGAACACATTTGCACTTTGGAAAGGAGAAGGGACTCCCCTTTGATATTTGGCCAAGGAAAGTTCTACAATACTGAGTGATCATAGCAATTCAGGAGGATAAAGGCTGAACAGAGTCTAGGAGCTCTGATGATAAAGACATCTTTGCTACCCTTTGCCAGAGTCATTTCTGTGGAGTCCTAGAGGCAGAGAGCAGATGGTAGTCAGAAGAAAAATGCATGGGAGGTGAGGAAGGGAAGGAAGGGAAGGAAGATGTCACTCTCATCACTTTCAAGCAGCTTGGCTGAGAAGAGAAAGAGAGCTCAAAGGGTGGGAGCTAGAAAGCAATATAGAGTCAGAGAGATTTCTGTTTATTTATTTCAGTTTGGGAAGTAAATGGGGATGGTTGGAAGTTGAGAAGAGAGAGAGAGAATAGTAGAGTGTACAAATGGGAGAAAAGTTGAGCCTTCTCTCTTCCTAGTCCTAAGTGATCTTAATAATCACAGTCACCAGCCCTCCATGACTGTCCTGTTTCCTGCCCAGACCTCTCATCTGAGTTCCAAGTGACACAGCCACCAGGATGTGCCCACCTGAAGCTATGGCTCCTAGGTCCTCATTGACTCTGAAAGGAGGATAAATTGAGCTTGATGAATTGCAGGGATTGCTCTGGACCCATGACCCCTGGACTTCTCCATTGCAACCACCCTCCAATTTCTCACCCTCCTTTGATCCAAACTACGTGTGTTGCCAGAACAGTTTTTCTAAAGCACATTTAATTCTTTTGGTTTAAAATTCTTTAACAGTTCTCCATCAGCTACATTTGGATAAACTCCAAATTCCTTAGCTTGGAAGATAAGACCTATCCTACAAGCCTCTTTACGAATCTGGTTGTACCCTTTCTCCATATATATCTAATTTCCTGTCATGCCAACTTGTAGCTCATTAAACATATTGTATGGGCCCTGGAGAGTGTCAGCTTGTCTTTTCGAGATTCAGTCTAAATGTTAACACTTCTATCAAACTTTTCCAAATGTTTTCAAGCAGTTAGCCTGGTCCATTCTCGTTTTCTATGTTCTACTTTTCTTCCTTGTTTTCTCTTGTTTATCTTTCAGCACATGCAGGGCTCCCCCCATGATAGCCTTTGCATCAATAGCACTGCCCAATGTCATGTCTGCCTCTTCCAGAGTATTATAAACCTTCACAAGAGCAAAGGTCGGGTAATATTCACCATTGTACTTCCAGCACTTTATAGAAATGTTATCTTCTTATTAAATTTAATAAAATACAAATAATATCCTTCCATGGCTAATGTATCTGTATTCCAGATACGCAGTATTATATAGACAAGTCAAATATCAGACTAACCTAGGGAATCATCTTAATTTTGTGGGGCATCTGTAACAATGCCTAAAGCAGAATTTGAGACCCTTTGATGGAACCAACGCAAAACAAATAGTGAATTCTAAAGACCAATAGCATACCTGATAAGAGAAAAAAAAAGCAATCAGTGAGGCCCAAGACTGCATCTTCATTTAACTTCTCTAAAGTGAAAGTGTCTCATCTTGAAAAGGGCACCGTGACTGGAGTGTGTAGAACACTTAATAATTAAGATTATAACTAGACGTTTCTAATTCTCAGTGTCTAACTGGGAGAGGTTGAGGTAACCAGATCCTCATACGAATTTTTACTAACTTGTACTATAGTCATGTCGCTAACCTGCTGCCTTTTAATAAGCTGATCTGACTCCGTCATTTCCATCCAAACATTCAGACATTGCTGCCTCATTTTCCTCGCCTCAACATATTAAGATTTTACCTTCACTCCTTGGTGTACAAATGAGACATTTTGAGCATGCGGGTAAAACACAGCCAGCTGGGTGAGCCCTTTGGGGGTGAAGTGTGTCACACATGGTCAAGATATTTGCAGCTCTGGGGCTGTTTTTCATACTAGACTTCGTGAGGTGACAAACAATCCGCATTGTGCTTTAAATGAGTGCATAGAAACCTGCTCTCACCCAGAGAATATTCTGGATGTTTTTCCTTTCTCAGGGATTTTGCTCTCTTATTTTTTTTCACAGGTGATTTTACTGTAGAGCTAATACTTCACTCTGCCACCTGGGGTCTCAGTGTAACCTGCTTTACTCTCAGATATTTCAGTCTCAGAAAGGGATTTCACCGCTGTATTTCCCCTCCATCTTTCCTTCTCTCTCCTCTGTAGCTGTCCTTCTGCATCACTGGCAAGAGAAGAAAGGTTTTCTCCAAACATTTTTTTTTGCATTAAGGTATATATTATCAGATTTCTACATGGCTAACATGGTCCTTCCAAATGTCTGCTGCAATCTCCTTTTTCTTACAATCCTCAGATTTCCTGAAGAACTTAGGTAAAGTTCCCGTAGGACTGAATGAGAAGGTTTGGAGTATAACCACCATACGTTCTTGGAACAACAGAATCAGTCTCCAAGGAGGGGCTCTATCCATTTCCAGTGTCTTTGAGCTCATAGTCCATGTGGGGGCAGTCCATGCGTCCATTTGCCCACCCTTCTCTTGTCTCCTGTGGAGTTTTATGACAGCTTCGTCCTACCCTCTTTTTTTTTTTTTAATTTTTATTGGAGTAGAGTTGCTTTACAATGTTGTGTTAGTTTCTACTGTACAGCAAAGTCAATCAGCTATACGTATACATATATCCCCTCTTTTTTGGATTTCCTTCCCATTTAGGTCACCACAGAGCACTGAGTAGAGTTCCCTGTGCTGTACAGTAGGTTCTCATTAGTTATCTATTTTATACGTGGTATCAATAATGTACATATGTCAATCCCCATCTCCCAATTCATCCCACACCTCCCCCATGAGTCTAGAATTCTCAACTTCCATAATTCTGGGATATGTCACTTTCAAAGTGTGTCCGCTGTTTCTCTCAGGAAGTCAGTGGAATCAGTTTGCAAATAGGACTCTGGCAACTTTTTCATGGACAACTTATCCCAGGAGGCTGTGCTATCCCAACACCTTTGCTTGCAACTGACCGTACGTCTACGTCATGGAGGATTGTAGGGTATACTCATGTCATTATGTTTGCCCATATTCTGTCCAGGGTTAAACTGTAGAAATATAGATTGAATCAGTTTCCCCTTATAGTTCTTTTTAATCTTTTGAGTTATTTGTGAATCTGATGAAAAAATTTTGTAGCAAATGTACCTGAATTGCAGATTTTACCTTCCATTTTCGGGGCTCCAGAGACCCTGAAGTCCTCTGGTCCACATACCTTCTGCTTTAGAGATGTTATTTATGTGAACAGTTTGCCTCCTATTGTTGGAAAATGGAAAATTTTTTTCTTCTGTCTCTCTCTGGATTCATTCAGAATTGTTCACAATGAACTTTACCTTTGTGCCCAAAGGTAACATGTTTGAGAAAATGAAGGACTTCAATGGTGATGGCTACTCCAAATTTGTAACATATATTCATATGGTTACCAGTTCAAAATTGGCCATTGTATTAAGAAAGGAGTCATGGAGGGACATCACATTAGAAAACAGAAAGGAACAAACCATAAGAAGGCAAACCCTGTATGGCTATGACTATAATTACAACTACGAAAATATCAAGGAAGAAAAATGGAATAGAAAAGGTCAATGGAGATAGTAGTGACTAATTTCCAACAAAATAAGTAAGTTCAGTAAATGTTACATTTATGATGGGACTAATTTGTCTCATGAGACAGTACTTTGCTCAGTTTTAATTCAAAAGAGTACTTACTACCCAGCTTCAGTCTAGAAGCTTCTTTTCTCTCCCAAAGGGTTAGGCTTCTCACTTAGAAAAATAAGTTCCTTATGCTCTGTCCATAAAAGCATCTCTTATTTGGCCGAAGAGTGAGAGTTACAATATCATGCTGATCTGTTTCGTGCTACACACCCAGAGAAGGCTGGAACGAGAAGTTCTATCAAGATGCTATTCTTCAATCCATCATAAGATCATTTCTTTTCCATCACACACAGTAAGACACAGCCGTGCACTTAACTATTTAACCAGCCAAGGCTGAAGCAATTAGGCTCATCTTTTTTTGATGTCCTGGAAGAGATGCCTGGATGGATCTCAGCTGCCCTGTGGTGATGGAAATACAGTTCCAGCTGACTGCAGATGTTTTTACAGTTGGTCCCCCCTTAGTTTAAAATTCTCCAAACAAATAAAGCTTGGCCTTACAGCTTTTTTCTTTTTAATTTATCCTCAGACTAGAAATCATGTTAGTTGGTTCTGTTTAATGCACTCTACTGATTAATCCATTTCCTTAACTCGATTTGAGCACTTTAAAACCACATTACAGGTGCAATACCTATTTCTAAAGATTTCTTTTTTTTTTAAATTACTTTGCAAGTCTTTTAATTTGCTTTTAAATCTCTTCACTATCTAACTGATTAGTTTTCTTGAAGGAGACTCTCCTTTTTACCATAATTTCCTTTTCTTCCTGGAAGTGATTGAAGGAGTGAAGAGTCCTTGAGATGTTGTGAGGATATTAGCTACATAAGATGAGAAAGTGGGAGCTGAGCTATGAATTTAGAAAAGAATTTGTGATACATGGAGACATGCCAGAAAGAGACCATCAGAGGAAGTCAGGTAATTGCAATGCTAAGTTATGTCTTCCCCTTTGCTATTGGTTTAAGAGAACTTTCCCTCTCATGAAGGGAAATTGCTACCAGTAGCTATTTATTAGCTGAGTAGTGATTTCTTTCTTGGTTAAGGTCAAAGACCAAACCAAATGTTCACTCAGAAACATGAGTAAGGTGGGGTGGGGAGAGAGAGAAAGAGACAGAGAGAGAGAGAAGGAGAGAGAAAGGGAGAGAGAGGAAGAAGAGAGAATACATTGTGTTGATCTGATCATTAGCATCAAGGATGTGTTGAAATTGGCAAACATTATTTCTTCATCACTTTATGGCATTTTTTGCCAGTAGGACTGAGTGCTACTCTTGATGCAATAGAGAGAACTTTTTTCTTCAGTTGGACAATTCAGAGATAAATGAAGATAAAGGTAATGTAACCATCAGTCCCAGACCATCCATGAAAGAAGCCACAGAAAAAATGCGAAGGGAACTAGGCTAGCTTTGGCTGGACAAATCAAGTGATGGAGAAGTACCCACATATTCTTCGGAATGTGGCCCTGTGCCTATACACTGCTCCCCTTTACAGCAGTGGAGGCAAATGTATCGGCAGGCGTATTATCATTCTTGGCCACTCATTTTTTAAATGTTTTTACCCGTGGACCATTTGCTATTGGTTCCACAATTATTATGGGGTCAGATGTCATGAGTTTTGATGATTTTATTTGATTTTTGTGAATTTATCAAAAAGTTCTGAATCTCGGTAATTTACATATAGTTCCACTTTAAAGGAGTCAAGCTAAAATATGAGAAGACATCAAAGATAGGAAAACCAAGGCAGTTTATAGTCTCTTAATTTTTTAAATTAAAATTCCAGGATTTTGATGGCAATTTCTTGACATTTTCCCCAGTAGATAGATATATTTATTCACCTTCACATCCTGAGCACTGCTTTCCAGAAAAACAAAGGGGGGACTAAGAACAGTTCGTCTATCAACTCACCTTTTATGTGTTTTTAAAAGGTCTCCATGTTCAAAAATCTTTCAGAAACTTTTCTTCATAGTCAAGAAATCTTCAAAATGATTATATTGAATAAGAAAGTTCATTTTTCTCTAAAATCTCAAGTAAAAATTGGCAGAATGCCCTTTCTCATCAGTTACTAAAGATGCTATTTAAGTAATTGAGTTTGTCTCATTCTTCATCTGTCTAAGAGTTCTCTACATTCTCACAGGCAAAAAACCTCTTTACAGACTTTTAATTTCACCTTCACCTTTCCTGCTAATTGGCCATTACATACTCTTGAATCAAGGAAAGGTGAAATCTACTCCTGAGTTAAAAAAATAAAGCAAGTTAAGAACACTGGACTATTGATCTTTCCAAAGGTTGAACATCGTCCTAATCCCGTTGATCAGCACGTAGGGGCTACCGGAAGTGACCTCCTTTAATTTCTTTTCTTAAATAACTTCCTGTTTCCAAGAGACTCTTTTACCTCCCTCATGTACTACTTTAAGACATCCCACCCTAATCAAGTGTCAATCTGGGTACAGGAAACTTTCCCAATTTTCTTTTGAAATATTTCCAGATTGTCCCCTTGGCTCTGTGAACATGTGAGCATCAGGGTCATCTTTAAGTCATCACCTTGATTCCAGGAAGTCCCTACCGTATAGAAATCACAAAACTAAAGCCTGAATGTTCCTCCTCTTTGTCAGAACTTGAGTTCTTCTGGGTCAGCCAACCTGATGTGGAGAAAGGAGAATCATTTAAGGTGAATAATTTGGAAGATCCCTCACTGCCTTGAAGGGTGAGGGAGGAAAGCTTTAGATATGACAGATTTCTGATAGGAGGTATTTCTTAAAGTGGAAAGTAAGCTAGAGGGATGAAGTGGAAAACTGAGCATAAAAATAAAGGAATGTATGATCCAATTTTTATATTCTGAGAAGCTCTAAATATAGCTTAAAAAGCGTTTTAAAGCCACATGGGCCATGCCAGTACATGACAGGGGATTGGAGCAAGGCCTGGCTGGATAGCATGGCTGAAACCTTCCCATGGCAATTTTCATGACCTGTTAAGATAGCAAAAATATTTTATTTTTCACAGACATAACATAGAAAGTATGTGTGTTCTGAAAAGCCACCTCAAAAGTACTTCTCTACATGCTATGGAAAGTTAGCCTAGCAGTAGTATATTTCTACAGCATCTACAGAGAATCAGGTAGGAAGAAAGTTTGCTTTTATCTTAACCTTCAAGCTAACTCAAAAACTAAAATAATATGATGCTTTATTGATGCATAACCTACTTTAGCATATCGACCCTGCTTCATGTGTGTCCCAGCACTGTCAGACTGGACACAACAGGATACAAATTTACAGACACTTTCCACCCTCTTCTCTACCTTTCATATTCATCTTTGGGATGGTTAATTTTATGTGTCTACTTGGCTGGCCACTGTGCCCAGCTGTATACTCAAATGTTATTCTGAATGTCTCTGTGAGGGTGTTTTTGGATGAGATTAGCATTCAAGTCAGTGGACTTTGAGTAAAGGAGATTACCCTCCATGAAGTGGGTGGGCCTCATCCAATCAGTTGAAGGCCTGAATAGAATAAAAGACTGGCATCCCCTGAGCCAGAGGGAAATTCTCCAGCCTGACGGCCTTTGGACTTGGATTACAACATTGAGTATTCCTGGGTCTCCAGCCTGTGGGCAACCCTGCAGAATTTGGACATGCCAGCCCTCATTGTCCTGTGAGCCAGTTCCTTAAAATAAATCTCTCTCTGTGCAGACACATATCCTATTAGTTCAGTTTCTCTGGAGAAATCTGACAAATACACTCCTTTTCCCCCTTCCTTCTTTTCCCCAACTCACGTTGCACCCATAAAATGCTTTCCATTGACCTCAGGTTGTATTGATGCGAGAATCTGTCAGGTCAAATATTATCACTCTCCACGAGGAAGGGTGAAAACCTAGAACTGGACACAAAAATGGCATGTGTCCCCAATTGACACTAAAAGCAATTAAATTTTGTCAAGATATTTATGACACTTATATGCCAATTATTATCAATTCGTTTCCAAAGGACATTTAAGTAGAATAAAATGTGTGCTTTGTTTTATTTGGTCTTGTTTTAATAAAAGGTAGTTCTCTGAAAAGTATATCACTGAGGGGATAATAGAAGAAAAAAAAAATCAGGGTCAAGTTTCAGAGCTGTATGTCCTGAGGAAAGGGTGGGAAACCTTGCTGGGCATCTGGTATACCAGACATGGTGTCACCACCCGACGGCCCCCTTCTCTTACAGCACCAGTTCAGAATGACCTTGTAATACTTCCTAATTTAAAACTCCTTCACAGGCCCCCTTTTGTCAGGTGGATAAACTCCAGGCACATAGTTAAGCCTGCAAAGTTTTTCGCCATCTGGATAGGAGGCCAGGTTCCATCTACCTCCTCCTTCCCAATCCCATTTTATTTCAGTCCCCACCAGGTCACTGAACGTTTCCCAAATGTCATGTTGGTCCACACTTCTGCCTGTGTGTGGACCCTTCCATCTGCCTGGATGCCCTTTTCCCCTGGAGGTGCCTACTTAGTGTCTCAGCACAGACATTTCATCTGACTGTAGACTTTCTCAGAAAGCTGCATTCAATTTTTCTCTAATCCCGTATTACATATTTTTTATAAAAATATTTTTGACAAGGTGCATTTGTTTACATGTATATCTGTCTCTCCACCACTAGATTCTGCACCTTTTCAAGAAGGTGACCATTCCTTATATACCTTTGCACATAGCAATGCCTGACAATAAGTAAGTGCTCTATTAAAAGTAAAAAAGAACATGTACACAGCTTTGACAGCATTAGCTTGAGAATATTATTAACAAGTAGTCCTTTAGCACTTTCAAATATCTCCCACTCGCGTGAGGATAATGGAAGTCTTTTCAACAGAGATACAAGAAAGGAAGGAAGGAAGGAAAGAAGGAAGGGAGGGAGGGAGGGAGGAAGGAAAGCACAGACAAATAACAGAGTTCCTTGTTGTGTAGAAAGTGTGAAAACCTTTATACTCATTACCTTTTTAGAAGGAATTAGAAAGAGCGTTAGAAGAGAGATTAAGCAATGAGAAATGAATTGTCACTAAGAATGGAGAAACATGGAGGGCTGATCTTATCCCATCTCCGAAAGAAGGAAAGCAGGAAGAAATGAGAGAATGGGAGGCCCCCATGAAGGAACTACCCGGTCACAACCAACAACAAGAAGGTGAAGAGAATTTCAGGGAGGCAGAGCCTCGACTCCGAAACTCTTTTTAAGTCTCTCTTCTGGGCAAGGTTTGGAATAATACACTTCAAGTCCACTTCAGCGTTTGAATTCCAGGGTAGTTCTCTTTCAGTATCCAAACGTGTTCTCAGTACCTTATTTTGAGATTCAGTTAGTATCAGCTTTAAATTATTATACTGAATAAAATAATCAGGTTGTGTTTTAAGAGGTTTTTTTTTTTTTCAGTTGTTAACTTAGAGCGCTTGATGTAGAATAAAGCTCGCAATTGGTTAAAGTGGAAAGCTGACTTCTTAGTCAGTATAACAGTAAACACTTTCACATTCTGAGGTGTGAGCAAGAATTTGTGTTGGGGTCCTCTCCCTTTACTCTGGGAGGGGTTGCTTTGTGGGCTTTGGAATCTAGCAGATATGAAACATGGGCCTACTGAGAGTCGCTGGGGAAAACTTGCTTCACACCAATACTCTAAGTGTTCTCTTGCTTAAAATATAAATTGACTGGCATGACACTCCTCACCTTCTGTACTTAGAGGAATGGTAGTTTTTCTTACAAATGGAACTTGACTATTCTGCTTTTGGAAAATGACTGTTTGTCCCAGGAAGGGGTGTGTGTGTGTGTGTACATGCCCTCACGCAGGTGCCTGTGGACTTTCTGTCCAGGAGATAATCATGAGAGAGCAGGAGAATCTCTGAGCAACAGCAGGAAAGGATAAGGAGGTCATTCTTTACCGCTGACCACAAAGAAGATCAAGTACTGGAGGCTGCCCTTCCAACCTGCTGAAGACCTACGTGGCCTTGCCCTGCACCGTGTAACTCACACTCAGCCAGTCTTCCTTGGACACCAGAATTGGATGAACAGTTTGTCACATGGTCACTTGGGTGTCTCTGATCTTGAATGTAAAGATCTGATTGACTTCAAGCCCACGTCCTCTTTTCCATACTACAGCCAAAGGCAAATTCATCCTCTAGGCTGCTTGGGTCAGGAAACCTTGGATTCATCTTTAATTTTTCTCTTTCACTCACAGTCTGCATTCAGTCCATCAGTAAAATTTGAATCTACCTTCAAAATACTACTCTTCCATTGCCAATTTCAAGGGCTAATTTACTATCATCTCTTCTGTGCATTATTTCAAAGACTTTCTAGTAGGTCTTCTGCTTCTGTTGTTAACCCTACAGTGTGTTTATAACACAACAGCCTAAATCATATCCTTTTAGTCAGATCCTTCAGTGTCTTCCCATTTCACTCTGAGTAAAAGGCAAAGCCTTTACTGTGGTCTCAGTGACCCTGTAGGTCTACACCCACCCTCTAACAGCGTTTTGATCAAGATTCTCCCTCTCCTTCACTCTATTTCCAGATACTTCTGCCTCACTGCTGTACCTCTCACCCCCGAGGAAGCCCTACCTCAGGGCCTTTGCACGTGCTGTGCTTTCTGCCTGGAGCACTCATCTGCTAATTAGCTGCATGTAAACTCTCCTACATCTCAGAGGTCTTTGCTCAATTCTGTGTTCTGAGTCCTTCCCTGACAAACTCCAATGAAAACGGTAAACTCTCCTGAATACCTAGTCTCTGTACTTGCTTTAGTTTAGTGATTTACTTGATATTTTACTTATGTATTTTTAATACACTATACTCCAAAACATATATAAACCCTATAAGGGTAAATATTTTTAATCATTTAAAATTTATTACTATAGCTCAGTGTCTAGATTTTTTCCTGGCACTAATACTTATTGAGTAAATCATTCTGAGACAAAATAATGTTTCATATTCCTGTCTTTCAGAGTTGTACTCAAGGTAGGGAAACTTTAAGCTGGAATGATAGAAGAAATGAAAAAATTTCCCTCCATTTTAGCATGCATAATACGAGAGATTTATAGGCATGTTCTGGATATTCTTGACAAAGAGCAGAATGTCATGAAGCTATTGAAATTCTGCAGATTGGAATATTCTAGACCAGGCCAGAGAATTTCTCTTGGGAAATGTGGGTGTTTAGGTGGCACGGGGAGTGAGGGAGCGGGGGTGGTTAAAGCTGGCTGGGCTGTGTAGACCAGTGGTTAGATGCCCTATATCCTCAGACTCAGGGGTAAGCAAACCTTGTTGATGGTGATAGTATAGAAACAGGGAAGTTGGGGTTCACTCTGGAGACCCCAGAAAAGACAGCAAGCAAAACAAACCACAGAAAAGTCATTTCGTAGTGTATAATGTATTTTAAAGTAAGCAATACAGCCTGGTTCACCTTTATTAAAACATGATAATAACACCTGCACTCTTATGAAATAGCTTGGAAATCAAGCAAAAGAGCCTCAGGGGGACCTCCTCCCACACTGTTTCCGACCTCCTCATGTTTGTGAACTGGCATCTCCTGCTTCCTACGGGGCGCAGCAGATTTACGACCCACTAGCAACCTAAATTCCAGGTTATTCTGGTGACACGTAGTCACGTTAGAAAACCATGTTGTGCTTTCAAATGAGTCACGAGAAATCCAGCATGTCCCAAACAGGACTCACCATCTTCTCCATTTACAAGTGCTAAATTTCCCATATCTTAATGTCACCTCCTTGCAGACATAAAATCTCAGGGTGATGTTTTACACCTCCCTCCACATTGATTTAATTGTCGAATCTTGCTGAACTTGCTGTTAAAATTGGTTTTCTTTTTTAATCTTCAGTTTTGTGCTCCCCCCCTGCTAGAACTTCGTAAATTCGCTCAGTCTATTACAACTAATGTCTTTGCTTCTTGACTCTGTTTCTTTCCATCCTGGATTCTGCTATCAGAGTTATCTTTCTACGCCAAAAGTTCTCAGTCTTTCATGTGCTGTGACTGTCACGTAAGCAACACACTGACATGGACAAAGCCAAATAGTCACCTTGCTTCCCCGCAATTGTATGCAGAAAAAAAGCAAATATTGCTGCGTTTTTTTGGTGTGATAGTCGTTAAAATATTTTAAAACATGAAAGTAATGAAATCAGCCATTCGAAGATATAAAAAATGTCATTTAACTGGAAAAATAAATAAATTGGCAATTTTGATTTTAAACATTTTTTTATAGGAAATAAATCAAACATACTGAAAAGCAATGAAAATAATAAAACCGATATCCATGTATCGACCACCCAGATCTACCAGATGTTGACATTTTGTTACACTGGCTTCAGAGTTCTCCTCTTTGTTTTAAAGAGGAAAAAAGGAGACAACTAAAACTGGGCTTCCTTCCATTTCCTTCTCTTCCTCTCTAGAGGCTAAAGTTCTGTATATCATTACTGTGCATATGTTTGTACCCCTATTGTGTTTGTATTATAAGCAATTTATATGATTATCCTGCTTACATTTTTACTGAAATTGTATCACACTATATTTACCCTTTTGCACCCTATTTTTTTTGTCATCAACATATATTGGTACATGTTGATACAGTTCATTTAGTCAACTGGCCTTATGGGATTCCAGTATCTGAATAAACCCATCTATTTGTGTATTCCCCTAGTAGGGGATAGTAACTTTGTTCCAATTCTCTCATTATTTCACTGCTACAAACACCGCTGCAGCAAAAATCCTTGTGAATATCCTCGTGTACATATGGTAGACCTTCTAATCTAGAGCAGAGAAAGTTTGCAATCCAGAGGAACGCCTCCATTTAGTGAATACACCTCTTCTGCTCTCCAGATAATATTGCTCTCCAGATGGTTGTATCAGATCACCCAGTAGTACTATATCAGAGTTTCTTCTTTTCTCATTGTCACGTACAGAATGATTAATAGTTTTTCCAGTCTGAGGAATTGAAATCGAATTTCATCATTGGTTTAATTGCATTCCCCTGATTCTTAATGATGTTGCAGGAATATATTCATATGTTTACTAGCTATTCTGATTTTCTTTTCTCTGCAGGGCATAATGTTCACAACTTTTGCCCACTCTTTCATTGGGCTGTTTGTTTGTTTCATTAACTTGTAACATATTCTATATTCTAATCTCTCATAGGTATATGTGTTATATAGGTTACAAATATTCTCTTCCAGTATATACTTTGTTTTCACTTTATTTGTGTTGTTTGTTGATAGCAGTTTGTTTGAACATCTAATTTTAATTAGGCCAACTTTATCAGCCCTTACTATTTCATTTTGTATGTGTATGAGCTTTACTTAAAAGCTGCTCATCAACAATGGCATATACCCTATATTTTCTTCTATTTTTAAAGTTTATTTAGTATTAAAAATCTTACTCCAAATGAAAATGTGTGTATGTGTGTGTGCACATGTGGTTGAGAAAAAGATCTAGTTTCATCATTAGTATTTGCACAATGATCTTTGTAGGTATTTTGAGGGGTTTATCATATTTCTACTGATTTGCAATGCCATATCTATCACATATCATGTTCCCTTGTGAATGTGGGCCTGTCTTTTGATCAAACATATATTTTTAACAAAATAATTTTATGTAAAACTAATTCTAAAATATCCATTTACGCTTTAGTGCTTTTTTTGTATTTATATTATATTTTACAATAAAAAAAGATTTAAAACATAGTTTTGAGCTTTTTCCAGATCTCAATAACATGTATTATAAAAATTTTTTAAACTCAGGTATATACTATTAAACAATAACTATACAAATCCTTATTTAATTTAAAAGGTATATAATTTACACACTTTTACATGTGATCTGTAATATAAATACAATATTGCCAATTTCACATAAATAATGACTTTGCTTACCTTTGATTTTGTTAAAGTGAATGATATATTTATAGAGTTAATCTAACCCAGGTACAATGCAGACGTGAATGCCCTTTGAATGGACCCCTTTGTCTTCCTAAATTATCTATAGTTTAAAATTAGAAGGTAAGATAATATAACAAATTAATCTTAGCATTAGTGCTGTTAGATAATAGTATTAGCCCTATTCCCATAATAGTGAATGTTTTTACTGTAGCTGTGTCATGGATAAGCTATGACCAAACCCAGTTGTGTGAGAGCTCCCTGTAATTTCTGCTCTTTCTCTCTCATATAAAATTATTTGAATGCAAGTAATTGAGAGAGTCATTATTATAAGTTAGTACTTTGGCAGAGATATTTACTGCTCCCTAAATATCCATGAGCTCCGCCAAATTTCCCAACCTTCTTGAAGTTATGCGGGACCATGTGACTAGTTCTAGAAAGTAGATAGGTTATGAGAATTGCAGATGGCACCATATTGAGAGGTAAAACCTGGATCACTGAGCTTGGGGAGCTGCTGTTGGAGAGAGACCATTGAATGCCCTTTAATTGATAGGCAGTGGTCTTGGCATGTAAAAGAAGTGCATTTTTATGTGTTAAGCACTGATATTCCAGGGCTGTTTGCTAACACGGCATCATGTATCCATCCCAACCAAGGCAAGTGTTACGCACACGATGTATTTCTAGGGGTGGATGTGAGAGTTCCATAAACCTACTAAAAGATTTTAAAATATATATATATATTTTTTTTAATTAATTTATTTATTTATTTTTGGGTGTGTTGGGTCTTCGTTTCTGTGCGAGGGCTTTCTCTAGTTGCGGCGAGCGGGGGCCACTCTTCATCGCGGTACGCGGGCCTCTCACTGTCGCGGCCCCTCTTGTTGCGGAGCACAGGCTCCAGACGCGCAGGCTCAGTAGTTGTGGCTCACGGGCCTAGTTGCTCCGCGGCACGTGGGATCTTCCCAGACCAGGGCTCGAACCCGTGTCCCCTGCATTGGCAGGCGGATTCTCAACCACTGCGCCACCAGGGAAGCCCTAAAATATTTTTATCATGATATAAAATAATTTAAAATAAGCACATTCCAGATGGGTCATTTAGATCCTTTTTTTTTTTTTTTTCTTCTTCAAACTATGGTCCAGCAACATTGACATCACCTGGGTGGGAACTTGCTAGGCTCTCAGATCCCACCCAGGCCTGTGAAGCTGCATTTCAATAAGATACCTAGGGATTTGTTGCTACATTCTGAAGTTTAAGCAGCTCTGATTTAGGTGATTACCTACAAATATTACTGACTCCCCACTTCAGTGCCCAAATTGGCTTCTAGGTTTACCCTTTCATTGTTGCCAATTAGTGCTATTTGAATTTCAAGTGCTAATCAGAAAAGGACAAAGACTGTATATATGAAAATTAAATAATTAGCCCAGTGAGTTTCTGTGAAGTTTTTCAGCAGTTAGTTCAACTAGAGAAAAGCGGTGGGAGATTGAAGTCAGCACATAGTACCTGGTAGTTTAGGCAGGTAAAACTTAGAACTTGGACCATGGCTGTGAGAGCTGTATTCCTATTGCACACAGTGGCTTAATTTTTGTAATCATCATTCGTGTTACATTCCTGCTGTGATTGAGTTCTATTGGTTATATAGTTTTCTTTTTATTTAATTTATAAATTAGTTGGGATTTTACGGATGTATTATCGGCATAAAAATAAAGAATTTATAAATTGTTTGATGTTTGAACATCAATTTCATAATAAAAATGATTGGTAACTGTATTAGTTTCCTAAGGCTGCTATAACAAATTTCCACAAACTTGGTGATTTAAAGCAAAAGAAATTTACTCTTCCATAGCTCTGGAGATCTGAAGTCCAACATCACTATCCCTGGGCCCAAATCAAGGTATCACCAGGACCACCCTCTGCTCAGAGATTCCAGGGGAGAATCTGGTCCTTACCTCTTCCAGCCACTGGTGGTGGCCAGTATTCTTTGGCTTGTGGTCACATCTTCAAGTCCTTCTTTTTTCTGTCTTCACATCACCTTCTTCTGCTGTGTGTCAAATCAGCCTGTGCCTCTTTCCTGTGAGGATTGCATGTAAGGCCCACTAAGATAATCTAGGATGGTTACCCCCATCTAAAGTCCTCAATTTAATCACATCTCCAAACCACCATCCCCCTTTTTTGTCATCTAAGGTAACATTTACAGGTTCCAGGAAATAGGAAGTGGCTATCTTTGGTGGTGGTGCTGGTAGGGGAGAGGGAGGTGTAACATTTTTCAACCTGCCGTGGTAACTTTATAATGAAAATGATTGGTCAACACTGGAGAGTCATTAGAAGTTTGTTTGCTTTTTTAAAAAAAATTTCATATACTACTCAAACTTGAGAAAGTCTATTTTTATGGGAATAATATTGATTGTAGTTTAGTTTGTATAGCAAATTAATAATTTGCAAAATTTGATACCTATGACGTTCTACCACAGAAATGGGAGCAGGTATCAGAATGTTAGCAATATCTTGGATTTGAGCAATTGCTTTAAAAGGAAGATTCTAATCAAATTATTCTCATTTGGCATATAATGCCTTTTACAACTTGTCTCTTACCTAATTTTCTAGTTTCACTTTTTACTGCATTTCCCTATTTTCTCCTCCTTCCCCACCCAGGCAGACACGAAGGGGCCACATACAGATAGAAATAGTGGAGGATAATAATCTGAAATTTAGTTCAAACCAGGGCTCAACAAACCTATCCAGTCACCAGGGGAGGGGTGGGGCAGAGGAGCTGACCCAAATAAGTGGAGGTGTTGGATGAGAGCAGGGGAGGTGATTCTTTTCATTAACATGGGTGTGATTGTCACCTTTGTCCACATAAGGCAATGTTGAAAGCACACCTGCATTAGGAGTGATTGACGTACAATGATTGATACCTAACTACTTAGTGGTTCCAGAGGAAGAGTTAATCCTGGTATGACTATCTCGAAGGGATCTCAAGGGTGGGTCTATTGCTGGGGCAGAAGCTGACTTTTATTTATTTTGGGTTTATTGATATGTATTTATCAATATACATATCTGTAAAATTGGTGAACTTTGATAAAATAAGGGATGGTATTCATTTTGCTTTTGTACCTAGAACCATGAAGACTAAAATATTTTGTATACAGTAGGAGCTCATTAAATGCATTGATTGTGAATACCTTTGTTTGGGTCAGAGGCCATTTCACACATCAAATGCTTTTCACCAGAAGATTAAAATTTTGCTAGAAAGAAAAGCTACCAACAAAAAAAGAAAAGGTTAAATCTGAAAACTGACTAATTATAGGATCCAGAGGCCAAGCTGTGATTTTTTTTTTTTTTTTGGATGGGAAATCATGAGTCTTTTTGGCTAAGTTCAAAAACAGCTATTGTAACAGCTTTGGAGATGATTCTAGGTCAGTTGTGTGGGTGTCTCTATTGCCCTGAAGTTATCCTTGGAATCTTCCGCTCATAAATGAAGTGTTATTTTATTCTTAATGACAAATTGGAATAGAATATGGTCTAATACCAGAAACTTATTATGGTGGAAAAATAATGCTGCCTAAGGATTATGTGGACAACATTTTGCAGTTAAAACAAATCCAATGCACTTTGTCTTGGGGGATCAACTCCAGATTTTTGTTAGGTGTTTAGTTTTGGAGGCTCTTTCTGAATTGACGTTTTCTTGATGTAAAATATTCGTGGCTCAATTCCATTTCTTTACTGACAGTTGAGGGGAAATCTAATCAATCTCAATATATATTCAGTTGGCTCTCAGAGAAAGCAATGTGATGAATATCATTCCTTTTGTAGTTGTTATATTATCATATATCACATGGTTCAATCCCAGACATAGGATGATTTAATCCTTGAGTTGAACTCTTCTTTCTGAATTTGAGTCTGTGGGCTGATTACAAAAGACCACTTACTGTCTTCTTTATCGGGTCTATGACAACTGTTCAGCATGTGGGTAGGCTGGGCAGCAAAGTGGGAAGTGATAAAGGTATGGAGATAGGCCTTCCTGAGAGGGTAGGCTTATGCATCAGTTTCCTAGGGTCGCTGTAACACACACTGGGTATATTAAAACAGCGGGAATTTATCTTTTTACAGTTCTGGAAGCTAGCAGTTCAAATCAAGGTGTTGGCAGAGTTGGTTTCTCCTGAAGTCTCTGAGTAGAATCCTTCCTTGCCTCTTCCTAGCTTCTGGTGACGGCTGTCAATCTTTGTCCTTCCTTGACTTGCAGCCAGATCACTCCATTCTCTGCTCCGGCCTCACAGGGCATCCTCCCTGCCTATCTTTGTCTTCACGTGGATGCTTCTTTCTGTGTCTTATAAGGACACCAGTCATATTGGATTAGGAACCCACCCTACTGCAGTAGGACCTCATCTTAACCTGAGTAATTCCATCCGCAATGACCCAACTTCCAAATCATGTCGCATTCTGAGCTACTGGGGGACAGGACTTCAACATGCCTTTTTAGGGGGACACACTTCCACTCATAAGGACTTCTGATGGAACATTTCTTTCTAGAAACAACTCTTGATTTTTAGAGCAGCAATTTTTTGATATGTGCAAATTGCTTTTTTCACAAGCAATTTTTTGATATGTGCAAATACTGGAAAAGAAGGGAGATTAACTCACAGGTTACAGGAAACAAAACCACAGAACCTTAGAGCTGAAGGATACCTCAGAGAACCTTAAATCTCTTAACCGCCTCTTTTATTTAAAATTATAAATATAGCACATGTTTATGGTAAAAAAATATTCAACCATATTGGAGAATGAAATTCCTCATACACTATTCCTGGTCTTTGGAGGAAATCACTGTTAATTTTTATATTTGTTCTTACTGAAATATTCTATGTGTATTTAAGAATATATATGTATATATACACATAATGTATATATACATGAGTGCATGTATATATATGTATAAATGGAGTTATACTAAATATACTCCTTTGCAATTTGCCTTTTTAAATTTTATTATAAAGCTTGTAGCCCACAGGTATAACACACTAGTTTTCAAAATGAGTTCTATACAGCCCTGGGCTACACCCAGGTGTTTCTGGGGCCATAAAAATTAAATATTTATTTTTGCCAAACAATTAAAATGTATGCTGCCTGAGGGTCCTTTTTATTACTTTCATCTTTTTTTTTTATATTTGGGGGTTTCATAATAAGATTTCCTTTGAAAATTAGAGTTTATGGCAGAAAGGGAAGGTAGAGAAAGGTAGATAGAATAGATTAGAAAGGATTAATCTATTTCAGTTCTCTCATTTCAATGCTGAGGAAACAAAGGTCCAGAAAAGGGCGTTAAAGGGCTAATGGGAAGCAGTGTGTGCCCTGCTTTACCCAGAGGTCTACACAGTAGCTAGCTCGCCTGTAATCAGTGAACATCTGATGCCATATTGGTGGGGTCTTCCTTGTTCTTCTTTCTGTTACTCAACGCATGGATGACTTACCTGGCTCTCTGGTGAAAGGTAGTTCAGGTGGTCACACGTAGAGACTAAACCAGGTGGAGAGGAGATGAAGCCGTAAAGATCAAAGTAACGAGGAGAAGAGGTGGGAACGGAGAACGTGGAGTCTTAGGAGAAGACAGAGTGGAGAAGACAGAGTGGGTACCAAGGGGTGGGAACTGACATCTGTTGGTCAGAGATTGAAACACAGAGTTGAGAATATGATGGAGAGAAGAAGTTCTGGGTGATGAGATGCAGCAAAGTCTGGTTGTGAGTGAGGGTGAGTGAAATGGGAAAGGAGATAAAGGTCATGGTAAGTGAGGTAAAGGTCATAAAAGGTCATGGTAAGTGAGCACGTGGAAACTCCACGTGGATACCAAAAGATAGTATCCAAAGAAGTTCGTGATGCTGGTGGGAGTTGGGGTGTAGAGTAACATTGTCACCCTTATGACAAAGCCCTCAATGACGGGAGAGCCAACCAGCAGCTTTGGTGATGACAATGACATGGCAGGATTTCAGGACATTCTAGCAGGAAACATTACATAAGGAGTGAAGGAGGAGTATGGAGGCTAGGAGGGAAAACACCTCATTGCTCGATTCCTTGGTGCTGAGGCTTTGGAACACAGCTGCTAAAGAGGGCTACGAGGGACATAGCTTCTGGATAGGACTAGGAAGAGGAAGACGACGTGGGAAGTACATTTCAGAGAAGGCGAGGAAAACTAGTAGAAGGGAGGTCATCTGTGAGAGGGTAACAGCAAAGGGAAAGCACAGGGAATCACAGAGGGACAGTTTAAGTGACTGTCCCCTGGAGAGAACTAATGAGCAGTGACACCACATTTTGGTAAGTGGGAAAGGATGAGAAGGACGTGGGACGCAGAGTCGTTCTTTGGCCTTCAGTTTCCTGACGGAATCCAGGATGGAAGTTGACCCCTCCCAGCCAACTCCATCTGAAGTGTGCAGGACCAGAGGGTAAGGAGCCCCTGCTCAGAAAGTCCCCTCCTCAGCATCTCTGGGTGCTGGCTGCATGCCTGTCTCTGTGACAACCTAGGGGCACCGTTCCAGGCTGTGAAGGAGCTGAGTCTATTGTGGGGTCATGGAGGTGAACACAAAGTGAAAAATGCCTCAGAACTGTGTAAGCACAACATCATAGGAGTATGTAGAAGGAACGCTGCCTCATCCCGGTCCTGACCAGGAAGGCTGGTGATGGTATAAGAGCCAAGGCACCCAGGAGGTTGGAGGGCAGAGCAGATTTCGGGCTTCTGGGTGGACTGGGGGGTGGCTTGAATGTTACAGTTGTACAACCTCAGGGTCCTTGAATGCTGGGCTGCAGAGTTGGGTAAGTCTTCTGTTCATGAGCCTTTGAGGAGGAACTGAGTAACCCCCTGAAGTAGCTGGGCAGGAGTCAAGCCCTAATGAAATGAGGTCCTCACTTCTCGCTTAGGAGAGGGTTCTGTTCTTTGCATGGTCAGACCTGCACGACTGCTCCGTGGACGGTCACTGAGAAACTCTTCAAGACTGGTCCTAACAGAGGAGAAGGGACCCACCTCGACGGAGCCTATAAAACGATGCTATAAACAAGGTCCGACTGACAAATGCCCAGCCATCCATATGGTTCATTAGGTTGGTAGGTGCATGTATATTTCAACTAGCATAACATATTTTCATGTTAACTTGCTATTGTTAACGCATCCCTTTGTCATTCCCTGAGAATGTCAAAGGACAGACTGTAATGAAAATAGACGGAAAAGATTAGATGAACTTCTACCCATCAGGCTAACAACCTTTGGATTTCTTTTTTTTTCTTCATAGTTCTTTTCATTGTCTTTAGCATGTGGGAAACCTGCCATTAGGTATTATTGTAATGTGCTGTGTGGAAGATGTGGGTTTTGATGAAAAGTGCCCCCTTGGTAGATAAAAGAGGATGCCCACCAGCCCTAAACCTAGAGAAACAGGTGTGAAGGATCACTCCAGGTCCTCTGTCAGACTCTTTTAACTGTGCTCTGTAACAGTGATGGGGCTGCAGATAAGGGGAAATAAAGAGAATCTGTGTGGACTTAGGGCTTTTGATCACGGATCGCCCCCAGCAACTGATTCTGCACTGACCTTAGAAGTAAACAATGCCGGGACCAGAATTGCTTGATAGTTTAATAAACAATCTCCTCAAATGAAGAATTGGAAAGGCATTATTAGCATGACCATTGACACTAAAATAAATATGCTTGCTTTAAGTGTTCTGGAAGAGAGGTCACTTTAAAATGACCCCGAAGGATTAGAAAGATTTTATCACAAAGCAGAAAGGTATTTAAAGAGAACATTTCACAACCATAGATTTATAATTCACCGATTGGTCTTATTACTTACATGTGAAGCATATTCATAACTCGGAATCTTTTTAATATTTTTCCAAATATTGCAATCTGTTTTCTGGAAATGGTCTTAAGTAAACCAAACCCGTGTTAAGATAATGAAAGAACTTAATTTTTCCCATTTTTCTATGTGCTCTGTATCATTTTCTTCTCAAACTACCTGTGATGAGAAGCCACATTTTAAAATTTCCAAATCATGGCAAAACCATATATTTGTAAAATACAAAAGAAGTGAAGTGCTAGGAAAATGAAAAGAAAAGAAAATATGTACAAAATACAAGCCTCAATTTTTTTAAAATTTATTTTATTGAAGTATAGTTGATTTACAATGTTGTTAGTTTCTGCTGTACAGCAAAGTGATTCAATTATACACACACACACACATATATATTCTTTTTCATATTCTTTTCCATTATGGTTTATCACAGCATATTAAATATAGTTCCCTGTGCTATAAACGAGCAGGACCTTGTTGTTTATCCATCCTATGTATAATAGTCTGCATCTGCTAACCCCAAACTCCCAATCCAGCCCTCCCCCACCCCTCTATTCCCCTTGGCAACCACAAGTTTGTTCTGTATGTCTGTGAATCTGTTTCTGTTTTGTAAATCAGTTCATTTGTGTCATATTTTAGATTCCACGTGTAAGATATCGTATGATACTTGTCTTTCTCTCTCTGACTTACTTCACTTAGTATGATAATCTCTAGGTCCATCCATGTTGCTGCAAAGGGCATTATTTCATTCTTTTTTATGGCTGAGTAATATTCCATTGTATACATGTACCACATCTTCTTTATCCATTCATCTGTTGATGGACATTTAGGTTGCTTCCATGTCTTGGCTGTTGTAAATAGTGCTGCTATGAACATTGGGGTGCGTTTATCTTTTTGAATTAGAGTTTTCTCTGGATACATGCCCAGGAGTGGGATTGCTGGATCATACGGCAACTCTATTTTTAGTGTTTTGCGGCACCTCCATACTGTTTTCCATAGTGGCTGCACCAATTTACATTCCCACCAGCAGTATAAGAAAGCCTCAAATTTTTTGTTTTAATTACTGGATTTAACAGACATGAAATCAATCTGTCAAAATAGTGCCTCTCAATTTCAGTACCTGTGTAGCTCATGACAGGTAGCAGTTTGAGACCAGCGTCTTCGTACTGAGAAGCACAACTTATCTGTATAAACTCTCTGAGCAAGCAGGCCTTCAGTCCAGCCAAGTCACGTGCACCCAGTTCCTGCTGGAAAAACAACCCGATGTCCCCGGCATGGCCTTCAAGATGAGTAAGTCCCACTTTCCATTCCTAAAGGGCTCAGAGTTCGATGCTGAATTTCTGATGAATCACATACTCTCTAACTCAATCCTACATAATTTTGTTGGAAGCCTCTTTTGTTGAATAATTATTTTTAAATGTAAAATAATGAATTCAATCATTTAAAAATGCCCTTTTGGGGCTTCCCTGGTGGCGCAGTGGTTGAGAATCTGCCTGCCAATGCAGGGGACATGGGTTCAAGCCCTAGTCTGGGAAGATCCCACGTGCCACGGAGCAACTAGGCCCGTGAGCCACAACTACTGAGCCTGTGCGTCTGGAGCCTGTGCCCTGCAACAAGAGAGGCCGCGACACTGAAAGGCCCACGCACCACGATGAAGAGTGGCCCCCACTTGCCACAACTAGAGAAAGCCCTCGCATAGAAATGAAGACCCAACACAGCCAAAAAAATTTAAAAAGTAAATAAATAAATAAATAAGTCAGGAGCTCTTTAAAAAAAAAAAATGCCCTTTTCCTCAAAATCTATTTTTATAATGAGTTTTTTGTTATTGAATAATTATCCACATGTATTTCAGTTCACATCCTAGATTTTTCTTTTTCTTTTTAATATATACTTGGAAATTCCCTCTTGGTCCTTTCTTTATAGATTTCCTTTCTTGTTGTTCAACAAGAAAAATATCCTTGTATCTTTCCCTATGCTGCTAAACTTCACTTTATTATTTCAATGTTATTTTGATTTCTAATACTATTACTAAAGGTGATAATTGTACCTCTTAAATTATCTTGGTTCATTTACCAAGAGTATAGTCTATTTTTTACGTGGTAAAGTTGAAAATATCAAAGAGTCCTAGATCCCCAGGGACTGCTTACAAAATCTCACTTTATTAAGCTATAAAATTGAAATGTAATTATTCATTGATTAATATTTCGGTGAAACACCACAATTATGTCTGTGCCCATGTTACTTTCTTTTGACCTCCAGTACTAGTTCACATTTACTCAGATGATATGGGAATGTTACAAGGGACAGTAAACTTTATTAGTGAAGAAATATGATGCCATTTCTGCCCTCTAATTTACCAGGCTATCACTGGCGTAGGAAGAAATTATAAAACTTTGACAGCATTTTGCTCCACGACGGCCTGTGAATTATTATCTAGCACTAGGCTCTCTCCTCCGTCCTTGCAAATTGATTTTTGGATGATTTGTTCTGGTTTTTCCAGGTTAAGGAAAATAAGCTGATGCCTGTAAGTTCCAGGGTCATTGTTCATCCCATTTTTAAATCTAGACACTGCATTTGCCCTTTACAAGTCCTCTAGTGCTTCACCAGTGTCCTCCATGAGTCCTTAAAAATAATGGCCGGTCACCTGATGGCTGAATATTTTAGCCAGGTCCCCTGACATAATAAGCTGTTAGTCCTATGCATTTGAAAAAAAAAGAGGGAGAGGGCCCAAGTCAACAAAATTAGACACGAAAAATGAGAAGTTACAACTGACACCACAGAATTACAAAGGACCATAAGAGACTACTACAAGCAACTCTATGCCAATAAAATGGAGAACCTAGAAGAAATGGACAAATTCTTCGAAAGGTACCATCCCCCAAGACTGAACCAGGAAGAAATAGAAAATATGAACAGACCAATTACAAGTACTGAAATCGAATCCGTGATTAAAAATCTCACAACAAACAAAAGTTCAGGACCAGATGGCTTCACAGGCAAGTTCTACCAAACATTAAGAGAGGAGATAATACCGATCCTTCTGAACAAATCTATTCTTTTAAAATGTTTTTTTAAGTAGAAGGTAGCAGGAAGATGACATCACTAACAGGATAAAGATAGAAAACCATTTACCTACAGGAGCGTATTTGGTTCTGATAAGAGAACACCAATCAAGCTTTGATAGGAAAACTCCATTAAATGCAATTTCTGTTTTTTCTTATACGAACACTATATTGTATTCAAATAGTGGCATGCTAATTGTGTGCCCCCTGCTACATGGGATACAAAAAATGAATAGCGCTTGTCTCTCTTACCAGGATTTTAACGAGAACTACAAATCCATGTGGCCCGTAGAGAGGGCCAGGCTCTTGGCAAAAATTGGCTCAGCCCGTCAGGAGAGAACTGATACTCGGATGCTGGGAAAGCAAACGTGTGCTCTGTGAGGGCAGAGACCCGGTTTCTGTAAGAGCTCCAGGACGTTCAGTGTATGCTGAATGAATGACCTCTACACAGCCCTGGAGGTCGGCTCTGCTTGGGCTCAGCCTAGGTGACCCTGTGGCCTGATCTGACCCCTGGGAGGTGTAGGTTCTTTTCCAACTTCTGTGGGGATGCTCTCCGATGCTCCCCACCCAAACCAATGCTGTGTCCTCACCCGCTGCGGGGAGGGGATTTAGTGCAGAGCTCTTCTTCGATCTCCACTCACCTCTGGATCACCTAATGAAGGGCTTGGACCTCCAGGGAGGCCTGTGTCTTCCGGTGTCATTTCCAGGGCCTTTGCACCACCCCCCCAGTGACAAGAACCTGAAGTATGGGGGCCTCACACCCCTTTTTTGTATCTGTGTTTTCTGGTACCCAGTCCTGAAAACCAGATGTTGAACTAGTCGTCTGGCAAGCTCAGTTAATGGGTTAATTTGCTTATAAAATATTTAGGAAAAGCATATCTGTGTCCTGAAGCAGATAGACATTTACATACGTTAAGTCTGGCTAGTTGGAGCAGTACTGTTTGTTGCAAGATCCCTCCTAACTTTCCATTTCTGGGAGAAATAGAATGCTTGTTTCCTAGGCTTTCCAGACCGTCTGGACTTGCGTGGGTGGGGAAGCACATTTACTGAATGAAACTCTCAGTCTCTCTGCTGAAGCCAGCCTCTCCTCCACCCGTGTCCCAACAGCCAAAAGTGGTAGGTAGAGCAGAGGTGTCATATCCATCTGTATCCTTAAATGCCAAACACCACTTCTCCGATGCCTAGGTGAGTACAACATTGATCATCTATTTCTATTCAGGTCTCAAAGAGGTGCATTTAGCACATGGGATGCATCAATCATACCCAAGTCCCTAATGATCAATAAATAGACAGTCAGATATTTAACATACTTGGACCACAGCTCCATCTGACTAGTGTGAGAAGGTTAGGATAACTGGTTAATATGCTTTTGCCTTCACGAGTTCACCGGCATCCGACTTCCTTCCATCAGCAGGAACAAGGAAGTACATTTGGCCCATGTGAAAAAAAAAAAGTATTTATTTTGTCTATATTGATGGCCATTCAGTGTTTAACTTTAGATATTATTGTTAAAATACTATATAGGCATTTTTGGTAAAACCTATACGTTATGGAAAGGATGTCATTACAGTTGGCAGAACTTGTAGTAAGAGTTTAGTTGTAGCTACTGGGGCATCTACAGATAACTAGTTTTGTGACATCAAGGGAATTTAAATCTTGAACCAGAGAAAAAGGGAAATGAAAGGGGAAAGGGAAAAGCAGAGAGAGAGAGAGAGAGAGAACTGTTTCATTTTCTACCTAATTGCAAGAAAAGAAATGGGCACTTGGCATGCCTTGAACTGGAGGTGACCTGGCAGGGCTCGTCGTAAGCAGCATTTTGTTATATAATTTAATGACCCTCACATACTTCTATCAAGGTGTCTGAGGCATTTTCCCCCTTTCATACAAATCTCATGGTAACCTTTGCTCCCCAGTGGTTTAAATCACATTCTTAAGGGATTAAACTGTTATGACAAAAGAGGAATGTTTAGATACTGTGCTCTGCAGCTCAAAATTTGTCAGATTAGAAACTGTGTATTGTATAATCTTTAGATCAAAGAAGCTCTCTATCAAAGCTTTATGTCTACTACAATATTTTCCCAACCTTTGTTGAACCTGAATTGTTTTGGATTATCTCACATCGGGTTCACTGAGTATGCCTAGACTAATGTGCAGGGGAAAGCTTTCTTCCAAGTATTTTAAACATTTTCACGTACTAAGCTCCAGGTATTCGCTGACGGAGCCGGGCAGCCTGCCTTGACAGTCTTTGTAACTTCAGTCCCATAGGGGATGCTTTTCGAGATTAGTATGACAGATAAAACCCTATAGGGCAACGATTTACCGTGCATTAAGAACACTGCTCACTTTCTTTAACCGGCTGACCAGAGTGCTCTGTAAATAGGCCTTTTTATAGAGTTTTTACATCTCAAAGGATTAGGTATCATTACCCCGTTGGAAAAAGAACAGTTCAATTTTCTCAGAAGAATGGTTTGTCAGAGCAGGGCAGTTTGTCCTTATCCATCTCTAAATCCAGCAATCATGTTTCCCAAACAGGCACAAAGCAATGATCATTCAAAGTTCAAACTGCCAATTAATTTAGAATCTGCTCCCTGAATTCCTTTATGATTGTACTTCCATGAATCCAGAAAGGCAAGCATGAGGTCAACTTGATGGTATCTATTATAAATATCTTTGTACATTAAAGAAATGAAAAAAAAACGATGCCATCTTTCTTTCAATGGAAGGTATTTTCAAAATCATATCTATTGATGGATAAAATGTTTTGAAGGGGAACCAAAATTAAGATTAAGTGCTTTAAAAATCACTTTTTTGATATAATGAAAAGGACAATGCAAGAGTGTAGCACATGGTAAATATAAGTCGATTGCATTTATTTCTGCACGTAAGGCGTCTTTTATTCATTTATCATAGAGTGTAACATGCATTGTTGAAGAGATGAATGACTTATTATATTCTAGAAAAGCAGAAGACTATAAATATGAATGCTGTTTTCTCTTTTAGACCATCGTCTTTATTGTAGCACGCTGGTATATTTCTCAAATGAGTTATGAGGGCCGGTTTTGAAAGGGTGCCATCCTGAAATTTATTGTTACTCAGAGAATTATGTTCATCATATAAAATCCACAGGAGAAATGTCTTCTGATTTTTGGTATTAGGAAGAGTTGTGGGGGTTTTTTTAGCAACTGCTTTGCTTATAACTTAGGAGCACGGTATCTCCTGCATCTGGTCCTTCCCTCCCAGTTTTCTGACTGCTGGAAAATTTCAATCTAAGTTTGTGATCTGGCTTCAGCAGGGTGTAGAGGAATTTGGGGCCTGCCTTTGTAACCTAACTTCACTCTCGATCCCATTTTACTTTTCAACCTTTCACGTTACCTTTAGATTATTTTTATTACCGGTCTTAATCAACTTAGTTTTGTTGTATGGTACACATCTTTGTAAGTTAACATGCTCTTGGGAGCAAGGAGAGGGTAAAGCAGAAAAAAAAAAAATAGGGCTTATTTTTTTGTAAATAATCATGTGAAATAAAAGGCAAAAGTTGAAAATGTGCAGATATATGATATCAGTAGAATATGACGTTGCCCTGGTCTAGAGTGGATCCCAGGAGACTCTCCTGTTTTAGCAGGAGCTGCACATCAATATAAGTCTGCCCAGAGTCCCCCAGCAGTGCCAGGGACCTTGCCTTGTCCTCCAAACCAGCCAGCTGGGCAATGATAAACCTTCCCCTACAAAGGTCTGTACTATAAGAAGTTTCATGGTGTCAGAAAATATCCTCCTTGTTCTCAAGGTTGCAGTGCTTTACTGAGGGAGACACTGAATATACAAAAGTAGAATTCTTTCAGTAGAACTAACATTGATGTTGATCTAGATATAACTAACTAGTTTTGCAGAGATATCTTTGTGTCTGCAGGTAAAGGAGCTTCTGGGATGGTTGAGGAGAAAGGAACTGGGGAACGCTGGGGAAACTGCTGGAGTCTTAACTCAGGGGTCAAGGAGAATGTAGGAAGCAGTCAATAGGGTACCGGCCATGCCTGGAGCGTGGATGGCGCATCGAGATTTAGAATATCTGGCTTTTCCCCAGGTTAGGGTCATTAGAAGGCTTAGCTGATTCAGTTTGGGAAAATGTTGTTGTTCTTGTTGTTTTCTGAATAAAAAATGGAAGAGAGGTTCACAGTTACAGGATAGAGGAAATAACCACTGACTAGTTTGAAAATTAACGTCCTTAACCACTGTGATTTATTAAATAGTATTTTGTTCTTGCTTTTCTTTTTGTAGCCCCTATTGCACATAATCCTTATGGCCATCTTGAGATGTAGTCATCAGTATTCCCGATTTACAGATGAAACAAACACACAGAAACACTTCTGTATTATCTCTCAGCAAATCACGACAAAAGCAAAGCCTGAACCCAGGTCTGTCTGATTACAAAATCCATCCTCTTAACACTCTGTGATGTATTTCATGGGGTGTGTTATGTTGAGTCCCATGAATAAATGCTACTTTCATGCTGGTTTTTTAAGCTGTACTGAAATTGATAGACATTGCTTCCACTTTTTGGCTATTATGAATAATACTGCTCTGAACCCGTGTACAAATTTTTACGTGGACATACATTTTCATTTCTCTTGGATAAATACCTAGAGTTAGGAATGCTTGATAACGTGGAACTCTATGTTTAACATTTGGATGAGCTACCGAACTGTTTCTGGAATGGCTTCACCATTTTCTCCACATCCTTGCCATCCTTGCCTTGATTATAGTCATTCTAGTGTGTGTGAAGTGGTGTCTCATTGTTGCTTTGATTTGCATTTTCGTAACTGCTAATGAAGTTGAGCATCTTTTCATGTGCTTATTGGCCATGCGCACATCTTTGCAGCCTGCCCCTCCAAGGAAGTTACCATGGCCCTAGGCTGGAGAGTCGGGGAGAGGGGAGGCTGTGTGTGTGTTCGCACCCATCTGGAGTGGCACTTCCGTCACGGTGAGCAGAGGACTGGGGAGGGAGCGGGTGGTGGCTCAAATGCCACAGACGCCTGGTGCTCTTACAGAGATTTAGTAGATATTCTTGAATAAACGTTTCTCTTTTTTATTTTTTTTTGCTGTAGGTCCTTAGGATACTTCCCAGGATTTTGGTTATGTGTGTGTGTGTGTGTGTGTGTGTGTGTGTGTTTAGTAATTTCCCCCATTTATGATTATTTTACTAGAAAAATTGTTCACTGAGCTCTTCACACTGTCACCTCTGATTATTTTTTAATACTAACTTCCTTGATGACTCATTTAGCTTGAGGTCAATCATAGCTGTTACTGGATCCTTCTGTTACTGGATCCTTGGACTTTGGATAGGAATTGGATTTCCTTGATGTCTAACTGATTTTACATTTACATTTCAATGACATGTACTTCTGATTTCCCTTTGTCATTCAGCCTCGAATTTACTCACATTGTTTTATAAAGTCACATTTCCAACTGATATGGTGATTTTTCATTTTACATCTGTATTTTACAAAGTGTTAGGAATTCTGCCCAATGTAGCATGTAAGACATCATAAGAAGTAATCCTTTCAGCAACCAACAGAATCTTGCAGTAGCTTCTAAATATATCTCAACATTTGATGATTGGGTTCTCTGTTCTTCCATGTAGATCATTAATATGTAAGTCTAGTGGCATGGGTTCTACGGTCATTTTTATGGTACAATCCAAATTCACATTGTGCTCCTAGCTGACTATCTTTAGTACAGGACACTTCAGGAAAAGGCTTAACTACACTATCTCAGTACATAGAAACCATACCACACACTCTCATCAACCAGCAAACTCGATCATGATAGCGCTACAGAGGTCAGACTCCAAAGGCTTATCAATGTTGACTGTCCATGTCTATTGTTTTCCTTTTGCTGATGTGGCTGCTAAGCTATCAGTGAAAGAAAATGTACCATCTTGCCTCATTTGCTTTTTACAAAGCCACTTTGAGTGTTTGGTGGTGGCATGCCCCTGCAGTGCTTACAGACTACGGATTTCTGTGCATATGTCCCTATGCGTGTGTGCTGAGGATGTGCTGGGGTGATCAGAGGGGAGAGAACTTCAGGGGGATCGTAGCCCCACTACCAACCTGTGTCTGTGGCTATGTTTTGTATCTGTGGCTCTTTTCATTTCTAGATGTGTCTAGAATGTGTAGGTATTCAATATATTTGTGGAATAAGTTAATAGACTCACATCCAATTTTCAAAAATAGCTTATTCATACTTATATCATTCCTGCTTATATTATTAAATTTAGTTTTATCAATTTTATCATTTATCAGCATCATATTTTAAGCACTCGCTAAATTATATATATTGATCTTATAAGTTTT
This sequence comes from Balaenoptera borealis, assembly GCF_965194805.1. NCBI lineage: Eukaryota > Metazoa > Chordata > Mammalia > Artiodactyla > Balaenopteridae > Balaenoptera > Balaenoptera borealis. Next base: position 74,770,213 of record NC_138877.1, read on the forward strand.
CATTTCAATTTTTCCTCTTTCACCTTCTCCACCTTATAAGATTTTATTGCTGCCTGAGACATCCTTTTATTGGGTTGGCCACAAAAGTTAGTTTGAGTTTTTCCGTAAGATGTTACCGAAAATACAGGTTCCTTCCCTTTACACACATGCACACATACACACACACTGTTCCCTACTCTCCCCTTTTATTTCATGATAGGGTGGGTATGTGTATTGTCTACAAAGACCCTCAGCAAGGTAACATCAAGGGTCTTCCCTCTTCCCACTGCCGACGGTGCTTCTTCAGCTTTGATCTTGAATGTCAGCCCAGAGTTACAAAACAATACCAATGAAAGTCACCTCACAAGTAAGTAAAGGATGAATAAGAACTCTGTAGACAGTCAAAAAACCTCTTAAAGGCATTGAAATTTGTGTTTGTGTTTGTTGCTTTGATTTGCATTTCCATAATGGCTAATGATGTTGAGCATCTTTATAAATTACCAATTATACCAATTATAAATGGTGAGCTGTCTCGTGTGGTTAGAGCATTGGCTGGAAAGACGCCTTGGACCTCATTTGTAAAAAGACTTCGAATGCCATTGTTGAGGTTTTGTATTTAATTTGTAAGAGGGCAATTGGGAAAGCCATTTTTGTGGAAGTGGGTGATGTTATCTCAGCCTATTTTACGTGGATACCATTAATACCAAGGAGAGATGGATAGCAGACCAGAGGGAGAAAAAGCTGGGACAGGAAGATAAACGAGGCATTTGCTGCTGTAGTTTGGACAGTTTGCTGCTGTTAGTCTAGGACAGATAGTACGGGTCCCCGAACTTAAGCAGTGCCAGTGAAGATGGGGGTAAATCATTGGCCCGAAAGTTCCCCAGAGTCAGGGAGACTTAGAGGTACCTTACTGGGTTTCTGTGCAGCAGAGGAACTGAGGCTGGCTCTGCACTTTCTAGTTTGGGTGACCAGGCTTGTGGTGACACCACTAACTGACACACGGAAGGTATGAGCTCCTTTGAGGTGGGGTTTGAGATAACACAGCTATGAGGAAAAGTCTAATGGGAACTTTAAAATACGATCCTCAAAGACCAAGAGAGAATAAGTGGCTGAAGAAATAAATAGAGAATTAGCATAAAGTTGGAAATTGAAGACACAGGATGGAATCGGATTTACTTAGTCACCTGATCTTCAGCTTTCTCATGTGGAAAATGGGCTCTAGTTAAGATTTCACGTGTAACCTGTAAAGACGTCTAACTCTTTCTAGATCAGTGGCAGTTGGCTATTAACCAGCTGCCCAGATTGCCATTTTGTAAGCTCCTTAGAGCAGGGAGTGAAGACTGGAGAAAGTTGGAGTTGGTTATTTATGGATGAATCGGGCATCAGTGATCTTTTCCCTGTTACACCCCACCAGCCCCCAAATCCTGCTTCTTCCTCCCTCTCCCCCCTTGGTTGACAAGCTCGCTCTCGCCATGTCACCACCCCACTGAGGCTCTTTCTAGATCTTCTCAGTGACTGTCAAATTAAGCAAACACCAAGTCCTCTGAATGGCTTTTATTATCACCCACACCAAGGCCCCAAACAACTTTCCCTAGTGTCTTTCTCCCCTTTTCCTCTACGTGTCCTATGTGATAGGTTGGTGCTCAAACCCTTCCTATCTTTGCTCAGTCTCAGCTCTCCTCCCCAAATTCTCACTCACTGCCTTCCTCACGCCCAGGCTTCACTCACTCTTCACCACCAAATACTCTGTCCTCCTTACTTGAATTCCCTAGGCCCCGAGTACATCTCTTCTGGTGCTTATGGCCTGTGTTCTGGGTATTTGTTTATGATCCTTCATAGGCTGCACGGTCCGAGAGCGTTTTCCCCCTTCTTTCCAATCCTTGCCAAGCCTGGGACATTTGTCTGCCCAGAATGACTGCTTGAAAGCAGGTTTAGTGAATGACACAGAAGCAGAGTACTCTGGGTTGTAAATTTGGTTCAGTAGGAGAATTGGGGTTCTGGGGGTGCTCAGGCCCATTGTCTCCCATGCCTCGATTTCATTTTCTTCTCAGACATTGCTATTCCTCCTGTAAACTCATCTCTTCCTCGATACTCTGGCATATGAACTTTAAAAAGAGGGGAGCTTGGTCCCTTTGAACATTTTTCCTTCCCATTTCTTTGAAAGCTTACGATGGGATGATTTACGTCTTAATTACATAGCACTTCATGCCACATTTTATAACTGGAGATTCAATTTTTTGCTTGGTCTTTCATGTTCAAACTATTATCTCTTAAAAAAAAATAAAATGGCTCACCATCCAAACGTACTTAGCCATATAAATAGAAGAACTTAATCATGTGAGCATTTTTAATCAAACTGTCTCGGTAGTCTGTGAACACTGGTTACACAAACAGGGCTACAAGAAAACCTATAGAAACCCTATATTATCAGAGAAATGCATTGTGTGCTTTTCAGTTTAATTTAGTTTTATGGTAGTTTTATTTCTTCAGTGGAAGCATTTTTAGGTCTAATAAATTTTTGCAAATATTAGAGCATTTATTTAATAAAATAAAGCAAGTTCCTTTGCTTTGATGTTACCTACAAAAGCATGTCTTGACCTGTTGGGCCATAAAAAATATTAATGAGTTTGTGATTTGTCGTGAAATCTTTGGGACCCAAAGAAATGCGTTTTAAGAAACAAATATGTCTTGAACCTTCTAGAATACCTTCTCCTCCTTTGATTTAGAAAAGAGAGTAACATATTCATAATCGAGGGAATTTAGAGGCCTCTCCTTGAGGTGAGCTGAAATAAGATTTCAAAACAATGCTGGGCTCTTTATGCTTGTGTAGCACAAACATAATTATTTGTCATAACTGTTGTTGCCTAAGGGAATGTTAGAATTAGGGAATTGTACTTTCAAATAGATATAGTTTATTACTTTCTGCATTATTTTAAGCTTACATCAGTAAGCTTCCCTTTAAATAAAGGGAAGTGTTTTTTTTTTTTTTTCTTTTTTTTTTTTTTTAGTGAAGATAACAGGTTTATGCACAGTAGCCACTATTCTATTTTTTAAACTTTTCAAATTTTACAATAAGGTTAACCAAAGCACCTCTTAATGCAAATACATCAGCACCTGGTAGCCTATTTTAGGCCTCTGTGATTGACTGTCATCTTCTTGTTCATTTATTCCACTAACCAAGTTTTCACTGTGTACGCACATTCTTCAAGACACTGGGTCAGATAAGACTTGCAGAATTTTGGTTAGGACTCAGTCTGTCCTGGAGAAATGTACAGATTCTGGGAGAACGGACCATTTTTTTAATTCATGTATTTCCCCACTTGTCAAGGATGAATGTCACGCCCATCAGGCTTTAGTTCAAGAGTTTGTATTGAAAACTGGTTATTGACTCAAATTGAGGTGGGTAATGTTTTGTCATCTCATGTTTTGGTAAAAGTTTTCATTGTGTGTGAATTACTCA